>NC_085868.1:45630327-45715327 GCF_034702125.1 Engraulis encrasicolus
TGGATACTCCGCGGAGTTCATCAAAGAGTATCCAATCACTGGACGTTTCACACACTACCAAGGCCAGAACACTTGACATTGGGAAATGGTGAATGAGTCAGAGAGACAGTTGGAGAGGGATACAGATAAAGAGAGAGGGAGACAATGAAAAACAGAGAGACAGAGACTGGCATTAGATTAGCCCAGTGGTGCTCAAACTGTGGTACGCGTAATGTTGATAGTCAAGGTGGTACTCTCAATATTTTCTCGGGTGGTACTTCACACAAAAAGTTTGAGAACCACTGGTTTAGCCCCTTAATGCATGCTGTACCTCCAGTGGCACGTTGTAATAGTCAGATCAAAAGATAACTCACAGATAGTACAATGCCATGACATAAAACAGGACCTTTAGTAATGCACTACGACTTGGTCATTGCCATTCTGGTAACAGCAAATTTATTAACACCATGTCTTGACGGCTTTGTGTGTCCACCATGATAGAGATCAGACAGAGCCAGAGACACTGGCCACACACTTTCACATGTAAGAGAGCCAGAAAGCTTAGAGTGGCTGTTGAAGGTGCACTGTGTAATATTTGTAGTAGTATATTTCCAGAAATCATGCTGCCCATTTATGTTACCTTTCTCATGAGCACTTACCACCACCATTACATTATAAGTATTCATTATGACTGAAAAAAATTGCATTTTTCATACATGAAAAGGGGGACCCATGGTCCGCCATTTTGAATTTCCAGAAATAGACTATTTTAGCTGCAAAACGTAGCCTACTGTACTTTGGTCACACTAGTAAGTAGGCTAGTAGTTTATTAGTTAGTAAATATTCATGAAAAGATCACATTTTGCAAAAAGGCCAATCTTGGTCAAATGTCACTATGCCAAAGGAGGTGGTGCTTTGCGATGCTGTTTTACTTTAAGCTGTTGTGTGATAGAGCCCAATATACTTGAAAATTCTTTATCAGGAGTAAATCAATCTTTCTGTCCTGAATTATACTAAACGTCAACATTTTCCAGAGGACAGCCTTTGAAACTAGTGTTGCCAAAAAAATCAGTCGAATTCGCTATTGGCTTGCTGAAAAGTCGCTAGAAGTCGCTAGATGACGTCATGCCATTACGTATGACGTCACAACGTCACGCATGCCACGCTGATCTGATCTGTAGAAAACGTGCCCGCATGCCTACGTTCATAAGATCAGAGCTAACCTGCAGCCCTGCTCAACAGTGGGAAACGCTTCTGATGGCGGCACAGTTACAATTATGTTGAAAAACAATGATTTTGTCACCGAAAAGGTAACCAGGGATGGCAAATAGGGGGGGGCAGCCGATATACCGCCATTCCGACAGTATTTGATTGTGATTCAGAACCATTCCGAGTCATTTGAACATTGTTGCAAGTGCTTAAAGGCGTGTGAACAACGTTCTAACTCAATTGACATTTGCAACAATGTTGCTACATGAGCGGAAGTGGAGAGAGTGACAGCGCAATTACAGGATTAGTGTATAATTTAGTGTCTAATTTTGTCACGGTCTAAATGCCCTTACAGGTAGGGTCTGAAAACAGTGCCTGCAAGCTGGAAAAATGGTTCCTGCAATAAAAAGTCAATGTCGGAATGGCGATATGTCTGAATGGCGGTATGTAACCGGCAAATAGTTGCTAAATCTAGTGACAAAGTCGCTAATTTGGCAACACTGTTGAAACATAGGATGACTGGGATGGAGGATGTCTTTCATTATCCTTTTTCCTCCAGTCTTTGATCTTCTTGTATACTCTGTCTCCTAAAGCTCTGGGAGGATGGTCCTAGTGGTTTAAAATGATTTACGGACACATACACACACGCGAATTTGCAAACTTCGCCATTCATTCCTATGAGAGAGGCGAAGGCAAGCGAAAGCAAGCGAAAGCAAGCAATGGCAAGCGAAAGCAAGCGAACAGGAGCGAAGTGAAGTGAAATTATTAAAGAATGTTTAATGTTATGCAAATGAGGAGCGAATTCGCCTGCCGCGGCCCAATCAAATCAACAACATAACTGTTCTATTCCATTTGATTCGCTGCGACGACCTGATAACAGTTAAATTTCGCCTCTCATCGCTTCGCTTGCTTCGCCTCCTATGTGTCCCTACCGTTATGCAATTATGTTTGAGGAATCAAGGTATGCTACATACTCTACATACTGAAGGAACAAACTAAAGAATGCTAAGAAGAAAAGAAGATGAAAAAATAAAAGAGAGAGAGAGAGAGAGAGGTGAGAGTTAAAGGAGAGTAAAAGAAGGGAGGTGAGAGTAATTACTGTAAATGAGTAGTAGATGCGGTTGCAGACAGTGGAGGCTTCAAAGTCATGACATGACAAGTCACACTAGGAACAAGATAAGATGTGCAAACCGTGTGTGTGTGTGTGCGTGCGTGCGAGCTTGCGTGCGTGTGTGTGGTGAAGAGAGAGAGAGAGTATGAGGTGGATGCGGTTAGTTAGTGCAGTAGATAGATAGGCGGATTGCAGGGTGAAAGTAATTACGGCTTGTTCTGCGATAAGGACTGTTTATCTACGGGGCCGGGCATACAATGGGGCCCTTGTCGGGAACAGTAAAACCTCGCCGTCGGGAGGGGGCCGCGGTCGGCAAAGTGAAGCCCAGCGCGGCCAGGGCCGGATTAATGCACAGGCTAGATATGGCTGCAGCCTGGGGGCCCCCACCTGCCAGGGGGCCCCTGATCGGTCAAAAGTAAAAAAAAAAAAATTGCAGAATTATGACAATGTTGCAGTATTTCATCTGTCTTGCTGAGTAGAGTTGGTATATTATCCTTCATTCGTAGCTCATAATTATGAGACTGTCTTCGTAAATTTGTTGTGAAATTTGCTTCTCAGGGGGCCCCACAGCAACCTGTAGCCAAAGGGCCCCAGACCATCTTAATCCGGCCCTGAGCGCGGCCCTGTCATTAGGGGGGTCATAAAGCACACGGTGCTCTCAGCTGGGTGTGAAGGGAAGGGAGAGGAAAGAATAGAGCCTTTGTTGCCGACACGACACGGGAGGAAAAAAGAAAACAGCTGCGATGCTGCTGATCAGGTTCAGGTTGACCTAGGTGTGTGTGTGTGTGTGTGTGTGTGTGTGTGTGTGTGTGTGTGTGTGTGTGAGATAGAGTGAGAGGGAGAGAGAGAGAGATAGTGTATGTGTGACTGTGTGAGACAGAGAGAGGGAGTACATAGACAGAGAGAAGGACAGTGTGTGTGTTTGAGAGAGACAGAGACAGTAAGAGATTGTCTTCTCAAAAGCCAAGCATCACCAAGTGTTCACTGTAAGTGCACTCTCTAATCTCCACTGCCAAGAACTGTTTGCACTATGAGACTTGCACCTCCAACTATGCTGCTAAATGCTAGACCACTGGACTACAATGGACCATGTTGGACAGCACAGTTTGACTTTTGTATTCCACTTTTGGACTCTACCTGCACTACCCTACAAGAACACACACACATTACATTACATTGCATTTGGCAGACGCTTTATAACCAAAGCGACTTTCAGAAGAGGACATAATCAAGCCAACATCACAAGCAAATACAAAGTGCACAGGAGATATACAGAACAAAAAGTGCAATTACAAAGAGGGGTTAGTTTTTTTTTTTTTTTTTTTTTTAAATAATAAAGAGGAAATAATGAGAACACACACACACAAACACACACTCACAAACTAAACTAAACTAAACATAATGTCAGGATTCTGCCCTGGGGCAAGGCCAGTTCAATCATTAGTCTAGTAGATTCTCTCGAAAGAGGAATGTCTTTAGTTGTTTCTTGAAGGCTGCAAGAGAGGTGCTTAGTCTTGCTGCCTCTGGGAGACTGTTCCACCACTTGGGAACCACAACGGAGAACAATCTTGACTGGGAGTACCTAGAGCGACTGGATGGCAGAGCCAGACGGCTTGTGTTGGATGAGCGCAGATCTCTTCCAGTAACATAAGGCGTTAGTAGGTCCTTCAGATAAGCTGGGGCCGTTCCTGTGATGGTTTTGTAGGCAAGGGTCAATGCCTTGTGCTTGATCCGGGCGGCGATCGGTAACCAGTGCAACTCAATAAATAGAGGAGTAACATGGGTCCTTTTGGGTTGATTGAAAATCAACCGTGCCGCCGCATTCTGGATCATCTGCGATGAGGCTTTAGCGCACAAGCAGGTAGACCTGTCATGAGTGAGTTGCAGTAGTCAACGCGGGACAGGACCGTGGCCTGGACCAGTCGTTGTGTAGAATATTGTGTCAGCACAGGTCTGATATTCCGTACGTTGGACATCTGGATTCGACAGGTTCGGGTGACCGAGTTGATGTAGTTGGAACATGACAGCTCATCATCAATCATGACGCCAAGGTTTTTGGCGACTTTGTTTGGGGTCACGATGGTGGAGCCTATCTTGAGGTTGATGTTGTGACTGAGCGGCTCTTTAGCTGGGATCACCAGGAGCTCTGTCTTGGCCAGGTTCAGCTGTAGGTGGTGGTCCTTCATCCATGTTGACAAGTCGGTGAGGCAGGCAGATATGCGTTCCGAAACCGTGGTGTCCTCTGGACGGAACGACAGGTACATCTGGGTGTCATCAGCATAGCAGTGGTAGGAGAACCCATGTGTTTGAATGACACGTCCCAGAGAGGAGGTGTATATTGCAAACTGAAGGGGTCCCAGCACTGATCCTTGGGGTATGCTTGGGTGTGAGTCGTAGACAGTTTCCCTTGCCATGACACACTGAAGGTGCATCCAGAGAGGTAGGAGTTGAACCATGAGTGGACAACGCCTGTGATTCCCATGGCTGTGAGTATCCTCAGGAGGATCTTGTGGTTGACTGTGTCAAAGGCTGCAGACAGGTCTAGTAGTATGAGGACCGAGGATAGTCCTTCCGTTCTTGCAGTCCTTAGAGCTTCAGTCACTGAGAGTAACACAGTTTCAGTTGAATGTCCACTTCTGAAACCAGATCGTTTTGGGTCCAGTAATCCATTCTGGTTTAGGAAGTTGGTGACCTGCTTTGCAGCTGCCCTTTCTAGCGTCTTGGATAGGAAGGGAAGCAGTGAGACAGGTCTGTAGTTTTCGACATGAGCAGGGTTCAGTGTAGGCTTCTTCAGTAGTGGTGTCACCCTTGCTTGTTTGAAGGCGGAGGGGACAGTGCCGGAGGAGAGTGAGGAGTTCATGATGGATGTGATTGCTGGGACCACTGTTTGGGCAATATCCTGAAGAGGGTTCATGGGCACTGGGTCTAGTAGGCAGGTAGTGGGACGGCTTCTTGTGATGAGTTTGGAAACGTCTTCTTCAGAGAGCAGAGTGAATTCATGAAGTGTTGCAGGAGTCGCCGTGTTTTCCAGGGGGGTGTCTTCTGGGCGGGAGGGTGGTTCACAGAATTGCTTGCTAATATTTGCCGTCTTTTCCGTGAAGAAAGGTGGCAAAGTTGTCCGGGTTTAAGGTCTATGGGTGCAGGAGGGGGGGGAGGGTTGAGCAGTGACTTGAATGTAGAAAACAACTTACGTGGGTCTGTAGTGTTGCTGATCTTGTCGTTGTAGTAGGTCGTCTTGGCAGCTGTTACAGAGGCGGAGAAGGAAGCTAGTAGAGATCTAAGTTTTTCGAGGTCAGATGGGTTGCGGGTTTTGCGCCATTTCCTTTCTGCCGCTCTGAGGGTGGTACGTAGAGCTCGGATGGTCTCTGTCAGCCATGGTCGCGGTTGTGAAGGTCTTGCAGGTTTAGTGACTAGTGGGCAGAGGTTGTCGAGGCAGGAGGTCAGTGTGGAGCTGAGCGAATCTGTAGCAGTGTCAACATCGAGTGAGGAGAGCACAGTTGCTGAGGGCAAGGCATCTGCCACCACTGATGCAAAGCTAGTGCGTGACAGGTTGCGTAGATTCCGCCTATATGTGACCAAGGTGTGACCAAGGTGTATGTGACACACACACACACACACGCACGCACGCACGCACACACACACACACAGACGCACACACACACACACAGTACCAGGGACTGCACCTTACCTGCACTACCTCAGTCCTGGAACCTACCACTTGTATTGTTATTATACTGTTACTTTCACTGTTATTATTTCTATTATTGTAGTGTCTACATTCTTTATTTATCTTATCTCTGTTACATGTTTAATGCTAATGAATGTTAAATGTTAATGTTAATGTTGAATGTTAAATGCTGAATATTAAATTTTAAAGGTTCATTTGTACTGTATTTATTATTGTCCATTGTTACCAGTCCATCACTGCTACCTGTCCTGTCTTGCACTTTATGTCAGTCTGAAAAATGACAGTTTTGTATATGTCTTGTCCTGTCATGGTATGAGAAAACGTAATTTCATTGTTCTTTGTATATCTTGTGCATAATATGATGAAAGTGACAATAAAAGCTGACTTGACTTAACTTGACTTATAGGCTACATTTTCACATCAATCCCAGCCATAATACTTTAGTGCTACTCTCATACTACTTGAAAATGATTACAGCTTTTCATTTCCATGCCTGCACTCATTTAAGCACACTGAAATGGGTTAAGCAAATGTGACTATTGAGATCCAAACAGAAGTCAGGTTTCTTATAAATGAGCTATTAGATAATATGCAGGATGTACTACAGAGAATCTTCACTGACAAGTTAAAGTGGTAGTTCGCTATTTTAGACATTAAGCCCTGTTTGTGTGACTTCTGGGGTGAAGTAGAGATGTTCTCATCACAATTTTGACATTTGGTGCTGAACGGAGCATTTGGGTATTCAAGACTGCAGCCCCCCCACCTTTACATTGACTCCAATGAAGCACTCAAGCAATCGATCATAAAATGGCATTAAACTTTCGTTTGCAGAGACATGAAACTCACCGAGTGGTCAGAGGTGGGCAGCGATACGTTGGCTCGAAAATCACCGCGAAATACGCTTCCAGAGAAGATATATTCATTATTGTCCGTCTTCATTGATTGTATTGGTTTGACTAGTATTACTCCGCGCGACCGGAAATGGGGGTGCGTTTGTTTACGTTACTATCTATGGTTTGTATGCAAGCTGTAGTTTTTGTAGCCAGTCCCGCTCAAAGATAGCCGTTCTACCTCGCTCCTTGATGTCTACTTAAACAACACACTATCGCTACCTACTGGCTGGATGTCTACTGCTATTCAACGGCATCTGGGGAAAAATAGGTCCGCCAAATGCTAAACAACAGTTAGAAGGCATATTTCGCTGCAATTTTCGGGTCAATTTATCGCTGTCTACCACTGACCACACGGTGAGTTCCATGTCTTCTCAAACAAAAGTTAAATGCCATTTTATAATCGATTGCTTGAGTGCTCTATTGGAGTCAATGTAAAGGTGGGGGGGCTGCAGTCTTGGATACCCAAATGCTCCGTTCAGCACCAAATGTCAAAACTGTGATGAGAACATCTCTACTTCACCCCAGAAGTCACACAAACAGGGCTTAATGTCTAAAATAGCGAACTACCACTTTAAAGGAACAGTCCACCATGTTTCAATAGCAAAGTGTGTTCTTCTCTGACCTGAGATGAGCTCCTCCCGACCTGCCTCATCTTCGGACGCGCCCCCTCAGCAACGCCCGCGGCTCAAACTCGTGAGCATTAGCTTGGCTCAGCTTTGCCGACGGCCAGCATTCGGTGCCATAAGTTAGAAGTGACCAAATTGTTCCACATGTTCCCTATTTAAACATCCCTGCACGACTAGTAAACCGATCCAAAAGTTGTTGCACAAAATGAAACGTGGCGATTTCCTATCTAGATAAAGAAATGGCAATGTAATGAAAGGTGAACCGAATGCTGTCCGTCGGCAAAGCTGAGCCAAGCTAATGCTAACGAGTTTGGGCCTCGCACGTTGACTGGAAGATGAGGCAGGTAGGGAGGAGCTCATCTCAGGGAAAAGCACACTTAATTATTGCAACACGGTGGACTGTTCCTTTAAGCATAATCTTTTTTGCCCTTAATATGAATCCATTTAACTTTCAGGTTCAACCAAGCGTTAACATTCTAAAATATTTTGCATACTCTGCCCTCTACTCTACATAAGTGTTAGTCCTTGTTGTGGCCCTCATGTTTTTTGATGGAGTGAAATATGCTGTAGATTCTGTCTTACTATCTGTTTGACTCCCTTAGGAAGGCCAGATGGCCGAAACATGTCTACTGCTCGACACAGCGCGACTGGGCCGCCACGTTTTGCTTTGCAATTGAGCTGTGTCGTAACTATTCGAAAAGCAAAAAGTGGCGGCCGAGTCACACTTTGTTGAGCTGTAGGCCTACCAGAAAACCGCCATTGGAAAAGAGGCAATAGTATTGAAAGGTTTCTGAAACCAAGCCATGTAATAAAGGCTTTTTTTGATAGACATCTCAAAGTTATGCTTTAGATTCCTTGGTTGATGTCACCATTGTGGTGGCAGTATGTGTTTTCATTTCTCGATGTCACTGTTGCGGTGGCGGTATGTGTATTGGTTTGTCGATGTCACCGGTGCAGTGGTGGCGGTATGTGCATTACGGCCAGGGGTGACAGACATATGGCCCCCGCCTCCCCGCGGGCCGGGGTGCCCCCCTCTATACTCTGCGTGCCAGCGCTGGCATAAGTTACAGCTCAAGGCTCATCAAGCGAGGTTCAATATTAGTTAATGAATGACGGGCACAGGCAGAGGCAAAAAAAAAACCCACCACAAGCAGGACTAATAAATTACCTTTATCTGCTTAATGAGACGACATTAATTAGGGTCCCAAGGTCCGGCCGGGGAACCGGGTGATTTATCGAGCCTCTCTAACGGTGTGGGAATTAGGCTAATTAACGGGCGAACGGCGAGATGATTTTTACTTCATAAAAAGGCCATTGTGCACCCAAACCATTTATCAACTCAAGCAGGCGGGAAGAGGACAGCAATGGCGAGGCCGGGTTTTCTGCCCCATCTACAGTGTATTATGGAGCTGATGCACTAGCCAGGCCGTGCCCTCCTAGTGACACAACTCCTTCAGCGTTGCTACTAGTCAGGTCAAGAGCAATGCGAGTACTTTCTGAGCTCCCAAAAAATCAGGAACTCCTCACACTTTGTCTGAGACCAGTCAACCAGTAGCAAACCTGCGGAGGCGGCCAGACGGGTCAACCATGCCATTTGGGAAATGTTAATTGTTATGCTCTTGGTCAGACCAAGTCTCGAAGAGATTTGAAAGTCGATGATAATCAGGCTTCTGATACATGCAATAAGATGACAACCTGGACAAGCCTACATTAGTGTTTCATTCCATGAACCTGCATGCATAAATTAATGCAGTAGGGTCAGGTATCTGAGAGTGAAAGCCCACCTGGGAAACTCCATCTTCCATTGGCACTGTGACACAGCACTCCACATCATACAAGTGCACAATGCACACAACAAAATTGCATTCATGCCTCACCAGTGCAAGGGGGGGCATTAATGGTGCAGAGCACTGGTTAATTACTCCCCCCACCAACCTGGTGGGTCGGGAGTCGAACTGGCAACCTTTAGGCTATTAGTCTGACACCCTAACCGCTTATGACTCGTATATAAAAACGCACCTGCTCATGGGAAAAACCTGTGGCTCACTGGTTCAAAAGTTGGTCTTCTTTTTTCATTAAAGTAGGTTGCTCTGCCAAAGTACATTTGAATGATGTGGGCCTTCGGCGTTGGGGGATGTTATTCGCCCCGTCAGGAAATACTTTCCTATAGTCACGTGTGGACAATACATTATCCCTTACATAAAACCAAGACTTTACTGTTGGATCAGAGATAGTGGATCGGATACTAGTATCAGATTGGAATGTTTGTTTCAAAGACATCTCTACAGAATGAATGTATTGCATTCCGGTTAGCTCTCAACTTAAAAGTCCATTCATTTATGAAAATATCATACACTGCAAAAAAACGTACATGCATCTAACTACACACATTCTTACACTTACGTAAATGTGTGAACATGTTCCAGATCAAAGGCGTCTGATTGCCCCTACAGGGCCTAATCACAGCCTTATCAGGATTATTCTTACACCAGCAGTTCCATCATTTAATTAATTATTGATTTATAAATTGATTAATAAAAAGGCCAGGATTAATAAACAAGGCTCAGAGGGCCAGAGGTCCTAAGGGACCAGAACAAACTCAACCCTCTCACCGCCATCTCCACGGGGGCTTCACATAAGTAAGGATTGCCTGATGAAGGTCTAGTACCGAAACGTCGTTTATTAAAGAAAGAACAGCGAAATGGTCAGTGTGCGGGAGTTTCTTTAAACTATTGCTGAGTGACCCATGGTGCCGTCTCCGACGCACCTGCCAGCTGAGGTGTGCGAAAAAAGCCGAAGTTCAACGGCTTCACATAAGTTACCAGGTGGCATAGATGCGTGCGTATACATACAGTAGGCCTATGGAGGCTAAAACACCCCATAAAGGATGCCCTACCTTTGTTTAGTGGATGTTGATATTTTTTTACCCAGGTACTTTTTTTCATATATAAAAGGCATGTAGTTTTGTGCCATTGTGAAATGTCCAAGCAGTACAAGGATGATCTGTGAGGAAATGCATGCTGTGAATACAGGTATGGCAAGTGAAAACAAACTTGTGAATCCCAGGAAGACAGGGGAGGACAATCCCTGAAAGTCGGCAAGCCCTGCCAGTACTATGCAGTATATGAGTGATTCTACGATTCGACTGCACTTTTAAGTCCATGGATTTTATTTGCCAATTCCACTAACTGTTAGCTGCATCCAATGATGTTTTGGACATTAGCACACATTTATCTTTCATATAATACAGAAAGTGTAGTAATGGCATTATTTCCCTCAGCAAGAATGAATATTGGTTTTAGTCGTTTTCATGCCGTCCTGTTTTCCAAATGTCAGATTCAGTCTTCATATTAGCATGTAAAGAAACTTGTTTTGCCCAAGACGATTGCAAATGTTGATTCACAGTAATCATCACAATATGACAAAACTGTCAGAAAGACCACTGTGCTTTCCATTATACATGAAATTTGCCATTTTGTGTGTGTCTACGAAAACTGTGTTAACCGTGTCACGGTGTGAAACCCCCTCCATAAATCAGTAATGGTTTGGTCTTAGGCCATACGAATAACATCACGTGATGTCATAACCTCTTTGGCAGGGTATGGGAAGACTTTTTGGTAAATTTCGAGTTCCATCCTTCCATAATTTAATCCATTCTTTTTCATGTTCTCATAGCAGGAAAATTGCCTGTCAACTGTGTTATCAACATATTCATAAGAATTTGAATTAGAAATCACATGTAGAAAAACAGATAAAGCATACAAATACATTAATTGATTAAGGCGTTGTGGTGGAACTTCTGAGGTCCTCAGTTAGCACAACACCATAAAAATGGCTGAGATGTCAAGCCGTGTTGCCGTCAATGGTGTTACGCATCTATGACAGTTGAGGAGGAGTATGTTTTTGCCAATCTATCTCCATATTGACCGACAAACAAACAAAATAATTTGTGTTCTATGGAGATGGGTTTGTCTGCTCTGTTTTTTCCTCCTTAAAAAGTGCTGATTTGTTCCCCTGCACTGTTGACCGTAACACAGTTGAGTAACACGGTTGACTGTTTTGAAGGTGTTTTTGTGCTATTGATCCCTTCAGGGTTTATTAAGTTTATGCCTCGAGATCAGCGTCCCTGCGTCGTGATGCAGTGAGCCGCGCAGTTAACGGAGTGAAGCCCCCCCCCCATCACGCAGGTACTCTGGGGCACCTCCCCAAAATTGTGTCTCGACGCAGGGAGTGATGCAGACAGCGACGGCGTGAAGGGCGAAAATAGGTCTCTGACTGGTCCTCACAACCAGCCTGTTCTGTCGTCGAGTCGAGAACAAGCTACTTCCATGTTCTAACCTTCGTCGGTCTACGGACTGTGAGCTCTTCATTGAATAAGTTGCCCGTGCTTTGTCGTTTGATTTATTTACACGAACCAAAGACAACACGTGCGCTTGCGACGCTGAAGTTATTTGGACAGTTGAACAGTGGTTTCGAGGTCGAGGAAACATTCCGCTTCGTGTGACCTATCCTGGACAAATGAGCCACTTCTTTGTTTCAAACTACTCGCTGGCTGCCAGTGCGATCAAAAATGCACGTGACATATAGATTTAATGTTTCATTTTCATTTTCGTCGAGTCTGTGAAGCTAAAAAACAACCGACACGTCTAGGTTACTCTTTAAATAGAAGGCAGTTTGAGCGTGAAATGACATTGCGCAGACCGCGCTTCAAAACAGGGCATAAACCAAAATTAACTGCATCATGGCTGGGACAAGCTCACTCCGTGGCACTGAAAGGAAGTATAACCCGCCCTTTATGTGTTGGAAAAATCTTATGAACAGACACTAGGGATTATCTCTGGAGAAGAAAGTCTTGTGTAAGGAGGGTGACTAAATTCAAATCACACGTCACAGGGGTTTATAATGAAAAATGTGTCAGTCTGTATCACAGTGAATCATAAAATCCTACTTATGAAGCTCAACAATCACATTTTCTATATCAGCTGCACAGATTAATGACATTATTGTTAAGGGACATAAGCACTTTCAAACGTATGTTGTTTCAACTCTGTAGTATTTTTATATATGTTTGAAATGACATAGTATTTGTCCATAACACTGTTGACAAAATAATCAAGCAAATGTTCGCTTTCATTAGAGTATTTATCAAATGATTTAAGATTAAGCTTGGCAATTTGTTTGTTTGGAAACTTAAATATATACACTATGTAAACATCTAGGTCATTTTGTTGAAAAAAAAATACTGATAATTGACATTTTGCTTTTGCCAAAAGTGCAGTCGAATCGTAGAATCACTCATATGCTACTTTGGTTAACAGATCAATGATGTTCGTCAGGGTGGTGCAACCACAGTGGCTTGTATATATCTGTTATGTTTTCCAAGTTTAGCTAAGAAGTATATTCATTGTACATTAAATTACCAATTTATAATTCCTTTATGGACATTAACTGTGGTTGTATCAGCTGACGTCTGCTTTTTTAAAATTATTATTATTATTATTATTTTTAAAAAGCCTATTATTTCTTCATACTCCTGGTGTTTAGTCATTTTATTTACAAGGGCTACATTTCAAAATGGAACAGAAATCCAACGTGATGCTTCTACTGCCTCTCTGAGCTCCACACTCAAGTTAAAAATAAAAACAAGAATGCTGACTCTTGGATATAATAATGCTGATGATGCAAGGAAGGACAAGGCGTGGGATAGTCAAACGGTTGAGCTCAAATCACTCAAGAGCTGTGGTAATGATTGAAAAATATGCCCATAATCGTTGATAAGGTCCTTTGATGTACCGTGGATGTAATTGGTACTACATTTTATAGTCATGGCATTAATTGATAAACTTTGACTTTGCTCTGATAGAGGTGAGATGAATCCAAAACTAATGTTCATAGAAAGTGGTTCAAGGGTTTGTAATAGAAAGAGACATGGACTAGCCTATATTGTATTATTATTTATTTTTTTGTTGAAAATTCATTTATATTCATTACTGCCAACTCAGCAGAGAAATGTGCCATACATAACACAATATTTACCTCATTGTGGCCCTTATAAAGTGTGGCCCTTTTAATTTATCTGTGTTATACATAGGCAGCTTGCTGTTTTTAGTATGTGCCTGCAATCCATGTATCTTTATTCTTTTGCTTGACACAGTTACCCTCTCCAGGCCTGCTCTCCCCATGCATGCATGCACGCACGCACGCACGCGCGCACACACACACACACACACACACACACACACACACACACACACACACACACACACACACACACACACACACACACACACACACACACACACACACACACACACACACACACAATTCGTTGTATGACCAGCTCATGTAAAGAAATTGACAATAAAGCCGACTTGACTTGACACACACACACACACACACACACACACACACACACACACACACACACACACCATATTCTGATTAGCCTACAGAGAACACCTCCCCAGCATACCATTGCAGCCACACACTAAACTGATAACCAATCACACTCTTGTCAGGAGCACCCCTTGCTTCTGTCACCATTTCCGTCAATCAAACTTCTCTTCCTCCCAATTTCTCATCTGTTGTCCTCTCCAGTCTCCAATCCTTGTGCACCACCACCCCCGTTACGCTCGCTCCCTCGTTACATACATTACATAGAAGAGAGAATATTGTGCAACGTTTTAACAGACACGACCGAATGATTGTTGTTCAGAGGGATGTAACATCGATGTAATTACTTATTTTCCCTGAATATCTTCTTCTGGCTGACTAATGTACCCTCTCTGACTGTATGGCCTGGCCTGCTCATCACCTGATACAGACGAACACCGAACTCCAAGTTACAATGTCATCAGTGTTAATATAACTAGAGATGTCCCGATCCAGGTTTTTGCACTTCCGATCCGATACCGATATTTTATTTCACTTCCGATCCGATACCGATACCGGCCGATACCGATACCGGCCTATCGGAGTATTTAAATTGAAAGTTATTTAGCCTACTTACTTTCTTGTCACACTCATGGTGAAAAGGGGTTTACTCTTGATAACAACTATCCAGCTGAATTAGGTGAATTTGAGTAATACACAATGGTTTGTACTGAGAAACCTGTTAAATACAAATTAGGCAAAATAATACTCAATTAACTACACAAACAAAAATGCCACCAGTGCTCTACTCTTGAACCAGATTCCAAGGAAACCATTGAAAATCCATCAGTGCAAATAATATTCTAAACTGTAAGTGAATGCTTATTCAAGCAGTTGAAGTATTCATCTGTTTTCCATGCAAAGGTGGATTTTTTTGTAGGCTGCCAGCATGTTGACAATTCAGGACGAGTTTACATTTAACATAGACAAAAAAGTAGGCCTAAAGAAAATTCCAAGACACACAGTAGACTAGTAGGCCCTCTCATATGCCCAAAGTAGCCTAAGATCCTCCATCATTATGCCATAGGTAGCCTAATACAGCCTAGATTAATGCCAATAAACAACAATCACAACTTAACAACTGCTACAAATTAATCAAAATGGAATTAGATAAATATCTAAAATAAATCATAAACTAATTTGGACACAACCACTGTCCAGTAGGCTACTATAATATTTATTTACTCAGGTCAGTGGACACAATAACATTTAACAATACCATTTTCTACCGTATGCTTTTGCTCCTCCATGTGAATTAGCACATCCTTAATTTAACATCTGCTTAGCATTTTAGCAAGACGGCATTGTCCATGAAACACTCACACGCGTACACACTCACACGTCGTGGGACAGAAAGGGAGCGGTAACTTAGTGGCTGGGCAACAAACAAACTTTGGGGGATGAGAGGAAAGCGCCTCGGAGAGAAGCATGTGAAATCTGAATGTTCAGTGTTTGTAGCCAAACATTAGCGCTTGTTACTGAAATGCCATCTGAAACGCAGGCAGAGTGGCATGAAGCGCGCAATTCTGTGTGTCTGGACTGTTCACGGACACTCAGGACAGTTTAAAGCTTTTTGAAACCACAGACTGAAAAACTTACGTTGCCTGCGCTTGTGAGAGCCGAATGAGAGCTAAGCAGTTGCTCCCACGTGTGTGCTGACGAGAGCTGAAGGTGTGCTGGAAAATGCGGACCGGAGTTTAAGAACAACCACAGTAAAAACTGGAATGGATTGCGGGTGAGCCGGAAAACACGGACCGGACTTTGAAAAAAATGGATTCTGGATCGGATTTGGATCGGATTTTTTCGTGCTTGCCGATCCGATCCCGATACGCATTTTTTTTCCTATATCGGCGGCCGATCCGATCCAGATATCGGATCGGGACATCCCTAATATAATCTGTAACTGAAAATCATTCGCATTATGTTTTCAGACACATAGCCTACAAAGAGAGAGAGAGAGAGAGAGAGAGAGAGAGAGAGAGAGAGAGAGAGAGAGAGAGAGAGAGAGCGCTATTGGCCTTCATAACCAACCTGTGCGCGTGCTTGCAGGGCTTCGCGCCCAAACCTGAGCCATGGCACACGACACGTGCCACCAGCATTGATTCAATTTAATTTGTGAACCTCTGTCACGCAGTGCCAATGACGGATTTACCAGTAGCCTGGGCGGCCTATTTAAATTACTTTTAAATCATAAAACCGGCGAAACGGGCGTGTGGTGGTGATGTGTGTGTGTGTGTGTGTTGGGGGGGGGGGGTTTGGGCTGGTTGGGGCGTTTTGGAATATGCGGAAAGCACTTGGCTGCTGCCGTTGATTTCCCTTGAGCAAATTAGCTCTATATCACCGCCGACGACAGGCAGTAATCTGGCCGATAGGACACGAAGGGTATAGGGGCGTATTCCTCGCAGGTGTCACCGCTCCAATCTTCTTGGGTCAGACGTTAACAGAAACATTCCCAATGTCTGTGGGTTGTTGATTCATCCAATCTGCAGTGGATTTGTGTTTCTCGCCTATAGTCAGTATCGTAAACAATGCCAGACCATCACAAGGCGAGCTTTAAAAAGATACAGAATAACGCGAAGGTCCCTTTCATTTGAAGGCATGTTGAGCCACAGGCTGCATTGAAGCATGAGCATCACCCAGCTAGGAATAGTCAAGCATCTCAACGTGCAGTTCACGAATTTATTTGTTATACGCCTCTAGCGTGTTGTTATGTCTCACATAACGTCCTAATGATGACACCATTTCTTGAACGTATGTCCTATGCTAAGGCCTACGTTTTTTTTGTTGGTGTGGGTTTTTTTGTTGATGTATTTTCATTTTTATTTTATTTATTTTATTTTTTTACCTCGTCCGTAAAGAATTTCCAAAATATTGTATGGATATTTACATTGTCCCATAATTGTGAGTTTCAGACACTGCGTAATTTTCACTATGATGACGAAGCAAAATTTGTATTTAGTTGGTTCTGTAAGGCAAGACTGTCGCGTTAAGCACCAGGGTCAACGCAGTAGCCCATTTCTATTTCTGATAGGTTTGACTCTTATTTTACATCAAGACTATCTCAGTAGGCCTGTATTTGAAGTTTGTCCACCCACTACATCCACATTTCCAATACCTGCATTTATTCTGGAGGTTAGTGTAACACAGGATTGTGTTTATTCTGGGGGTTAGAGTAGTTTAATAGACACAGGATTGTGTTGTGTTTGCGTTGGTTATTGTTGCGCCAGTGCACCAGACCTCTAGAGAAAAAAAACGGATGCGTAATTTGGCAGTCCATTACATTTTTTGGAGGTTAATTTCTCTGATAAAACACACTTCGAAAGGATAGGCTACTTTTTGTACTAAAACATTTATATATTACATTATATTACATTAGACTATATAATATTATAATATGGGTTGCTATTATATTAGTAGCCTTGTTTCCAACCCAATAATGAAAATAGCCACTGAAAACACACACACACACACACACACACACACACACACACACACACACACACACACACACACACACACACACACACACACACACACACACACACACACACACAGAGTAATATTGGCTCTGTTATAAACACCTGGATTATGCTCTATTTTGTAAAGCTATGGAGTGCGTAAACTAATGCGCAAAGAGGTACTAAAATCGCCCCTCACGTTTTATCCATATTAATTAAATTAAGCATTCTTAAATTCATGAATAATATGCAAGTGTTCTGTGTCAGTGTTATTTTGTGGCCAGTTTGTTGTGTTAAACGAATAAACTCAAGTAAAAAAGAATCAAGCCTGTTTTAAAATCAGCTGTCTTGTGCAGTGGCAATGTGCACAATTCCTGCTGCGTGCACACGATGATTCAATCACATTTAGGCCTACCTAATGTACAATTTGACAGCATGTGTATAATTCCAGATCATTAAATTTCAGCAGCCTACCTGGAAATTCTGCTTTTAAAATAAGCAAGTCGTTAATATTATACACAATTATATAAGTATATTCTAAATCACTTTCTTTATTACAAGCCTATATTATATTTATTTCGTGTATAACATTATTTCTTGATTTATTATTATTATTATTATTATTATTATTATTATTATTATTCACGAGGTTATAGTACACTAGTGGTGTAGTTGTTCTTGATATTGTCAAATAATATTATCCTTGTAAAATGGCACAAAAAAGGCATCCATATATTTATATTTATTGTGCCGATGTAAATGGGGGAAAACATAATGTGTGTAGCCTTCTTCGGAGCATAAACATCACCATGCTCTGAATTCCGAATGCAATCTCACTTTCCTAGGGGGAAATAATGCTGAACCCACATGCTCAAATATGTATTCGGGTGGTAATCACTCGAACCACGCCTCTCAAAGCACAAACGCCGAAAACAGTTTTACACTTAAATGAGCAGTGATGTGTTTAAACCGTATGGCAGGTGCTGCCGTTGTCCCTCTGTTCTAAGCAGAGAGTGGACTGACTAGCCCACTCATAAACGCTTTGGTTGCGCAGCACGCGTCTCTGACAAAAAGGCGGTGCGTGCGCTTTGGGAATCATGAGCGGACTCGACAAACGAGAGCGTAATTAGCTGATTAAAAAAAAACTGTCTAGTGATCTAACGCCCGCGGCACAAGCGAACTAGCCAATCATAGGCCAGATGAACTTTGGGTGGGATTCGAATGACACGACTGGAGGTGTGGAAAACGGCGTTTGCGAGACAGGTTACACACTACGTGTCAAGTGAAACCGAAGATTATCCAACAACTGTCTGCAGAATCCAAAGCGGAATCAGGCAGCTATGCAGTGGCACGGTATTGAGTTTTTGCGCAATTTTTGGTAGGCCTCTTCATATGGAAGGTCTTAACATATTTACAAAGTTCTCTAATTCAAGTGTTTTAGATAGTTTATGCGCATTGTTGCGCGTTTTTTCGCGAACCGAATCATGAACAGCTTTACTCATACTTCTCACACCCGGACATACTGAAGTAAGAACTCAGTCTACTTGTGAAACATTTCATGCATGCTGCCTTCCAAACGTGATAGCCAACGACCTGAAGTGATTCTTCATTGCTGTTGAAGAAATGGTTACAGAGAAACACTATTCTGTAACTCTACCCTGAAGAGTTTCATCTCTCAACTGCGAGTTGAGAACAAGAGCCGCAAAAAAGACGTTCAAGGTGTGTCTGCTTCTTTTACTCCCGGCCAAGGGCAGACAGATGGAAAGATCCAAAAACTTTCGAATAGACGCCCTATTGGCAGACGACACGCACCGGTCCAGTCGCGATCTCTCACCGGGACTGAGCAATGACAGTCCAGCGGGGAGCCCCGTGTCCTGCCGGCGTGCCGACACCCCATCTCCGCGAGGAACACCCGCTGGTATCCAGCTTCAGACTGGAATTATACCCAAACCGGGTCTACTGAATCTGTCTCATACCGGACTCGCCTCGTTACAGCAGGGGGCAATACCAGGCATGTACCCTACCCACATGTACCCCTTATCGGCTCTAGGGGGGCAGCACCCCGCCTTTGCCTACTCTGGATTCACCCAGCTTGCCCATCCATACCCAGAGCACCTGAAAGCGGCGACGATGGCAGGCTCTTTCCCACTGGAACACTGGATACGTGCCGGGATCATGGTCCCTCGACTGCCTGACTTTGGCGGTAAGTTGGTTTAACGCGCCACCATCACTGTGGAAACGCACGCAAACACACACGGACACACACACACACACACACACACACACACGGAGAAAGTGATGGAGAGAGAGATAGATTTCAGTTTATGTGCAAGGCATATTGTCGCACCTTGGTTTGGGAATTTGTTTTCAATCGTTTTCATGGCGTTAAGTGTATTTTACATTAATGCTGCAGGCACATTCATATCCGAGTTAAGACACACACACACACACACACACACACACACACACACACACACACACACACACACACACACACACACACACACACACACACACACAGGCTGGGGCCGTTCTCTTTGAAGTCTGAAGCAGCGTTTTACGCAAACATAATAGCATCTACATCTGATACTACAGTGCCCATAAAGCACAGTGAGATAACCTGACCTGGTTGAAAAGGTATAACTGTAAATATATAGCCCTCATATTCTCAACTTGAATGCATGAAAACTAAGGCCAATCTATCCAAACTGCCGCTGGTGCTTGTTCAACAATCTGTCAAAGAGAGTTGACATTCGGTAAGAGTACATATAAATTAATCTATCATAAAAGAATTGGACTTTTTTTTATCTCGGACTAAAGGTGTGTTTGATCACTTTACAACCACTTCCAAGGCATTGAAGCTAATCGCTTCAAAGTGTTGTAAAGACACTTATTGTTCCTGAATCAAAGGTGAGGAACACACACACACACACACACACACACACACACACACACACACACACACACACACACACACACACACACACACACACACACACACACACACACACACACAGACACACACACACACACACTACCTTAGAAGCAGACAGTTAATATTTAAGCAAATATTCCAGACATTGGTAATCACATTTTGATCTTTTATTAAACAGAAAGTGTGTTTGAACTGCAGCATAGAGGAAGTGCTGTTGAAAAGAGCAAAACTGAAATGTTTATTTTCGGTTAAATCTTTTGATGGGTCTGTTGTTGGATTCCGAGATACTGCAGATGGAAGGGATCAAAGTGACTAAAAAATTAAACAAAAAAATATCTTTTTAGTGCCATTAAACAATGTAAGTGTAGAATATTTGGTAACTTTATTTCAGGCGCCATACAAGACTAACTTTTTGGCCTTAATGCATAAAGGTCAGAAGAGGTAACACATCTTTTTTTTTTTCTCTTTATTCCACTTTTGGCAACTTTGACCCTATGAAATCAACTCCAAACCACACCCATCTAAATGTATTTCTTAGGGGGAAAAAAAACTTCTCCAGCGAGATTTAGTGTGAAGCATTTACAGTGTCCTCCATAATTATTGGCACCCCTGGTTGAGATGTGTTTTTTAGCTTCCAATTATTTTATTTTTTTTCTAAATAATATGGGACCTTAATGGAAAAAAAGAGAAAAATCCAACCTTCAATTCAAGTGCATTTATTCAGTGGGGAAAAAATCCCACATAAAGAAATAATTATTTGACATCAAATAATGTGTGTCACAATTATTAGCACCCCTGGTGTTAATATTTTGTACAACCCCCTTTTGCCAACAAAACAGCACCTAATCTTCTCCTATAATGTTTCACAAGATGGGAAAAGACAGAAAGAGGGATCTTCAGCCATTCCTCTTTGCAGAATCTCTCTAAATCATCCAGAGACCTGGGTCCTCTCCTCTGTACTCTCCTCTTCAGCTCACCCCACAGGTTCTCAATGGGGTTGAGGTCAGGGGACTGAGATGGCCATGGGAGGAGCTTGATTTTGTGTCTGGTGAACCATTTCTGTGTAGATTTGGCCATATGTTTAGGGTCATTGTCTTGCTGAAAGACCCAGTGACGACCCAGCTTCAGCTTTCGGGCAGAGGGCAACAGATTTTGATTTAAAATGTCCTGGTATTTCAAAGCATTCATGATGCCATGCACCCTAACAAGGTTCCCAGGGCCTTTGGAAGCGAAACAGCCCCACAGCATCACTGACCCACCCCCATACTTCACAGTGGGTATGAGGTGCTTTTCAGCATGCGCATCTTTCGTGGTACGCCAGACCCACTTAGAGTGTTTGTTGCCAAAAAGCTCAATCTTGGTCTCATCTGACCAAAGCACACGGTCCCAGTTGAAGCCCCAATACCGCTTGGCGAACTCCAGACGCTTGCGTTTATGATTGTGAGTGAGGAAAGGTTTTCTCCGTGCATGCCTCCCAAACAGCTTGTTGGCGTGTAGACAGTGCCTGATGGTTGATTTGGAGACTTTGTGACCCCAGGATGCTACCATTTGTTGTAATTCTGTAACAGTGAGCTTTGGAGATCTTTTGATTTCTCTTACCATCCTCCTCACTGTGCGTGGTGGCAAAATAAACTTGGGTCCTCGTCCAGGCTTGTTTACCACTGTTCCAGTTGTTTTGAACTTCTTAATTATTCCTCTCACAGTGGATATGGGCAGCTGCAGCTGAGTGGCAATCTTCTTGTAGCCTCTGCCTGACCTGTGAAGGTCGACGCACATCTGCCTCACTTGTATGCTGTGTTCCTTTGTCTTTCCCATGTTTAAGAGTGGATAAGAGAAATGGCCTCAGTGTCACGTCATATTTATACCCCAGGGAAACAGGAAGTGATGAATTACTAATTAAATGTTCCTACATGTAAACTACTGTAGAAATGACAGAAATGCTTCAATTATATTTATTTCCTGGGAATTGTTAAGGGTGCCAATAATTGTGGAACAGGTGATTTAATGAAAAATAATTATTTTTTAGTCAGGGATTTTTTTATTTTCTTACAATTCATTTGAGTTGAAGGCTACATTTTCCTACAATTTTCAGTGTGACAGTATTCTTCTGCAATAAACACTGAATTTATTTTAAGGCTTTTAACACATCTCAACCAGGGGTGCCAATAATTATGGAGGGCACTGTATAATTTATTTTAGTGGTGGGCCGTTATCGGCGTTAACGTGCTGCGATAATGTGAGACTCTTGTCGCGCGACAAAGAAAATATCGCACGTTAATCTATTTTCAAAATATGGATTTGAGGTTTGGGGATGCGCGTCACCATAGCGTTCGATTGACAGACGCTTTTAGACTGCCCTCCAGTCGCTTCGCCTCTCCAGCTGTTGCTCAGCAGACCTACTTAATATGAACAGTGTTTGCATGCTGTAAATATTAATCTCTCTGCCGTGGTAGGTGTTGTTTTAGTGCTTTTTCATAAGTGGTAGACTAGAGAGACGTTATTGTTTGAGGTGAAGCAGCCCGACATAGCCTACATTTCCTCAGGCATTTCATGGAACACAAACAACAGTCCTGTTCCAGAGAATTTGCCTGTGCCATAATTGCAAAACATTCCGTTTGATATACATTTTGAAGATTGTCAAACTGAAACTGTCAATATCTACTGTCGCTGAATGTTTGTGTTATGATCGCGCATTTGCGACTCATGTTTGTCAGACGGTATTTTAATACACTTCGCGGTTGTTGCGCTTAATAAAGCCAATCTCGCGGTCGTCGCGCTTGACTTTTTTTTTGCAAACTGAATTCATTTGGAGTTGTAACTCCGCTGGCATTCTAACGCAGAGAACAACTGTCAGGTTTAGGCCAAATCGATGTGGGCCAGTGCTTTAGGGTCTAGAACTAGCTCTAGAAATCTAGTAGCCTGGCTCTGACTTTGCTGTACCTGCTGCGCAGCTCCTCCCTCTCTAAAGGAGCCGCTGCCCTTTTTACAGTCAGTGGCAGATTCATTCTCTCTCTCTCTCTCTCTCTCTCTCTCTCTCTCTCTCTCTCTCTCTCTCTCTCTCTCTCTCTCTCTCTCCCCATTAGAAATGCTGAATTGTTGAGGTCATTTTGTTTAAATATTCTAAATGTTTGATAGCCCTATAGATTTATCTGTATTTGCCTCTACAATTTATAGCAATGTTCATTTTGAAATGTCAGTATATTATGACTGTAAATGCTTCCTAACATACTCGAAACACTTTTCAAATATTGCTTTTTTTTTCATCGCCAAATATCAACCATATCTTTGATGATGAGATGCATTTTGGAAAAAAGAGATGTCTAATGCGCCATCTTAAGAAACCCCCCTAGGTTTTTTTTCGTCATTATTTCGCTAGCGTGCCTATTCTGAATGAGCCATTTTGATATAGATTAATCTAGATTAATCTAGATTAATTTCATAATTACAGTGAGATTAATCTAGATTAAAAAAAATAATCTATGCCCACCCCTAATTTATTTCTCAATAAACGTCAAATGCGTAAAAGTTGTCTTTGTGTGGGGTGAAACTACATAAACAAACACCTTAAACATTCTGTAGTTCATCAATAAAATACCAAAAGCGTTCATCGGATTTTCATTAAGTTAATGGCGTGCTCTGGCATTTTATGA
The DNA here is from genome assembly GCF_034702125.1 of Engraulis encrasicolus. Lineage (NCBI taxonomy): Eukaryota > Metazoa > Chordata > Actinopteri > Clupeiformes > Engraulidae > Engraulis > Engraulis encrasicolus. The sequence continues at coordinate 45,654,309 of NC_085868.1, forward strand.
CTTAACAGCCTAGCTACTTGTGTCCTCACGTCAACAATAAAGCCAAGGAAAGCTATTACTGTTAATGATAGTGGGCAAATTTGTGTGTGTGTGTGTGTGTGTGTGTGTGTGTGTGTGTGTGTGTGTGTGTGTGTGTGTGTGTGTGTGTGTGTGTGTGTGTGTGTGTGTGTGAGAGAGAGAGAGAGAGAGAGCGAGAGAGAGAGTAATCCCGTATACCTATAGGCGCCTCAAAGTCCTTGGCATTTTATAAAAGACACAAAAATCCAATAAAATATCGACATGAATAACATGTTCTCTCATGAATGGTCTTAAACTTTTATTCCCGAGTGCATTAACAGCTACTTTTCCTGCTCATCAAATCGTATCATAATCGTTTCTGTGAATTACTATGTTGGATGTTCAGAGGCACTAACTATAAAAGCAGAATATCTTAAATCTTGTGAAAGATTGCCTCGGCTCTCTAAAGCTTTGTTGGAGAAGAAAGAAAGAGGGAGGGAGATGAGAGATGTTTTATACGCTTCACAGGAAAACTTCAAAGTCATGCCATTTAAATGGCCAGAGCAGATCATAATTCATCTGAATTTTATCATGGTCACTTGTACTCATCATAGTCTCACCAAGGCCTACTTTGAGGTAGATGGAAGACTTACCAACACCACAACCAACAGTCCTATCAGTTTATTCACACGGTCATACAGCAAGCCTTCTGGGATTCTAAATGAGAAAGTGTTTGTTTGTGCACATCACACATGTGCAGGTGATGGACCAAAAACATAACTGAACAGTAGCTAATAATGAAGATTTATGCACTGATAAATGCTCCTAAATGTGACGTTATTGTGCACTTTGATAAAAGAAAAATGTGTCCAAAACTAGTGTCACTGACACTGGCGAGTGTCAGTACTACCTTACAGTTTTTCTCAATTGGTTTTGTACATTTCTCGAATCTTACTCGCATTTTGCAAAACATCACGTTCATTTCCAAAAAATATTTAACAAGTGGCAAAACACCATGGATGACCTGCAAAACCCAATCTCTTGCTCAAAACCCTTGGCCAATCTCTCAAAACTAGGTTTTTGTGTCTGCGAACGTGTCAGAGCCATCAAAATGTTATGTCACTGTGTAAATGTTTTGGGGGGTGAGATCTTTCATGGATTATCATAACAAAGCATTTTGCAGAACACGACAAAATCAATTGATAATATACAAAAACACTGAGAATTGTACACAACCATTTGCATGGTGATGAAAGCATTTGCTAAATGCTGAAAACTACGAGAAACGTATTTTACCATGTGCACAGGTAACAGCAGGAAGTCACAATTGAACAAGAAGTTTTGAGAATGATTATTCTGTTGTGAGAAATGTACAAAACCAATTGAGAAAAACTGTAATCACTTATTTTCGCTTATAATATTTGATAAATGTTTTGTTCTTCTCTCTAAAGGGTCTGCACAGGCAGGGCTGATGGGAAAGTGTCGTCGGCCGCGGACGGCCTTCACGAGCCAGCAGCTGCTGGAGCTTGAGAACCAGTTCAAGCTCAACAAGTACCTGTCACGGCCCAAACGCTTCGAGGTGGCCACCTCCCTCATGCTCACCGAGACACAGGTGAGGCCCCATGTCATAGATGGAGGGGTGGGGAACCCATGTCTCGAGGGCCCTTGTTTTATCCGCCCCCGACATAATTTCAATGTTATGCAGCTTCACATGAAATATAACATATTTAGTAAAGGAATCGTAGAAATTGGGAGGTCAAGGGGGCGTTTGTTCAGAAAAGGCTGAGAACTGCTGAGATAGAGGGAGAGAAGACATGAAGAAATGATTGGCAGATAGATACACGATATACAGAACACATCACATAGATAGATAGATAGATAGATAGATAGATAGATAGATAGATAGATAGATAGATAGATAGATAGATAGATAGATAGATAGATAGATAGATAGATAGATTAAACTTAATTGTGTGTTTGTGGTTGTACTGTGGTGCGTTAAGCTAATACAACACATAACACACACGGGCAGATTGCCGCTGGGGTCACAGTTTCGAATCTGGCCTGCGTCATTTCCCAAACCCATCCCCAGTCAACTCTCAGTCATTTCTTCACTCCCGAAGCCATCCTACCGAAGCACACATGCAGAAAAATATTCATGAAGTAATAATAATTGTAATAATAACTATTTGCGATGACACTTTATTTCAATGGTTCACTATTACAGTGGATCTACCACATTAGGTACAGTGTAATAACCAGTGTAACAATACTTAATATTATGTAATACCAGTGTAATACCATGTACCAACCCTAATTCAAACCCTAACCCTAATCCTACATGTAAGAACAAAATTGGTAAATGGTGTTACACTGATATTACGGTACTGTATTAAATATTGTTTCACTGGTTATTAGACTGTAGCTAATGTGGTAGACCCACTGTTATAGTGAACCATTAAAATAAAGTGTAACCCTGTTTTCATTTGAATATTAACTGTATTAAAAACTGTATGTTTGTGTGTTTGTGTTTGCGTGACATCAGGTGAAGATCTGGTTCCAGAATCGGAGGATGAAGTGGAAGCGTAGCCGCAAGGCCAAGGAGCAGGCCGCCCAATTGGAGGCCGAGAGGCAGCGTGGAGGAGGCGGCGCCCAGACCAAGCAGGCCAATGAGAAAGCAGCAGGGGAGGGCCGGAGGGCGGGACTTATGAATCACAACGACTTGGATGAGGACGATGGGGAGGAGGAGGAAGAGGAAGATGATGAGGAAGAGGAGGAGGAGGAGGAAGAGGATCGACGTCGTCATCGTGGCTACACGGTCGATATGTCAACCACTACCATGCCTCGGCCTGGGGACTTCATACAGTCCGGTGTGGAGGTGGGTTACCAGTCACACAGTCCCTTCTCCGAAGACGACATGGACGGTGTGGATGTGCCCGACAGGAAGATTGGAGCTGGCTTGTGATTGGACAGAGGAAGACTGTCATTGTTGTTGTTCTGAGCCAATGGGAAAAAGGTTCACAAGTCGGCTCATGTCCTGTCATCATGTGGAACAATTTGTCTATCTCTCTCTCTCTGTTTGCTGCCTACACACACACACACACACACACACACACACACACACACACACACACACACACACACACACACACACACACACACACACAGACACACAGACACACACACACACACAGTGGCGAAGGTCACGATTTGTGGTGCATATTTTCCTTCGGACTTCCCCATAATCATTTACACTTGCACCAAAGCGAAAAGGTTTACGTAGACACATTATGGCTCAGTATACAGTATCTACACTCCCTCTCTCTCGCGCGCGCACACACACACACACATGCATGCACGCACGCACGCACGCACACACGCACACACAGTATACAGTGTCTACGCTCTCTCTCTCTCTCTCTCTCTCTCTCTCTCTCTCTCTCTTGTGCCTGCACACACACACACACAAACAAACTTACACACACACACACACGTGCACCAAGTACACACACGTGCACCAAGTACACACACACACACACACACACACACACACACACACACACACACACACACACACACACACACACACACACACACACACACACACACACACACACACACACACACACACACACACACACACACATCTTGCATGGAAGATATATGCATCTTAGCTTGTCATGGACACTTAACGCTTCATTTTTTAATGTTCATCAAAATGGTTTACAAATGCCATATCGCTCCACACAAACACTTAAGAGCCTATTGTCTGCAGACAAGTGTACTGTATTTTTCAGCATGCCAAACCAATATATTTTATCTGTATATACGTACAAATGTGAGACACAAAACAGACTGTGAATGTCCTTTACTTGAATTGTGTTGGAAAATATCTTTGTATTCTGTTGCTTTTGAGAAGTCAAGTCCACTTTTTCCCTTGAACACACTGACATAACTTAGCTGTTTTTTCTTAAAGGGGTATGCCACTATTTTGGGGCTTAATACAGTTGAAATCGTTGGCTGGGGTTTATAAAGGTAGTAAAGTGTCTTATTTTTCTTCTTAAGCGTTGTCTTGCTTTAAGACAAGTTAAAAGAGGGAATATGTCGCTAAGCTAGTGAAAGTCAATGTATCCGTGTAGCATTGTAGCATGCTACACGGATACATTGACTTTCACTAGCTTAGCGACATATTCCCTCTTTTAACTTGTCTTAAAGCAAGACAACGCTTAACATGAAAAATAAGACACTTCACCACCTTTATAAACCCCAGCCAACGATTTTAACTGTATTAAGCCCCAAAATAGTGGCATACCCCTTTAAACAAGGGCCGGTGTGTAAAATTCGTTTCACACAAAAAGTGCAATGATGAAATGTCTATATGCTGTTGCCATTTGTCATTGTTATTATCACTGTTAACTGACTGTAACTGTAATTTATTTGCACTGAAGAACTGATTTAGCTGGACAAAAAAATATTTATCTGCAATGTCTCGTGTTGGGTGTACACACAACTGAGGAATAAAAATATCCAACATGATACGCAGAGATGTTTCTCTTGGTATTTGAGTCTGTTCTAGAACAGTGGTTCCCAACCTTTTCCTTCAGGGACCCATGTTTTTACTATTGTAAGCTTTGGTGACCCAGCGCCCGCATGAGAGGAAGTCACTCGATACGCTCTATCTCAATTTAGTCATAATTTTATTCCTCAATTCGTCTTTGTTCAAAAACAGAATAAATGTGTAGCCCCTTAATGCGCGCCGTACCTCCTGAGGCACGCTGTAATAGACATTGAAATGTAACTACCATAGCACTACAATACTATGACACAACACAGGCCCTTTAATAATGCACCACGACTTGGTCATTACCATACTGGTAACAATGAATTTATAAAGCCGCGCCTTAAGGGGTTAATGTAGCACTTAAATTTTGTTGCTTCTATGCATTTGTCATTTACTCAACATGGGCTACATATGGTATTAAAATGAAACCCCTTAAACTCAAGAGGGCTTCGCGACCCCCCGTGGATCTTTGGCGACCCATAGGTTGGGAACCACTGTTCTAGAAGGTTGATGCCCAATTACGTTCATGACTGTTTGAGAGAAGTAAGAACTTTTCAGATGGACCTCCTCACATATCATTTACATCAGGGTTTCCCAAACTGGGGTGCGTGCACCCCTGGGGGTGCGCGGCCTGCTATAAGGGGGTGCGTGAGATGAATAGAGTAATGGCGGATAAGTGAGTTTTCATCAGGCATCAATGAACATTAAGTAGTTTTTATTTGCATTATATGCATTATATGCTGGAAGGTTCCATCTGAAGTGTTGTTTAATTCCAAGACAATTAGAAAAGAGGATTCCCCAAAACGGCATAGTGAATGAGCAGTGAATCCATACTTGCGCGGCCATCAGCACACCAAAATATTCGCTCAGGGGGTGCGCGAACCACATTGAAATGTACAAGGGGGAAAAAAGTTTGGGAACCCCTGATTTACATTATATTACAGTACTTGACACTTAGCTGGCACTTTTTCTAAAATTCAGAGTGACTTACAGTTATTTAGGCACAGGGTATTGGAGCCGTGGTCCATTGGTTAGGGAAGGTGCAGGGAGGTGGTTGAGGGTTATCGGTCCGAATCGCATTGGAATTGACCTTGAGCAAGGCACCCAACCCCATGTGACGGAGGTGTTCCTGCACAGTTTGTTCCCCACGGGGCGCGAACCTGCCACCTCGTCAACTACATCGGTTCGGCAATGGGAGTCACAGTACGATCGTGCTGCGCTAAAGGGCCGGTCTGTATTGAGGCTTCGGGAGGGAGGTTTACTAACGTTACACGCCGAACTCTGCTAGTTGGCCTCCAGTACACTCATATTGCTTCAGGGACTGTAACCAACACCCAAAACTGTAAGTTGCTTTGGATAAGAGTGTCAGCTAAGTGTAATGCAATGATATCACAACCAATTCAAGGCTTGTTGGCAATAGTGACTAAAATCACTCACTGAGAGCCAGTCTAGCAGATGATGAAATTGGGCAATACCATCAATCTTGATGCTTCTGAGGCCATTTTGAAAATGTTGCACTCCAAAAGTTTATCCTTGTTCATGTACTTTGTATAGAGTATGAGCACACACAAGATTTTGTCAACATCCACCCACCTGTTCAAAAATCTTTTTTTTGACAAACAGATGGACACACACACACACACACACACACACACACACACACACACACACACACAGACTAATGTTCAACAAGGATGACTGGAGAAAGGTATGCATCAAACATGGCAGATCTAATAATTAAATAATAATAATAAATACCTTCTCCTTGTAAAATCTCACACTTCCCAACTAGAAATGCACCACCACCAAGGAAGCTGTTTGATAGAACATTTGACTATGCTACGCTCTATTTTTATTTCAAGTCTTTCTGCCTTCTTTTTGTAGAGTTAGAAACTGGAAGGTTTCGCCCTGTCCTGCAATTCAATTTCACTATAGGGCCAGGGCTGGACTGGTCATCTGGCATAGCGGGCATTTCCCGGTGGGCCCTACACCCTCGTGCGCCCCTATTTTCAGAAATGTAAAAATGTACATTCCTGAAAATAGGGGCCCGCTCTGCTAGGGGCATCTAGGCTAGCAATGGTGAAGAATCTTTAAAAAGGTCCTGGGTCCGGTTTGTGATCCGGATCACCACCAGAATCACTTAATCACTTGTTCCTTGTGTCATTTCCAACAACTCCACCAAGTTTCATCTAAAGACGTTCATGGGTTTTGAGTTATCCTGCTGACAAACAAACAGACAGACAGACAAACAAACAGACAAACAAACAGTTAGACGGACAAACCAACGTGACCGAAAACATTAACTCCTTGGCAGAGGTAATAAGATAAAGATAAAAGAAACGCAAGCAGACCATTCCCCTCTAGAACATTTAGGCCTACTCAGGAGCACTGAATCACAGTGGTTGACAAGTTGCCTGTTTAAAAAATAAATAAAACAAAATTCAAAGGATTCTTGGGGTTATTTTTTATATACATGTTTAGAAATCAAATAATCAAAGCATAAGATGTGCAACTTCATTCTGCAACAAACATTTTACATAATTGGTGAAGTCTATATACTGTTTTTAGAGACAGGCTATTTGCACTGATGGAAAGTGCAAATGAAGCCTCTTCATGTCAGATTAGCTTTAAAAAATAATTTGGAAAAAAAACTCCTAAAAGAAAGTAACACCAACAACACCATCAAGAAGATAAAAGTGTTTATCTCCCCCAAGGTTCCTGGCACAACTTATCTTTAAAGTGAAATCTTCACATCAGGTGGAAAGAAAAGAGGACAAAAATGAGGACAATAGGGGTATAAAACAAAGTTGTTTATAAATCCCATAAAAATGCCCACCCCTGGCTCACAATACCTAACATGCAATATCCCTTAATGGGCCATTTCTTAGGTAGACTTTTCGTCTTGTCTGTTTGCAACCCCCTTGCATCCACCCATTCCTCCCTCCGTTCTTCCCTCTCTCCCTCTCTTCTTCTCTCCTTTTTTCCCCTCCTGTCATCTATATTGTTCTCCCCTCCCTCCTCCACCTCCTTGCCTTGTTATCCTCCTCCTCCTCCTCCTCCTGCCTGACAAAGTGTTGCTGATTAACATGCGAAGAGTGGAGGGAGGAGGCGGACACAAGACATTGTGTTGAAAAAACAGACGGGTGGTGTGCGTGCGTGTGTGTGTGTGTGCGTGCGGGAGTGTGTGTGTGTGTGTGTGTGTGTGTGTGTGTGTGAGAGAGACAGAGAGAGAGAGAGAGAGAGAGAGAGAGAGAGAGAGAGTGTGTGTTTGTGTGTGGTGTATGTGCGTGTGTGCCTGTGTGTGTGTGTGTGCGTGCTTGTGTGCGTGCGTGCGTGCGTGCCTGTATGTGTGTGTGTGAAGGATGGGAGCGGAGCAGAGGGGAGGGGGTGGGGATGGGGTTCTTATTTATGTCCGGCGGCTTTCAAATCTGAATTACTAAAGCGGGTTTACTGATAGTCAAATAATTAAACTAATGAAGGGGAAGCGAAGCAATCAGCAGCTCGTGGTGATGTCACTGCACCCATTTCATTTGTTACGGGGAGGAGGAGAGCGGAGGGAGGGAGGCAGGGAGGGAGGGGAAGAAGAATAGATATATAAATAAAATAATAAAAGACACAGAAATGATGAGTGTCTGACCAGAACAGGGTGTTTTTATTAGCGGTGCGTGTAAGGGCGGTGATTAAGCTCTCCGTGGTCCGAGGAGCCGTGGCAAAAGGCGTGCCCACAAACAACAGCATTTATATAGTGATTAAATGCATTTTTAACTGGCCGCGGAGAAGCGGCCCGAGGCCTTGTGAAAAGCCTAGCGGGCGCCCTTGTCACGGCCGGCAGGATGTGGATGGCGAACAAATGCCTGCACTGTACGCAGGCACTATCCAGCCAGTTGCATTCCAATTACTGGGTTGGACATACTGTATACAGTGCCTCCATATATTCATATATCCATGTGTTGCATGGAACCGTGACTGTAACCAAAGGTGGATCTAGCCATTTTGGGGCCCTAGGCGAAATATAAACCTGGTGCCCTCAAAAAAGTCATTCTTTAAACCCCTCACCAATTGGCATGGACAGTGCGAGGGTGCTATTTTAGTGTTTTGTCTCGTATATATCTTCGATTACTTTACATAAGTGACAAATTAAGATCAGGCCTACTTTTTTATGTGTCACCTATTGCGATTGGTGTGACAGTTGGGGGGCCCTATTGAGGGCAAAGTATAGTCTGGCCCTGTATCAGTGAAATGGTGGAACCAATGGTCGGCGTTCAAACCAGACATGTACAGTTTTAAAGTATTTCATGTAAGTGCACGTAATCAGGACTCTATATTAACTTTTTTCATCAGACATCATCACCACACTACAAGGGTCAAAGTGGATAGTAAAGTTTTCTTTTTTACTTGCGAAACTGAATTTTCACCAGCATTTGGCCAGTTGACAGGTGTTACTGTACTGTAATATAGAGACAACCGGGGGAGGGGGGGTATGTAGTCCCAGGCCCGGGAGAGAGGAGGCCCAGAATTGGGTTCTCATTACATTGTATGCATTGCGTGGGGGGGCCCTTCCCTTTCAGATGACTTTGTCCCTGGCCTGGCCAATGCTGGCAGTGGCCCTGCCTGCATGTAATGACCAGCTCAGTCACCATTTGCCTTCCCAACGACTCAAATGTTACATACAAACAGAGTTGTGATTGATTTTTGGCATTAACTCCAATGCCCTGGTGCTTGATCAACTCACCAGGTAAAAACATTTCCTGCCGCTAGTCCTGTTCGACTACTTTACTTTAAAGGGACACTGTGTGAGATTTTTAGAATTTTAGAATTCATGCTGCCCATTCACTAATGTTACCATTTTCATGAATACTTACTGTACCACCACCATCAAGTATTCATTATGACTGGAAAAACTGCACTTTTCATACATGAAAAGGGGGATCTTCTCCATGGTCCGCCATTTTGAATTTCCAAAAATAGCCATTTTTTTTGCTGCAAAAAGGACTGTACTTGGGCCATAATAGAAAATATTTGTTTATTACTTAGTAAACGTCCATGTAAAGATCAAATTTTGCAATAGGGAGCCTAGTTTCAATGAGCAGCACAGTTGCAGTACCTTTTTTGACCATTTCCTGCACAGTGTCCCTTTAACAACGCTTCCAGCCAGTGGCATTGTATTTAGGCTACTGGGTTTGACTTAGTGGCTCCAGCTGACAGTACTATACGTAAGGGTTAACGTTCGGCGAGAAGGTCGCTACCGTGGAATAGCAGCACGACAGAGAGAATCTTTAGACCCCGACGCGGAGCGGAGGGGTCTTATTCTCTCTGAAGTGCTGCTATTCCACAAAGCGACCGACTCGCCGAAAGTTAACCCGCTTATTATATGGATATACTTAAATGATTCACACATGGCGGGGACATTTCTTTAGACCAAGGGTGTAGGTTTGTTTTGAGCTTTGGTAGGGACAACTTAAAAAAATAAATAAAAAAAAACATAGATTCTTTATCTAGATTAATCTGACTGGTATTATAAAATTAATCTAGGCTCATTCAATATAGGCCTATGCGCCCTACCGAAATAATGACTATGGCCTATAAGTAAGGAAGACTGTTTCTTAAACCAGGTGGCACATTAGACCAGGGCTCATATCCTTTTCCCAAAATGAACAGTGCTATACAGTAAGTGGTACATGTTCAACACAGATAATTTTATTTAAACAGAATTGCTTCAACGACTAAGCATATCTAATGGGCCTGGACAACATCTCAATGGAGAGAGAGAGAGAGAGAGAGAGAGAGAGAGAGAGAGAGAGAGAGAATATCTGTATCTTACTTTAAAAGGGTAGCGGCTCCTTTAAAGACGTAGGCCAGGCTACTCTTGGGCTCCTTTCTGTAAAAGCAGTCAAGCTCCATCAAGACCGAGCCCCTTTGTCCTGGGAGAATAAACGACCCTTTTTTGCCTGACAATGTCTAAAACCCGACTTTTATTCTCAGAATGTCAGAGGAATCACAACTTGAAATTAATTCCTTTTGCCAAAATTTTTGCAACATGCGGCACACGCGGCACGCGGCAACCGAAATGAGCAAGCATAAATCGCATTTAGCTATCGAGTTGTTTGACAGTCGGAATGTTTTGCAATTATGGCATGCATTGTGTGAGGTGTGTGGATAGCCACCAGGCTACAGCAACTAATTCAAACGGTAGCATCTCCAGCATCTTCCCATGACTCTCTTATTCATTCATTCCCATGTTTATTTGCATCTACCAGGGCTTAATCGATGGCTACAATGAGACCGTTAAAACTTGCACTCGAAAGGGAGCGTAGGCGCTTATCTTACCTAGATCTTATGGGGCCGTAGGCTTACTGTTGAGGTAGCATAACGTTAGGTTATGGCTATAACCCTCGGTTCTTTGATAACAGAGTGAGGTGTTTCACTATGGGATACGCTTGGGCGTGACCATCTATGGAAGCTCCAATGACATTACGTCTGTCAAAGACAGACAGTCGACGCTGTCGGGCTCCGCCCGCTTGGGGTGTCTACCCTCGTCGACACGCTGAGTCCAGCATTCTTAACGGTTTCTTCCCCACCTAACAACTAGTGCAAGGAGGGAAAAATAGGTGAAACATCTCACTCTGTTATCAAAGAAACAAGGGTTACAGTCATAACCTAATGTTCTTTTTCTAACTTCGCTCGGTGTTTCACTATGGGAGATATAGCCCACTCCCGGAATGCACGCTATGTAAAGCCCTTATTACAGTAGCATCGGTCAGAATGTTTAGATCGCTGCTGGGGAGTCATAACCTAGTACAGCGTGAGATAAGTGTCGGCCAGATACCTCTAGCTCATGAAAGCGGGCGAACGTGTACCCTGGGGCCCTGTTCGCTACATTGCACAGGCCTACCATTGGCAACCCCGTGGACAGTGCCCTGGAATTGGCCATTCCTGTTAATGCATAAGCTCTTAGGTCCCTAAGGGGCCGGCGAGACATTATTCTGATAGGCAACCGCTGTCGCCTTCACAATCCAATGAGACAACCCCTGACGTGGCAGTGGTAGTCCCTTATGGTGTGTGGCCGCCACAAAAAGTTGAACTCTGCTAAATTCTGTATAGTCACAGAGCTTTAACAGGACACACATAGTTGAGCTCCTGACCCTCCTCTGAGTGAGGGGGCAGGGTGCGGGGCATCCAGGTCCTTTCTCCGACATCTAAAGAAAGTCCTGCTCTGGGCACGAATCTGTAATGGGGAGAAGACGCACCTTCTTCAAATCAGAGTCAGATTGTAAACCAAGAGGGCCTCACAAGGAAGGCTTTTAGTTCAACTCACTCTCATTTCATGGTGGTTAATGCTGTATTTGAACAGTCTTGACAAGCTAAACTTTCAAAACCAGTGATTTGGAGGGGTGAGCGTGTAGCTCAACTTAACCAGAACTAAGTCTCCAAGGGGTACTACCCTGCTGGCTTGTACTCAAAACTTAAGTGGCTGGCTGAAAAAGCAGCAAGGTAAACTTTCCTATTGGGAAAGGCTTTAACCCTGTGTATAAGATCCCGTAGGAATCTAAGAAGCTGAACAACAGGGCGTTAGGGAGAAGTGTCTCCGTGTGCCCCATACCTTGAACACACGCCATGTATGACCAAGTATGAAGTGTGTATGCTGCTGTCGCCCCTAGTACAGTCTCGGTGACTGCTGGTAGAGGGCGACTGCGTCTGAATTCTACCTCTCACAGAATGAGCCTACCGGACCAGCCTGTCTAGGTGTGAATTATAAATATCGCTTCTTGTCTGAGAGGATCTCTCAGTAGAGGTGGGGCCCCTGAGGGCCCTCCGAACAACCTTACACAATCGTGACCCCATGTTAGGGTGACATAATTGGGCCAACAAAATCAGTAGCAGGCTCTGTTGCCTGACTCTGACCAGTGTGGGGGTTATTATGCTTATTGGTGTGAATGCATACAGCAGGGTGTTTTGCCCATAGCAATCTAGTGCATCTCTTATGCCAAGGAGGAATAGAGGGCACTGTGTGTTTCCTTACAAGGTGTAGAGATAGCAAAAACCTGCACCAACCCCTGCCCCACACAAGCCGATGTTTGAGAGTAGAGAGGATGTTCCCCTTGGCCCTGTTCTGCAGACTTAACAGAAACTGTGACCCAGCAATAGTTTCCTCAACCACCTACATCGTTTTGGAAATGTTTCAGGGCCCAGAACACTTAATGTATATGGTCGCCCTGGACGTGCGATGGTGAAGCCACTGCATGAACAACGTGGCCAGTAAGCTTTACTGTAAGCTTTACTGTAAAAGCCCTTCATCATAGAGAGACACCTCTCGGATGCCGTTACACCAACTGTAGTCTAGAACTTGTCTGACTACTAGTAACGGTGACTTGTTGAACCCAAATTCACTCGATGCTTTAGCGCCGTCCTGGAATCTAATGCTGACTCCTTCGAGAGGGAGCAATAGGGGAAATTGTCTTAATTACAGTATTCTGATCCCAAGCCTGTCAGAGGGGCTAACGCCGTCCTCAATCGCCGGTTGAGGCAGCGAGATGCTGTATGTTTTGCCGTGGCGGCGAAACTCATACACACTCTGATTTCAGACAGGCTACAGCCTTGTGATAAGATCATCTGCTGTACCTCTTGTGACAACCCCAAAATCGAGACGATGATATGATTGACAAAGCACCTTGTTGTCAGATGTATGCGATTGTGGCATACCTGTTTTTATAAGACGGTCTGTAAAATGCGCTTTCCAGCTGAGATCGCGCAGTATGTTGAACAGAGCCCATTGACGGCTCATTAGAGTAGAAAAGAAGGGGTCTCTTCGTTCGTAACTCGAGAACTCAGTCTACTGACCTTACATTAGTGTTCCACTGAACCTAGGTGGTTTTGTGAAGTTCTTTATCCACTTACCGTGGAATAAAGTAGTGTTGCGTTTGTGTACTCAACAGTATCTCTGACTGTACGTCGTGGATGAGCATGACCCGTCGCTTTTATATGACGTTAGTCACGTTACCCACGCAGCCGTGACGTGACGCACACTAGTAGCGTCACCGGAGAGATCTCTGCTATGTCTCCGCTGCCAATAAAGGGGAAATGATGCGCCCTGGTGGTGTTATGACAGTGGTGCACCCCTCTTTTATTTATGTACCGTATTTATTTTTCAGAGGGATTTCTGGTGTCAGTACATTGTACTTGTACACCTCGTGTGTGACTTCTCAATAACAACTCCGTCCTTGGCCCAAGGCCTGGATGGGGATGGCATTCTTTATTTATTTTAAAGCACACTGGTCTGTTGAGGCTACCCCTAGGCTGTAAGGGGAGCCACTTTTGTGTTACCAAATCTGCCCCTCGTCTGGGTGCGAGGGGTATTTGTTCCCTTAACACTGCTGAGACTACTGTGATAGTATCCCCTGTGTGCATAATGTTAACAATTTCACCCTTGGCCCCTGCCTGGATGCAAATGATAATTGTTTACTGAGCAGTTTAGTCTGGTGAGACAGAGGCTACTGCTTTGCATTACTTGTGTAAGTTATGTAGCAACAATTTCGCCCTTGGCTCTTGCCCAGATGCGAATGACCCTTGTTTACTGAACACTTTAGTCTGGTGAGATGCAAAGTGTGCATGTTTATAACATGTTAACATTGTTATGTGTTAAGACAATTCGCACTAGGCCCCTACCTAGATGCGAATGACCTTAGTTTACTTAACATTTTAGTCTGGTGAGACGCAATGTGTGTATATTGTGTTAATAAAATTCGCCCTTGGCCCTGCCTTGGTGCGAATGACCTTAGTCTACTTAACACCTTAGTGAGATGAGACCGCTCTCATGCATTATGTGCATCTTATGTGTTGACCAAATCGTCCCTGGCCCTTGCCAGGAAGATAAAGATCTTTGTATACTGAACACCTTGGTATACTGAACAGTTTGGTGAAATTACCCTCTGTGTAGCATTGGCGTTTATTTTGTATCAACAGATTCGCCTTTGGCCCACGGCCTATAGGTGCGAATAATGTATATTTACTGGACACTGAGATTGGGTGTGATTTGTGCTTGGTGACACTTTGTCTGCAGTTTCAGATTTTGAACACCTGTAAGACATAACCTTTTCTCCATCTTCCTCTCCGCTGTGGGCGAGGACGTGGGAACAAGTGAGCCTGGGCTGTCAGGTCCACCACTGGGTCCTGTAGGCCGTTTGGACAGTTTGGGCCTCTGTTCTGGGTTGAAGCACCTTGAGCCATGCGTGTTAAACATGGGGAGCTTGGCCAATGCATTCACTGCACAGCCAAGACCTACATGTATGATAATACACCTCTATATTTTGGATTTGAACAACTTAACAGCTGTTTTTACCACATTTTCAACAACCAGTGGCTTACTTCCTAGATAATCTAACTAATGAAGTAAAAACACATGCTCATACTGTGCACACACAAAAATAAAGTGTTTATGCAAGATGCCATTGACTTGAGAGGGCTATTTATTTTGCTAAATGCAGGTACTAATTAGGCCACTTTCACCACTCTCAGATTACTGTCACCACCGCCAGTTCTTAAGTCACCACCGTAAGAAGGAGTTTTGGACATTTTAAAGGAATGTGCTTACAACATTTTCCTTAGGAGTTGTTGAAATATCAAAGTAATAGCCAATTTAAGCCTACACGAATATTTGTGAAATTATAAAAAATTGTTTGTTTTATTTAGGCGCTAAGTAAGCATTGTATGACGGTACATGTTTTAAAATTAGAACACATGAAACAGTATTAAAATAGAACAAAAGTGAATTTTCAACATTTAAAGGCATATATGTGAACCAAAAAATACACATAATCACTTAAAAACTCCATATGCAAAAAACTACATATGCAACCAAATCAATACAATTTTAATAACTTTTAATTGTGTCTGACGGTGTTGACAAAAAACAAGGTATGATCGGAGAAAAGCCTGATTTCTGAAAAAAATACATAATGGGGAGATTGGCCTTGTGCATTTCTGAAAAGCCAAGAATCAGTGATTTACTATTTTTCAGGGTATTGGTTACAGTCCCAGGAACAGTGTAGGGTTAGGTGCCTTGCTCAAGGGCACTTCAGCCATGGATGCAGGTGTAGGGAGAGGTCAAGTGGGATGGTGGGACATGGTCACACCATGATCAGCATCAAACGACACTCAATGTATAAGAAATAATGATAATGAAACAGAAGTTTACAGAGGGATCAGACTAGTTAAATTCCTGACCAGTTCGAAAGAAAAGCATAGAGATCACTGCTCTCTTCCATGTCTTCCTCATCAACAGCTGAAGTGTCCTTGAGCGAGACAGATAGCCAACCACCTCCCCACTCATCCCACTCCCCAAACTCCCTCCCCTGCCTCTGCGTCAGTACCAATCTGTCCACAGCTCTAGTGTCTGTTCTCTATACTGTTTGAGGGGTTATAAGGTTCAAGGGTTCAAGGTCTCTTTATTATCCCCTCAGGGACAATCAATTTAGCAGCCAGCAGAACATGCATTCATTTAGTCATGAATGCAATACACCAGGGCCGCTGAGAGCTTTGGCCAGGCCGGGCCCAAGACAAAGTCATCTGAAAGGTCCCCCTCGTCAATGTAATGAGAACCCAATTTTGGCCCCTCCCTCTGCCTGGGCCCGGGACAACTGACCCCTTGCTTTGTCCAACCCTATCGACCTGCAATACACACCATGTACTGTACATGTATGTGTGAGTTGGTGTGTTGTTTATGATGGTAATACGGAGAGACAGGACGTCCCACTATGATCAGCAAGCACACGCTTATGTGGTGCTGTGACACCTGTCCAAGTAGGTCCATTTCGCTTTGCCACCATTCATTTGAAGGATTGGTTTGAATTTGAAGGATTTGGAGGATGGTATATTTAGCCTAGGAATCCACAACATGTTTGTGAATTCAAGTACGTATGAAGCCTTCATTGTTTAAAACGGGTGGCGCGGCGCCCCGAGGCCCCCTCCCCATGCATCTCTTAACACAAGTGGCATTGATTAGCGCTCAACAGCTGAGTACTCCTTTGGGGATTCTGTGGTGAGATTGGGCTTGCAATATGGAGAGAGGCCGCCTGTCTATTTAGCATCTGTGCAGTCAGATGGCTCGTCGTGACCATAACGGGCTGTTGAATATTTATTCATTTATTCACGCTCCCTCTCTCTCCCTCTCTCTCTCTCTCTCTCTCTCTCTCTCTCTCTCTCTCTCTCTCTCTGTTGCTAATTTAGCTAATGTACGACAAGAATGATACAAATCTGTTTGGATGACAAATTATTCTCTTGGCCCTCCTCGATTGGACAGTCATCCGTCTGAGAGAGATGAGCCCTATACTGAATGAGGACTGCATCATCCATGTGTGTGCTGCTCTGTTCGGCTTATGTGCATTTCATCCAGAGGTGGCCAATGATGTTAACACACGTAGACCAAAGCGACATGTAACAACTAGTGCTTCTCTTTTCAGCGGAGGGTGAATCAGAGGACAAGGGGTGTGGAACGAGGAAGGGTAAGATGATGAATTTAAGACTTTGTCAAAGACAAATCTAAATTATTTGTAATCAACTCTCACAGAAGCTAAGTGAATGCTTAAATTGCCATTAAATAAACAAACAAACAAACAAACAAACAGTCTCACATTTCGGTGCAGAAGAGAAGGCCCAGTCCCGTGATATCAAACACAAGTCCATATACGTACAACATTTTTTACTGACAGAAAGTCTAGCCTAATAAAAGCCTAGAACAAACCAATGCATGATAATGAAGGAAAAGCATCGGATTTTGCCCTCCATAAACATCAATGTTGGTTTAATACCCACATCCATTTGATTAAAACTTTTGGGCAGAATTTTATGAAACAGCTAGTACTCACATGATTTGACAGAACTGCTGACTGCTTGCCCACTTTTCACACAAGGGGCCTAATGCAGCAGACCTACGTCATGCAACCTGGATATTTAAAACATTATAATGTTCAGTTCAGTCCATTACCAAGAGAGCTGCCATTCTGTCCCACAGTGAACTCACCCCACCCCCGCCAAAATGGTGGCACCAACTTGTTTAAAAGGAAGTCTTTCACTGAAAAAGTATCACAAAGCCTGCTTTCAAAGTTAGGGCCGCACTCATAATATACAACATTTATTTTCATTTTGTTGGCATATAAATCAGGAACAATAACTTCGGCGACACGACCCTGTAAAATATTTACACCCTGTAGTTTAATCAATCAGCGAAATGCCGGCCTCATTACGGGAATATGAACAGATTGTGAGATCTTTTAAAGTAATCACCCTTATTGCTTTGGGTTTTCCCCGGGCCTTGTCGTGTCACTTAAGCTAATAGCTAGGTAAGAGAGTGAGGGACAGCTTCCATAAATTCACATCTGCCTCGCTTTAACCACTGTTCAAATGCAGGGAAAAAAGGCCAAGTTTTCGGCTATAAAGTTTATTGAGCTGGGTGGGCCTTTCCACTTAAAATATGTCTGTGTTTGAACAGGCGCGCGGCAGCCGTACAAGCACGAGATCTATCACGCAGGAGCGCCTTTGACAGACCCCATAATCTAACTAGAGCCACCTGGAAGTGAAGGAGTAATTATGACGGCCTAAGTGTCAGCATAATTCTGTTTGTTTTTCCCTGCAGTAGTAAATTACGTTCTTGTCGCTAAATTCCACACATTGAGCAATGGCGGCCATTTCATTAGCGACATGATGGCCTTTAAGCACGGCCAGAGTGCTCTTAACGAAGACGCTTGCTTACTTTGCTACAGATTTGAGGCAGTGTATTCTGGATGAAGAAAAGGAAAAGTCTGCTTTAAACCAGGATTTCTTTGCTCACACTTTTTTTTAACATAACATTTAGGGTGAACACTCTTCAGGGGTGAAGGGGTGAAGGCTGGCCACCTCAGGGTCTGAGTGTCGAGCCCTATCTCTCGCCTTTCGTAAAGTATTCACGAAAAAAACAACTTTAATTTTCGTGGTGCATTCACGTTATTGTCCGTTTTTCGTGGTTGGGCAACGAAACGCTGCCTATTCATTTGAATTGCCCCACTGCTGCTATGGTTATCCAAGCGTCTGCAGGGGCGGGGAGGGGGTGCTGACAGAACACTGCTGACTACTCGGGACTCACTAATTCGACGCCCTTTCGGTACTTACGCCTTATGTCATACGACCCTAAACCTAAACCTAACCCTAACCTTAACCCTAAACCTAAACCTAAATCTAAACCTAAACCTAACCCTAACCTTAACCCTACTTAACCCTAAACCTAACCCTAACCCTAACCTTAACCCTAACCTTAACCCTAACCTCCTGAGAACCGGGAAAAAAAAATGCTTTGGGATTTTGATTTTTTTTTTACACAATTTGATTATTATGGTGAAATAAAACATGACTAAAACATTTTTTTCGCAAAAAAATATTAACTATTTATTTTATGACATGTCCACTGTAGTGGACGTCGGGACTATGTTCGTCTAGATTTGTGTTAATTAATGCATTAATTAACTGAATTACTTCGTTATGAACTGCCCTTTTCAATTAGACTATATGTTTATATTTAAGACAGTAAAATAGTTTTAAAAGTGCTAAAATCATTAAAACACATAATGTGAATTTGATTTAAAAGGATCCTTTCAAATGAGTCATGGAACAACCTCAATAAATATTACTTTCCGGATTTGAAATTTACATTACATTACACTTATTAGCTGCTGACCCACATATTTATTGACAAAGTATTGGATGAACTTCATAGAACAATGTGGGGCATTTCTCAATAAGCTTGATCCATGGATAAGGGTGTAGGAGATCACATTCTTCATTTTTACTACAGGTAGACCTACATTAGGCCAATCAACACGTCCCTGCTTCCTATCCCAAGACCAACTCTTTAACCACTAGGCTACAGTGGACCAATTAGGCCACAGCTGCTCCATAGGAGCTTAAAAAGCTGACAAAGGAAGATTTTATGGTTTATAACTCAAGAAAATAGCATATGAAATGAATAATAATGTATTGTAGATGTGTGCTTGTGTGTTTTGGTGACTACTGGGTATCCTTTGAATTCATCCCTTGACTTGGATCGCATGAGGAGAGACCAAGTAAGCATTATAAATATGGGAGATCTTGATGGTATTGCTTCTCATCCATATTTCATGGTCAGTACCATGATTATTGCCATAAAATAAAATGCCAGGAATATTAATTATGGTTTTCCCTTGACTGTTGACACTGTATCCATCCTCTGCATCTAGATATTTCGCATTAACATGGTAGATAATTATTGGATGGGTGGACAGATTTGTAAAAAATCTTATTTGGTAATATTCTATAATAGGTCATGGAAATTATTCAATTCCAAAGGCCAACACTTTCAAGATGGCTGACTTTCAAGATGTCCGACTTGTTGTTTGTATGGTAGCGTAAACGTAGAACAGGTGGACAGATTTAGACCATATCTTGAGTGTTAGAGCAGCATAATAGGAACATAGATACATTTTGGAGGTATCGGATGGTCAACATGGCAATACCTGTACTAGCTAAACTGATATTTTAAGGGTTTCAGGAATATATATCTGGCAGTAGGGGTCGTAGGCATAGGCCAGTTGTGTTCCTGTGCATGATACTCAATGGCAGATACATGTTTGCCTGACCTTTCACCTTCCTATTCTACTGCCTGGCCCTGGCCCTGGTTCCCCTCATCTCCTGAGAGCTCTTTGTTTGAGTTTTTGGAAAAAAAAAATCTGAGAAAAATCATTTTTACCTCACTCAGCCCCATGTTTCCCAAAGTGTAGAAATTGGTTAAAAATGAGAAGTCGTAAGTCCCGACGTCCACTACAGTGGACATTGAAAAAGAAGGTGTGATTTGAAAGGGTTGTTATTAAAATATAATCCTGAAACTTGACTAGCATTTTGTTTAGGGTGTTACATTTATGAAACAAATTCATTTGGACACATGGAATCATATTTTTTTCCAAAATATGATCACTTCCTTCACCTGTGGCCATTAAATCTGGCTAGTGTAATGGCGGCCATTTTGGAAGCAGATTACAGGTGTTTTACAGGCCCCTACCCCACAAATCTGGTATCACTGTAAAGCCCTAAATGTCTAGTTTACAGTAATCCCAGATTGAAATAGGTTGCATAAAGTTTGTTTGAGATACATGTAGCAAAGTATTGTCCACTACAGTGGACAAACGCCAATGGCCGGGTCTCAGTCCTAACCCTAAATTGCTTGTTTGAAATGTTTGATTACCATGTGACGGTACCGAAAGGGCGTCAAACTAGTGGGTCGCTAGGCAGCAGTCGGCCAATTCAAATGAATAGGCAGCGGAAGCGTTGTCCAACCACGAAAAACGGGCAATAACGTGAATGCACCACGTAGTTTGTAGTTATTTGCCCCATTTTTTTCGTGAAAACTTCACGAAAGGCGTGAGCTACGGTTGGAGTGTCTCAGAATACCATCAAAATAATGTCTCAAGTGTGAGTTTGATCCCTTTATTGCATCTCAACAGAACACAAACAAAAAAGTAGGGTAAAGCAGGACTGAGTTAGCCAGGCCGCGCCCTGCTAGTGACGCAGCTGCGTTACAACTAGTCAGGTCAACAGCAATGCAAGTAGTTTCTGAGTTCCCGAAAATACGGGAACTCCTTTCACTTTGTCGGGGAGCAAACAACAATAAGCAAACCAAGGGAGGCTGGTCAACAGTGTTGCCAAGTCCGCTTATTATAAGCGACCTTGGGCTTCTTTTTTTGAACAGTCGCTTTGAATTTTGTAAAGTCGCGGGTTGCGGTTTTTTTGGGCTTGCTCTTTTCAGGGTTGGGCTTGTTGTTTTCTCCTACTCTGCCGGTCATTTGAATGTGTTTCTCAATGGCAACTCGTTTTTTCTCACTCATCCTTACAAGTGACCCTACTACAGCATTGTTAACTCCCACTTTCTGTGGTCACTTGAGGGGATTTTAGCTGCCACGCAGACCCCCCGCAAAAAGCAAGGTCTTCCCTGACTAGGCACGCGACTGACGACCCACCCCTTCGGTTGCTTATTTTGGGCTTGTTTTCACTACGCCCGTCAGTCGCTTCTTTTGGGCTTGTTTTCAGGACGTCAGTCGCTTATTTGTCGTAGAAAATCTGGCAACACTGCTGGTCAACCATGCCGTTTGGGAAATGTTAATTGTTATGCTCTTGGTCAGACCAAGTCTCGAAGAGATTTGAACGTCGATGATAATCAGGCTAGGACTGAGTCAGGGTCAGGGTTTTCTCTTCTTCTTTTTAAAAAAAGTGAACTCCTAATACCATATAGGCCTACTGTGAATGGGGAGTGCACATGTTGGAGCGTTCCAGTGCCCAGAATGTGGTGCTACGCCCCTGCATGGGTGAACTAATAGGCTCTCACTTCAAGCTCATTTCCAATATTTTAGCATATTATCATGTTTCTGAAATGTGTGCAACCCACTGCAACCCTCCATATCCATCACATTCAGAGCAACATGTGTTTCAGGACACACATTCTTCAAGTTCATTGGTCACTCACATGGCCACTTTCATAAAATATATCAGTTGGCCTGAGCAAAGAAAGGTGTGTGTGTGTGTGTGTGTGTGTGTGTGTGTGTGTGTGTGTGTGTGTGTGTGTGTGTGTGTGTGTGTGTGTGAGTGAGTGAGTGTAAATGGTCGATAAAGTTCTAGTTTAAGTAGTAATAAGTCAGATTACTTTCAGATTACTCAGACAACTCCGAAAGGGGCAGTTTAGGGCAGTCATGGTTAAGCGGTTAGGGTGTCAGACTAGTAGCCCAAAGGTTGGCGGTTCGACTCCCGACCCGCCAGGTTGGTAGGGAGAGTAATTAACCAGTGTTCTCCCCCATCCTCTTCCATGACTGAGGTACCCTGAGCAAGCATCGTACCGCCACGCTACACTGCTCCCTTGGGGCGCCATTGGGGGCTGCCCCCTTGCACGGGTGAGGCATAAATGCAATTTCGTTGTGTGCAGTGTGCACTTGTCAGTACCTGGTGATGCCACATTTTTCGGCTCAGCCCTTTCCGAGATATGAGCAATTCTAATGGGGGCAGCGTTTGTTTACATTTTTAAAAAATGAAACATAGGCCAACTCCAAATATTTTGCCAAAAGGTACTGCTGTTTGCTAGTTGTCTGCTGATGTTTTATAACCTTTTGGATGTTTTTGGGAATAAATAAAAATGTTTTTTTGAAATGTAAACAAAGAGCTGCCCCCATTACAAAGACCAGGATCTCGGAAACGGCTGAAGAAGAAGAAGAAAACATCTCAGGCACTGACAAGTCCAGGGTAGTGTGAGCATTACAACTGCACGTTGAAATTGACCAAACTGTCCCTTTAACTCCCTTGTAAGCTCCTAACCCAGATTCTCTAAGACCAGGCCTCAGACCAGACAAGGAGATGTGCACATTCTTATGATGAAGCCTAATTGTTGAAACGTGAAACTAGGCCTACTGGTAGATTTCATTTCATTCCTGCTCCATTTTAATTGTAGCTGGGTCGGTCTTCAAAGATTTCAGGTTGAAAGTTCTAATATAACACTGCCATCTAGTGTCAACTTGAGCAACACGCAGGCTGCCTGCTTACAACTGCGGGCGGCCACTGACCAGTACTCTCCACTCATGCTCATGATAAATATTGTTGTAAGATAAACAAGGACACATACAAGCGCACATGTCCATGCATTTGTACAACACATCACTGTTAATTGATGGAATAAGACACGGATTTCAGTAAGACGTTCTGTGTAGTGCTCCCAACTGAGTGTAGGCGGGGATTTAGGAATAACAAACTTCCCGTCATGCAGCATACTGGATAGGAGAGTTCTCTTGTGATACATTTCTCCCAGACAGATAGCATCCACGTGTTTTCATTCCAGACTCCAGAGTACCATCGGACCAGCAGGAAATCACTATCCACTGCCAACATTCGCTATGGCCTGCTCCGAACTAGGTAATTTATAACGTCTAAGAAAACTTTGTAAGTTTTCATATCGTAGTCGTTGCGCTGCACTTGGACTTGTGGTCTGTGCGCGAGAGGGTTGTTGCATTCAATTGTGTTTTAACAAGTAGGCCTAGAATACATTCGGTGAATGTTGTGATTCCAAAAGCTTTCTATTCTACTCTACTGTGTTCCTGACCATAACGTGTCGGAACCTGAAGTTTAAACAAGTTTTGCAACATTATGTAGCGTGATGAATGAATGATGCCATGATGCAGCATCCCTGCAGCCAACCGAAAATGTGGTTGAATAGCTTCGGCTAAACTTAATAGGCAGTAAATGCACCTGGGTCTTGAGCCAACCGACATTATAACAAGTTTTCGTCTATTTTCCTCGACCCAAATTTGTGTTCGCAGCATTGCTCAGTGTGTCTGATAAAACCGGACTTTTGGACTTCGCCAAACGTCTGGTTTCGGTCGGCCTCTCCCTGGTGGCATCGGGTGGCACAGCCAAAGCTTTGCGTGATGCAGGACTTCACGTCAGGTAGGCTATCTACACATTTTGTGCTATTTCTAGCAGTGTGCAACTTCTAATCGTGTGAGGTAACAAGAGCTAGGCTATCACTTGGCCATAGTACCTTATCAAATAGTTTTTAAAGATATCATTTGCATCCACCCTGTGTTCTCTCTCTGACTTTTCCCCCCTTTTCCGTTCCTCCTCAGAGATGTGTCAGAGCTGACAGGTTTTCCAGAGATGCTGGGGGGGAGGGTGAAGACTCTTCACCCAGCAGTTCACGGGGGCATCCTGGCCAGACACACACCCTCAGATAAAGCTGACATGGACAAACTGGGCTTCAGCCTTGTGAGGTGAGGGTCAACAACTCAAGATGGTAAAACTGTGTCAATATTATTTTCTGTCTCAGAGTTGCATTTTTATGGCCTAATTTGACCCATATCCAGTTGCCAAGTGTTGACCTATAATGTGGAACACAACCCTTTCTTGGTGTGTACACATTTTAGTCACCATGCGTGCCTGTTCATGTGACTTGCCGAGTTTAATTTAGTCCTCTAACAGAGTTAATGTGTCCTGCGTGGCGCTCAGAAGGGAGCCAGTCACAGTGTAGCCTAATTAAGAAGCTGCTGCCAGGGTCGTGACACTAATGTAATGCAAAGCATCTACTTTTGTAACCTTGTGTTGTTCATTCATCATGAAACTCAACTCAACTGAGGTAAATGTGACACACAAAGGGTCCAGCCTGATCTCCAAAAGTTCTGTGCTCCTGGACACGGATGCTAAGGACACGAAATCCGTGTCCAGGAGCACGGATTTTGCCAAAATGTTGTAGGGTCAGATAATGCTATGGTTCAGAACAGAGCAAGTATTTTTGGATTTTGCTCCGTTTGTCACTCAAAGTTGAGCGGTTTTGTGTGGAGTAATAAATGACTTAATTGATCTCATTCTGATTGATTGATTTGCTTTTGTTTGCTCATCAGGGTGGTGGTGTGTAATCTATACCCTTTTGTGAAGACCGTGTCAGCACCTGATGTAACGGTGGAAGCTGCGGTAGAGCAGATTGACATTGGTGAGTGGTTGCCCACTTTAACTTGTCATGTTGCAGTACAATGTTACATCATTACTACACTGCAGTTAGCTCATGCCTTCTTCTATCCAAATGGACTCGCATTTATTTGGGTACAGGGTGTTGGTTACAGTCCCTGGAGCAAAATGTGGATTAGGAGCCTTGACCAAGGGCACTTCAGCCTTTACTTCAGTAATGTACACTCGTAATATGTACATTACAGTACTAAAACCTATTGAGTGAAGTTGGGGTTGTAACTAGGGTCGGAATCGTCCCGTATTTAATAATAATACAAATAATAATTAATTTATTTCATTTAAAAGTGACTTTCATTCTATATTTGATAGGGAGCCAGTGGAGATGTTGCAGTGCAGGGGTAATATGGTGACAGGAATGGTTTTTAGTAATGATGCAGGCAGCTGAGTTCTGGACCAGTTGGAGCTTGTGAAGGGATAAAAGTACGTGTTCCGCATTGAGCTGAAACAGGACACGGGACGTTGAAATTCTAGAAATTACATCTAAGAAATGCAATTTTTTTCCAGATCCCCCGTCACAATGAAGTCTCCCGCAGTCTCCCTAGTTGTAACTTTTCTGTCTGTCTTTTCCTTTCTGTCGGTCTTTTCCTTTCTGTCTGTCTTTTCCTTTGTCTGTCTGTCTGTCTGTCTGTCGGTCTGTCTTTCTTTCTGTCTCTTTCCCTTTCTCTCAGGTGGAGTGACTCTCCTCAGGGCCGCAGCCAAAAACCATGCCAGAGTGACCATCGTCTGCGACCCGGCTGACTATAACCTGGTGGCTACGGAGATGGAGGGCTCTGAGGCTAAAGACACAACACTGGAGACCCGCAAAACGCTGGCTTTGAAGGTGGGACACGTCCTTATGTCTCCACTCCATCTACCACATTTTGACGTCACTCACTCATACTTTATGTCCCCGCAACTTCATGGCATGGTGTATCCCTCAGTGTCAGAGCTTCCCCATCTTTGCATTTTACATTTCATTATACTTAGCTAATTCATTTATTCAAATATTTCTTTGGCAGCAGTTTTGCATTCTTCTTCTACACAAACATCTTCTAGTAGAGGAAGGCGCACACACACACACACACACACACACATACACACACACACGGAGACACACACACACACACACACACACACACACCACCCTCAACAACAACCTGACGGGCCGGAAGTTGAACCGCCAAACTTTTGGCCACAGTCTGACAGCATAACCACTTACCCATGACTGCCCACATCTGATCACAACTGATGCTTGCTCTACAATTCTAGAATTGCGCCTGTGCTAGTTAAGGGTAGACATTCCCAATGTTGCACGGATCATGAAATGCCTTAGCCTGGTGAACCAGCGCCACCCGCTGGACGGCAAAATGTTTTGTCTACGGGTGGGTCTGGCCTTGCATAATGATTGAATGAAGCCAGAATGCCATGAATCTGGCAAACCAATTACAACGCAAATATGTGTTTTGAATCAAAGCGGGCAGGGTTTTGAGGGAAGGTTGTTCTCATCAACAATCTTCGGATGTATTATGCATCGAGGCCAGACTAAATTAGACATCCACATTTAGTCTGGTTTATCAGGCATGAAATGCCTGGTCACAACCAAACTATTGGGTTGCCATTTTGATTGGGAAATATTTCCATTAGGGATGGGCTCCGTGCTGAGACATGTCGCACATGTAAACCTTCAGTTGATTGCGCAATAATTGTGCACAGTCTTTATAATCCTAAGTTGTCAAACGGCTTCTTTTTTCCAATTTGGCAGACGGTCATTAGGTCTTTGTTGCACACCGTAAAACCCGGTGAGCATTATTTTTGTTTCAAGAGTGTGCTGAGCCATATTTGGTGCATTTTTTTTGTGTGTACCGCTAGTTAAAATCAGGTCAAATTGTACAGTCACTAAATTGGGTCAGAAAACAAACTGCTTGTCTTGATGATTAATGCCAACTGCAAGTACTCTGGTTTTGAAATGGGTTTGTTTGAGGAGAGGTTCAATATATAGAGGTTGCAGTGTTAGAAGGTTATCAGTATGCTGTTGGGAAACTCGGTGTGCGTATTTGTGGATATGCTATGGTTCACTTGGGGTGATTTCTAATTCAAAGTCCACATTTAAGGGTGTGTTTGTCTGTGTGTCTGTGTGTCTGTGTGTCTCTGTGTGTATTCTGCAGTTCAATTTCGGCGGCTTGGAAATCAAAGTCCAACATTAGGGGCTATTCAGAGTGTGTGTGTGTGTGTGTGTGTGTGTGTGTGTGGTTGTCCTACCAAGCAGTGGGTTCAATGAGTTTGCTGCCTCCCCCCTTCACTTGGTCTGTAACTCCTCTCAGCCTGGTGTCCTCACCTCGTGAAGAAGAAGAAAGGCCCTTTGAGTTCACGCCGGGTCGAGGCGAGGGACACAAAAGCTCCAAGGTTAAAATGGCTACTTTGTTACTTACTTGCCAGAAACGGCTGGTCCCACAGTAAAAACTCTGTCTGAGCCTGTGTGAGTGTAGTGTGCCATCCAGGCTCCTGTGGTTTCTTATTCTGAGCCAAGGCATCCCATCTGCCATCGCGGCACACTTGGGCCTTGCCAAGGCTTAGCACCCAATTGCAACAAATAAATAAAAGGCTTGAGTGCTGCTGGGAAAGAATAGGGGGAGCGAATATCAAGCATCACTGTAGAGCAGTGGTTCTCAAACTTTTTCAGGCCGAGGACCACTTTGACTACAACTGAATTGACAGTTGATGGGTGCTAATTTGACATTGCTAATTTCGCCAATGCAGATCATTTACTTTTTATTTAGATTACAAGCCTGTCTTTTTGTGGTGAAAATAAGACTTCAGCTTTGCTTAGCTTTGTAATTATGTTACAAATATAGCCTACTGCTAACTCGTCTTGGAAAAAATCCCCTCACGGACCACCTGAGCTCTGTCGCGGACCACCAGTGGTCCCCGGACCACACTTTGAGAATCACTGCTGTAGAGCATCATGAATAAAATTATCTTTACTGGTGGTGGACAGCATGATCTCAAAGCAGTGTTTTTCTAAGCCTTTCTTATCTTGTGCAGAATGTGCACAAGGCTTTTTCTCAAACCACGAGTACCCCCTTACTCCTGCTCGATCAGTTCTGTGACTTACCCCCTGCATTGTGCTCGTGTACACCTACACCTGGTAGGAAAGCATGACTTGCGACTCCCATTCAAATAAGCCAAAACATTTAGTATATAAAACCACAACGCATAAAAACTGAACATATTAAATTGAGATTAGCCCATTTAAGTATCAAAATATGATGACATAAATGTCACCTTATCTCTCCAGTACAGTATGCAGTGAAAAGGCCTAAAATGTTTTTAAACTGAATGATTCATCAAGGTCTTGTCTAATCCCTCTTAAGGGCCGTACACACACGTCGCTGCTAGTTACTCGCTCAGCGGATGAAGTCAATAGAATGTCTACGTATTCCAGCGAGTCTCGCTGGCCAGTAGGCGAGGAAAGTACAAGCGATGCGATGTGGGTGGGTTCCGAGATAAACTTATTTTATCTTCGAGCGACGCGAGTTAAGCGAGTAACCAATTAGAATGCAGAATACAGATTATTGACAGGTGACGTTGCCCCTGTGGTGTTCTGACCACCCAACTTCTGCACGCCATCACACTTTGGTTAAAAGTGTTGTATTGAGGAAAATACATCCAATACGGTGTGCACCATCAAACTGGCTCATATGCATGGTTGTGCACAGCACACGTTAAACAGCGTAGGCCTACATTTTGTTTCGTACGGACGTTATTGGCGCGGACAGCGGGAACCATGACAACCAGTAAACAAAATCACCCAGAGCGAGTGGCGAGTAGGCGAGTGAGCAAGTAGCAGGTAAATGGCAGCGACGTGTGTGTACGGCACCTTTAGTCTGTGCTGGAGGGAGAGATGCTGAGTGCTCATCTGTGTTGAATAAGGAAACTCCAATATGCTGGTGCTTTTGAAGTTTGAAGTCAAAATACAAAAGTCCCTTCATTCAAATCTTTTTAATTTTAATACGGGGCCATTGGATCTAAAACCCCCCTTTTTAGATACAATGCCCCAGTTTAAGGGGACCGTACGCCATCAAGTTATGAATACCCTCTTACTCTGTTTTCCGCAGGCCTTCACGCACACGGCGCAGTATGACGATGCCATCTCGGACTACTTCCGGCGGGAGTACAGTCGCGGCGTGTCCCAGCTGCCCCTGCGCTACGGCATGAACCCCCACCAGGCCCCCGCCCAGCTCTACACCCTGCGCCCCTCTCTGCCCATCACAGGTACCCCTTCATTACATTACATTACATTACATACACCCTGCACTCCTCTCTACCCATCACAGTGACATTACACTACATTACACCCTGCGCCCCTCTCTGCCCATCACAGGTACCCCTTCATTACATTACATTACATTACATTACATTACATTACATACACCCTGTGCTCCTCTCTGCCCATCACAGGTACCCCTTCATTACATTACATTACATACACCCTGCGCCCCTCTCTACCCATCACAGTGACATTACATTACATTACATAGGCCCTGCGCTCCTCTCTACCCATCACAGTGACATTACATTACATTACACTACATTACACCATGCGCCTCTCTCTGCCCATCACAGGTACCCCTTCATTACATTACATTACATTACATTACATTACACTACATTACACCCTGCGCTCCCCTCTGCCCATCACAGGTACCCCTTCATTACATTACATTACATTACATTACATACACCCTGCACTCCTCTCTACCCATCACAGTGACATTACACTACATTACACTACATTACATTACATTACATTACACTACATTACACTATGCCCATGAACCCCCACCAGGCCCCGCCCAGCTCTACACCCTGCGCCCCTCTCTGCCCATCACAGGTTTACATTACATTATATTACACTACATTACACCATGCGCCTCTCTCTGCCCATGAACCCCCACCAGGCCCCGCCCAGCTCTACACCCTGCGCCCCTCTCTGCCCATCACAGGTACCCCTTCATTACATTACACTACATTACATACACCCTGCACTCCTCTCTACCCATCACAGTTACATTACATTATATTACACTACATTACACCATGCGCCTCTCTCTGCCCATGAACCCCCACCAGGCCCCGCCCAGCTCTACACCCTGCGCTCCCCTCTGTCCATCCCTGGTGCATTACATTACATTACATTACAATACATACACCCTGCGCCCCTCTCTGCACATCACAGGGCCAGTTAGGGCAAATGTAAATTGCATGACTTAAATTCTGTTTTTGCATTGACCCATTTTAAGTCTAAGGCACATGCAAAATCCAAACCTCTACATCCTGCACCCCTCTCTGCCCATCACAGGTACCCCTTGAATAAATTACATTTGGCAGACGCTTGTTAACCTTGCGGGACTTCCAATCGAGGACATAATCATTTTCAAGTTTTAGGCCTTTTCACTGCATACTGTACTGAAGAGAGAGGGTTACGTTTACTTCCCTCATCTAGTGTTTCTCAACGGAGCTCTACAGCCCACCAGGGGGCGTTAAGGAGCCCTAGGTGGTCGTTGAGAGGAATACAGCTGCCATTGGGTGGCATCAGTCCATTTGATTTTTAATGCTAAGGGGGGCATTAGTGGGCTTTTGACGAAGTCAAGGGGGCGTTGGGAGGCTTATGACGAGGTCAAGGGGCTGTTTGTTAATTAAAACAAGGTTGAGAACCACTGGTCTACTCTAATCTCACACTTGCTGAAGTCTGACCCTGGCACTTTGTCTCCCTCTAGTGGTGAACGGCTCTCCAGGCTTCATCAACCTGTGTGATGCCCTGAACGCCTGGCAGCTGGTGAAGGAGCTGAAGGATGCCCTGGGGATGCCGGCAGCCACCTCCTTCAAGCACGTCAGCCCTGCAGGTAAAGGAAAATTTAATTTACATTTTAATAATACTTTATTAAAGGGACACTCTGCAGGAAATGGTCAAAAAAGGTACTGCAACTATGCTGCTCATTGAAACTGGGCTGCCTAATGCCAAAAGTGATCATTTCATGAAAGTTTACTAAGTAATAAGCTAATATTTTCTAGTATGGCCTAAGTACAGTCATTTTTGCAGCTAAAAATGGCTATTTCTGGATATTCAAAATGGCGGACCGTGGAGAAGATCCCCTTTTCATGTGTGAAAAATGCAAATTTTCCAGTCATAATGAATACTTGATGGTGGCAAGTATTCATGAAAAAGGTAACATTAGTGAATGGGTAGCATGAATTCTGGAAATAAACAACTAAAAATCTCACACAGTGTCCCTTTAAAACAATTAGTACAATCAGATCATGTTACACTCTTAAAATCTATAAAAGTAACCAAAACAAATAAAATTAAAAGAAGAGAAAAAAAACAAACAATTTACAGTAAACACAGTGAAAATACAAGATCCTCGTTGACAATAGAGCAGACGGCATCTTCAGAACACTTCTGAACACATCCACGTGTTTTGTTGAATTGTAAAGGAGAGCATGGCGGCACCACCAGAGTGGGACACATGCATACACGTAGACGCACACTTTCCCAGATACTATTGATTGTAGTGTAGATCTCACAAGTTTTAGCAGCATCAAACAGTACAACACATCAAGGTCTTTTGCATTGAAGAAACATCACATCACAACACGACAAAAGTGTGAAGTATTGTTTCGATGGTGACAGGAAATACAAACCATTACATTACATTAGATTGCATTTGGCAGACACTTTATAACCAAAGCGACTTACAAACGAGGGCATAATCATAGCCAACATCACTAGTAGATACAAGTGCACAGGAAATATACTTATACAGAACAACAAGTGCAGATGCAAAGAAGGGTTAGTTAGTTTTTTAAAAGTATTATTTTATAAAGTGAAGTAGACATGCACGCACACATACACATCATGTCAAGAGTCTGGCCTGGGGCTAGGCCATCTCAAGCATTCGTCTAGTAGATGGTCATGAAAGAGGAGATGCAAACTTCATCCAAGTCTGAGCAAATACTCACTTCTGATATGCCTGATTTTACTAGATCCAGCCACATTTGCAGAGCAGATTATTGTCATTGTAATGCTCAGCTGCAGTCCAATGCCTGATATGTCCGTTTGATATGGGAGGGAAATTGACATGTTTGTATTCGGTATTGCATTGCAGGTGCTGCGGTGGGAGTGGCGCTATCTGAGGAGGAGGCGAAGGTGTGCATGGTCAACGACATGCTGAAGGACCTGACGCCATTGGCCACCGCATACGCCCGCGCCAGAGGTTAGTTACATATCTGATGATGATGAAGATGACTTTCAAAAGGGAGGAGCTGTAGACGTAGCCTGGCTCTCACCAGGTGTGTGTGTGTGGTCGTGTCGTGTCGTGTCGTGTCGTGTCGTGTCGTGTCGTGTCGTGTCGTGTCGTGTCGTGTCGTGTCGTGTCGTGTAGTGTCTGTGAGCTACACACACACTACTGTCTGGTACACGGCCAGATAGCACGCAATGGCTCCAGCCAGAAAATACACTGGGCATTTATTGCTTCTGCGCGACCTCACCACCAACAAAATCTCTAAAGAGTCAATATAGTCTATAATCTGCCCTGTGACTCCTCAATGCGAGCTGCCGTTGATACTGAAGCAATAAATGCTCCGTCTATTTTCTGGCTGGAGCCAACGCATGCTCTCTGGCCGTGTACCAGACGGTGGTGTGTGTAGCTCCGCTCCACCAGGGGGCACACACACACACACACACACACACACACACACCGTCTGGTGAGAACCAGGCTACTGTAGGAGACAGACCACATGCATTGAAAAATGTCTTCATTTTCCTCAAAAACAAACTAGGATTGACTTGCACATCAGGTCAGTTGTGGATGGCCAGGAAAGTATGACTAAGGTAACTGGAAAAGTCATGTACAAATTGTGCAATGTTCTCTGTGAGAATGGATCGGACCCCTGTGGCCGGGCGTGAGTACATTACTGGGGTGGAGGTTTTGGGGGTCAGTCAAATGAAGCGTTGCTACATATTTTGACAGTACTTCTTCTATTCTCCAGGCTCTGACAGGATGTCATCTTTTGGCGATTTCATCGCCCTCTCGGACACCTGCGACGTCCCCACTGCCAAGATCATCTCTAGGGAGGTATGTTTGTCAGGGACCTTGTTTACTAGGAGGAGTGCATGTGCCGTTTCTCTGGTAGGCCTACAGCTCGACACAGCTCCATTCAGCCGCCACTTTTTGCTTTTCGATTGGGCACGACACAGCTTAATCGTAAGGCAAAAACTGGCAGCTGAGTCACGCTTTGTCGAGCTGTAGGCTTACCAGAATACCGGCAGTGGAAAAGAGGCATAAGAGGAGTGCATGTGGCGTTTCTCTGGTAGGCCTACAGCTCGACACAGCGCCACTCGGCCGCCACTTTTTGCTTTTCGCATACCTGCCGACCATTACGCATTTTGTGTAGCAGATACGGATTTTGACATCAAACTACGGCGCTGTCACTTCAAAATACGGGAAAAACCAATAGCAAAGTGTGTTCATGGGCCCTTATAAATTGCTCTGTAGACTTGCAACCAGACAGAGCCGTAGACATGGCTCTGCTTGCAATTGTCTCGCCATTGGCCAGCAACGTGTGGGGGGGGAATATTGACCAATCAGAGCGCTAGTTTGGATGTCTTCATTTGTTGTACTGCGCTCACTGACTTGAATACTCAGTGGCTGCGCTCCTCTCGAGTCGAGGCATCAGCTGCCGATAGAAAGTTTGCTTCGAAATCACACAAGCAGAGAGACTGGTTAATATACTCCTATAATCTCTGTGACAAGTATACTCCTCCTGTCATCATGTATTATCCATCTTGGTACTGTCGCTGTAGTTTTACAAGTGAGCACCGTCAAAATCACCGTTTCAAAGGTAAATGGACTTTGAGAAAGGTAGCCTGTATGGGAATAGTGAATTGCGTCCAGTTGCTAAATCCGTAAACTTATGAAAATAAATAAAGGCCGAGGTCTGTCGTAATGATTCACCCAATGTTTCGCCGTAGTTGACGGCAATATGTTGTTGCTTGTTTTGATATTGGACCGAAACGAGATTACTTCCGAATGAGAAAATGTGTCGGTGACCGCGCTATAAATTAGCAGATTAGCAGCAAACTAAATTCGGTTTCCCTTTGCGCCGGATCATTTTAACTCGGGGGGGGGGGGGGGGGAATAAAGCGATAGTTCTAACGGTTGGGCTCGGAGTAGGTCTACATCCGTAACCTACCATGACACCGTATAGGAATACTGTTCCCCCCTGAGTCATGGCCCATTCTATGAACAGGTGTAACAGGTCGTGCGTCATACCAAATATGCATCACTCCACGACTACTATCCGTAATCACGTATGGCAATCTATTATAAAATCAATTCTCCTATCATCATATATGTGCCGAACAGTGAACAATAGCCAACTCATGACGGCAGATGAGGGTAGATGGGCCTACTATTATGCAGAGAAGTGAAAAAAAAGAAGCGATGCCCCTCAAGTTACCGTGGAAGTTCCAAGAGCATTGGCCATTAGCCCCCGTCCCTCAGTAGAGCCACTACATGACGCATTTTGTAGGCCTACTGAATGAATGCTGAAAGTGTGATTTTGATGTTAGCCCCCAAGGTAATAATATTAACCTGATATTATCCTAGCTTAGATAACACTTGTCTTTATCTTTTTCTCTACTGCTGATGCTTCTTCACAGTAGGTGACAACATCACCATTTATTAATATTGGGGGAGATGATGTAAGAATCATCACAATTCAACTTTTTGTTCATAAAAATCACTGAAATGCCTCTGTATTTTATAATCAAATTATACATTTTCCTACATGTACCTTCTACAGCCAAAAAAAGTAATCAGCAAATGCTTCAATTTCATACTCAATTCCAGCTCCTTAACACCCCCCAAGTGACCAAATGCTCTGTTTGGCTGGTACATAGCCACTTAGGCCTAGGCCTACTAGCCA
The DNA here is from genome assembly GCF_034702125.1 of Engraulis encrasicolus. Taxonomy (NCBI): domain Eukaryota; kingdom Metazoa; phylum Chordata; class Actinopteri; order Clupeiformes; family Engraulidae; genus Engraulis; species Engraulis encrasicolus. The sequence goes on from NC_085868.1 coordinate 45,689,383, forward strand.
GACTGGTGGTATGTTTGACTAGTAAGATTAACAGCCATATTGGCTGGTGATCAATAAAGTTAATTTAGAGGTCTGAATTCCAGCACACTATATCATAGCATTTTATTGGTGTTATGGTGTGAAACAAAAAAAAAAACATCTTTCATGAAAGTTTATTAAATTATGGTAGTTCAAAGTACTGTGAAGAGCAAGATAAACTATTTGCCAGATACACGGGATGTTAGGCTAAAATGCATTAAAATGCAGGAAATTGCATCTAAGAAAAGCATTTTTTTCTAGGGGAGGACCCCCCTGCCTGAATGAAGTGTCTCATATCTTCCCTGTTGACATTTGGCAACCCTAGGTGTAGGGCAGACTATGCAAAACAAAGTAGCCTCTCAGATGGGCCCGCTGGCGACCCCGTTGCTTTGCCATGCCAAGTTGTTGCGCCGTGAATTGCCGCGCCGCGATAAGTTGCTACTCAAAAATGTTTTTAAAGGTTGGCAGGTATGTTTTCGATTGGGCACGACACGGCTTAATCGTAAGGCAAAAAGTGGCAGCCGAGTCATGCTGTGTCGAGCCGTAGGCCTACCAGAAAACTGCCAGTGGAAAAGAGGCACATGTTTACTAGGAGTGCATGTGAGTTGGGTAATGGAAAGGAAGTCTATCCAAGCATCTATTGTTCACTGCTTTGCAGAGGAAGCATTTGGACAAATGCTCCTATTTTTTGACATTTGTTGATTTTGCCAGGACTCTCTGACAGAAGAGGCACTCAGAAGAGGTCTTGTCTAAACAGTCAAATACAGTACATTTTAAAAAAAGAGCACATGTTCACCCCGTTTTGTTGTTTTCGATCTCTCCCCCTCAGGTATCTGATGGCATCATCGCTCCCGGCTTCGAGGAAGAGGCTCTCCGCATTCTGTCCAAGAAGAAGAACGGCAACTACTGCGTGCTCCAGGTGAATATTGAGGGCAGCGGTTAACATGCAAGCCTGGAAAAATTAGAAGATGTGTTAACAACATTGAAACGTTAGTCACTGTGTTTGCACTGAATGCAAGTTTAAGCTGTAGAATAATCCAGGTCCTCCCTTTGATCAAGTAGTTGCAGACCTGATTTCCATGCAAGTAGGAATAATCCGCTCTCATGTCATTGAAGCATGGCATGCTGTAGGGGACTGTCCCTAATATCTCTCATTAAGTATGTTTACATGCACAGCTTAGCCGAACTATAAACCAACGTGACCTCACCGACTGTCATATTATGTCATGTTTGTTCTATTGGCTGAACAAAATCAATTAATTATGGCCATTGTTTTATGTATCATTATTAATTCACCATATTGCAGATGTGTGCACAGTGCACACTGACAATCGATCGAAAAACTCAAGCTGGGAGAGGTCTGCCAACACAGGGAGGAATTTGGCTGCTCTCCGTAACTTCGATATAACTGAATTAGTAACCTACCGTAATTGCACTGAATGGGCTAATCTCTCACCTGTCTTCTTTAGATGGACCCGTCCTATGAGCCAGACGAGGCTGAGGTCCGGGTCCTCTTCGGCCTGCACCTGAAGCAGAAGAGGAACGGGGCCAGCATTAACAAGGAGCTCTTCAGCAATGTGGTCTCCAAGGGCAAGGTAACAGTGTCTGTGGCCAGTTTTGATGTCATATTTGGCACATCAATCCACATTGTAGTTGCAAATGTCATTGTCCATGTTAAGTGTAATGTTAATGTTTAAAAATATATATTGTCAAGTCTAATTCCCAATATAAATACTGAACTAATCAAGGGTCTGTTTCTCAGCAACGTCGTTGCTAACTTAGTTAGCAACGTACTTGGTTGCAATGCAATTTCCCATTGGGGAAACAAGTGAGTTGATAACTGGTTAGCAACAATGCTTTTGAGAAATGGGGTCCAGGCTGGTAAATTGTAAATCACAATCTGTTACCCTGGGTTGCTGTTTGAATTGTCATCATCCATTGTATAATCCTCTGTTGCTTTTTCTGCAGTTGTCTGAGAGGGCTGTGCGAGACCTCATTGTGGCCAGCATTGCTGTGAAGTACACCCAGTCCAACTCTGTCTGCTATGCCAAGGATGGACAGGTGAGGGGCGTTCATTATCAATCTACTGCATATTTGTAGTATGAACCTTTAAGGGCTCCGCATACTTAACGTGCCGCGGCAGCTTGCGGAGGGGCGTGTGACGTAATTTTGAGCACACGCCATCGTCGCGAGGGAGGTATGAATCAGGTTAGCGCCAGTGGCGCTAAGTATGAATCCGCCTTTATTGTCTTTATTTTCAGTTTTCACAGAAACTCATGTTCAGGGATGCAAAATTAATTTCAGTGAAAACTGACAATTAAGTGTTGTATCGTATCTTAGACTTAAGCCGGGCATACACTGTGCGATATTTTCACTCGTGGGTCTTAAGCTTCTGCTCACACTGCACGATGGAATTTCACAGTTTAAAAGTTCACAGCTCACGACTCACGTCCTCACACTACACGAGCCGACAGTCGGATGCGAGCGAAATGCTTCCACCGTACGACGCGACAGGCATGTTTCCCCGGTCTGCAGAGGAGGGAACATGCGCACCTGAGGTGGAGATGAGGTCGCGCTCAACAGTGAATCGCACGGCCCTATTCATTTGTGCATGTGAAGTGTCAAATCGGGTCGTAGCACTGCTTTAACTGTGCGATTTACGCACGAGCCACGACCAGAATTTCAAACCGTTTTGATTTTCTGGCGACCCTGCGATTGCACGATCGTGAGGCGACATCGCTTGTCGTTACCCCATGTACACTGCACGATGCGAGACTCACGATTGACCTGCGATTGAGCAAGAAATCGGCCCGACTTTCAAAAAGTCGTGCGAGTGCCAAATCGGGGCAAAACTCGCACAGTGTAAGCCCAGCTTTAATCTATCAATCCAATTATTTCTGTGTGCTATGCCAAGGACGGACAGGTGAGGGATGTACAGTGTCAATCCACAGCACATTTGCAGTGTGAACCTACTGTATCAATCCAATTAGTCCTTTCTCCAGGCAAGGTATTGATTGTATGCAATGCATGCAGATGCGTGCAGTATATTTGGCATCAATAAAGTAAGAGTATGCAGTCTTCACACTGTAGCTCCGATACAACATTTCGACCCAACAGGGTCTTCATCAGGCATACATTTCAAAGCGGAGCTGCAGTGTGCAGTATATTCATGGGGGCCGCTAGGGGGGGAAAGTGGTACAGATTCTAAGGGCCCAAGCACTGACAGGGGCCCTTAAGGGAGCCTAGGCACTGAGAGGGGCCCTTAAGGGAGCCCAAAACTTTAATCTTTCATGGGGCCCAACATTTCTGGCAGCGCCCCTGAGTATATTTGCTATCAATAAAGTCACTACAGTATTTTAACTTTGAGATTGCGCATGTGCATTGCATCTGTGTGTCCCCGTGTCCCCAGGTGATTGGCATCGGCGCTGGGCAGCAGTCTCGTATCCACTGCACGCGGCTGGCCGGGGACAAGGCTGACAACTGGTGGCTGCGGCACCACCCGCGCGTGCTCAACATGAAGTTCCGCAGCGGCGTGAAGCGGGCCGAGATGGCCAACGCCGTCGACCAGTACGTCAGCGGCACCATTGGAGAGGTCGGTGGCAAACACATCATGTCACTATTATTCTGTCTTTCGGATATGCAGACTCCCGTTCTCCCTCGCTCACTTCACTCCTTGTGGCCTTGTGATGACGTCACTGACAACAGCATTGTATTTCAAAAGCCCAGTACTATTGAAATGTTCTCATTTGCAATTGGGATGGTGAATGAAGAATAGTCCCCCAAGAGTTATTGTGGCTACTAGGCTGACAGTGGGCTAACGTAATGGGGCACCTAAGTCACGCCCTCTACTTCCTGGTTCATGGGGCAGAGGGAGTCAAAAAATAATTAGTGGGCTTGAAAATGAGCATTTTTTTTTGGCACCAATCCAAACCTTGGACCTCCACCTGTGCACCACAAATCCAAAAATCACTCGTTTTCAAGCCCAGTAATCATTTTTTGACTCCCTCTGCCCCATGAACCAGGAAGTAGAGGGCGTGACTTAGGTGCCCCATTGTTTTCTTCACGGAGGCGGGGCATCAGCGAAACACGAGGCCACAAGCACAGACCGAGGTCGGCAGTCATTGGGATCCACCCCATGACTTTTGACTGCAGCTGCTGACTTGGACAAAATGTCAGAATTCAACATTTATATTTTGATGTGCATGCTAGAAGTTACATTGTCAAATTGTCTGCGTTCTTTGTTCCCCTCAGACATGCAGATAAATGATACAAGGATCATATTTGTCATGTGCAACGCAATACTATGAAAGCATAACATGCAGTGAAATTGTGAGTTCTCCACCTGTAGTGAGTGCTTGTGTACACTCGTAAATAGTGGAGCTAAGGGGACAATGAATTTTTGGGGATTTATGGGTTCGTTCGTGCGTGCGTGCTTACTTCAGGGCCCCGACTTGGATGCGTGGAAGGCCATGTTTGAGGAGGTTCCAGAGCAGCTGTCTGAGACGGAGCGCAAGAACTGGACCAGCTCCCTGCAGGCCGTCGCCCTGAGCTCCGACGCCTTCTTCCCCTTCAGGGACAACGTGGACCGAGCAAAGCGGGTAAAGACAATCGCGTTAGCATGTACTATGATAACCTTTCCGTTTTCAGTGTGCGTGCGTGTGTTCTACTGTATCGGTTATATGTATAAGGTCTTTGTGTATGTTTTGTATTTGTGTATTTATGTAAGCTGATAGACACCTTAATTTCCTTCAGGATTAATAGAAGTACTCTACTCTACTCCTATTGTTGGTAATGATGGGAAAAGTTTGCTAGGCCCTGTCTAGTTTTTCATTAATAGTTCATACTCTATTGTGTTGTTTGATTTGGACCACTTTTGAAAGTCTTCTTTGTTCTGTGCCCTCTCTCCCCTCTCCTCAGAGTGGTGTGGAGTACATCGCTGCTCCGTCTGGCTCCACCGCTGATGAGGTGGTCATCAACGCCTGCAACGAGCTGGGCATCACCCTGGTGCACACTAACCTCCGCCTCTTCCACCACTAGACGCGTCACGCCGCACAGAAACGCTGACCGTAGTACAACACTGGCTGACTAGTAGTCCTGTAGTCTCTTCTGCTGGGGTGCATTTCTTGAAACCGTAGTTGCTAACTTGCAGTGCAATTTCCCATTGACAACTACCCAAGTTGCTAACTGCTAACAACTACGCTTTCGAGAAACACACCCCTGGTCCCTTTTATACGTTACTGAACCCCACCCATCAGACTGAGAAGAAAACCCCATGATGCAAACAGATGCATCTCGTAGCTGCTCTCCTTTGACACTACATCATTGCTTACAGCTCTCTGCGGAGAAGGAAAACGCACAATCCCATGCATTCCACTTAAGACATGTTATTAAAAAAAAAATGTCCTGTCGCTGCCTGCCAATACTAATTTCATTGTGAAAGCTTTTTCCAAAAAGAATAAATTGTTGATTTCTGAGTAGACTTTTTGGCACGTCCATGTCTGTTCATGCTGAGCTATTGATGGCTTGCAGGTTTCTCGCCAGTGATTGTAACTTTTTATGCAATCTGAATTTGACCTTTACTTTATTAAATGAAGAAAACCATGCAGAAAACAAGCACACACCGTATCATGAAGCCAATGAGACACAGAGACGGAATTTGAGGTTCTTTGTCATTTTTTTATCCAAAAGGGAAATTAAGACAGTAGTGAAGACTTTGGCACCTGCAGTACAAAAATCAAACTTTACATCCCAGTCTTGGCATTTTGATGAAAACACTTAACAAGAATTAAGGGATAAATTAAAGCAAACACAAACAAAAAAAAGTTAGAAAATTACAAACAAATCAGTAAGTGTCATAAGTCATTAAAGAACACAGTGCTGCTCTCATTTTTACAACAGAGAGCCACAGAAGGAAAAAACAAAACGAAGACTCAAACGAAAAACACAAACTGGGATCTGAAACGAACCTCAATGCACCATGACTGGTACGCCAACATTCTCTCAAACAGTGCTCCATTTCTGGTGAAAGTACAAAAATAGATTGCTACTAAACTCACTAATACTGGGAAGATCTTCTCTGGAAGGACTCAAATCAGTAGAGATGCAATTTGGCTTGGACATTTTTAAAATCCCTTTTGACGTGACTAGATGCCCTGGAGACCGTTAATGGCTAGTAGGGCTCCAACATGAGCTGGAATGTGTTAACACTTAAAAAATAATAATAATTGAAGTGTTTCAATATGTTTCTGAAAAGAACCACAACAGTTTTTCAAAAATTCAACACACTGAAGGCAAAAGACATAGTCCTGGACGACCAACCAAATCTCTGTATGGTAGCGGAGGACAACTTAGAGCAAAGTTAAGGTTTTTTGTTTTGAGGAGGGGGGGCTAGCATTAGCGTGTCATTAGATGTCAGTCTTATAAAGCTGACAAAGCATTGCAGTGTTGGGGAGGAAGGACAAATTGTGTTCAGGAGGGAGGGACGGTGTTCAGGCGATTAATGTTGTGTGTTGTTTTTTTAGTACAATCTCATTTGTCACGTCTGGATTCAGTGGAAGATGTCCGCCGGGTGTCCCGCTGCAAGCGGCGCAGGCGGGCCTTCGGGCGCAGGGGGGTGGCAACGCATCGCAGGCATCCGTTGCGCTCACTCATTGGGATTGTGAGGAGCGATGGCGTCAGCAAGGAGGTCGGGTCGGAGGCACTCAATGGGACACTGGATGTTCTTTTAATGGAAGAAACAAAAAGCGGTGTTTATATTTATTGCAAGTCAATAAATCAAGACGTGCCCTAGAAGCCTAACTGTTTTAAGTTATCCTGACCCAATGACATTAAGTTGTGACAATGGACCATAGACTGAACAGTGTTAAAAGATCCTAAGACATAAACTGAAGTGGTTATAGCGTGCACTAGCTGTTAACAACATGGAGTACAACACAAACACTGCATGTTCTGGAGAGTTAGAAACCCAAAACAGTGTTTGTACAAGTTAATAAATAAGAGATGTCCTTTAAGCTTAAATATTTTAAGTTATCCTGACCTAAGGAGATTAAGTTATAACAATAGGCAAGACCAATTACGCAGTGATAAAAGCTACAAAAAATGCACTGGAATGGTTATAGCATGCACTAATATATATATTTTTTAAATTCGCATTTTGTCATTCTTGCTTCAAAAAAAGTTAGATCACACATTAGAATTAGAGGTCACACGATATCGCTCAAAAATTGCTGTTAGCTGGAAGCAATGCAACAAGTTATTTCATTAGTTCATTATCCACACACTCATGGTCACTGGACACTTGACATCACATAAGTTATGATTCATTAACACAGTAATGTCAGTCTAAAAAAAAAAACAAAGCTCTGTCATGCCTCTGTCATGTCACATGGTCACATGAAAGGTAATGTTAAACATTTTTGTTAACTGCTCAACAGTTAGCAAATGCATGACGGGAATAATATTATACATAAAAGCTGCTACAAAACAACCAAATAACTTTAAAGACATGTTGTCATGTAGACTCCTGTAAAGAAGATCGAAGTTTTCTTTGTTTTGCAGGTTTTGCGAGCTCATAAGCCTGAAAAGCGCTGTCGTTTGAGTTCCCAGTAGCGTACAGCGCAATGGTTGTTGTAGCTGTTGGCTAGAAACACTCTACCAATGACCCACCTTGAACCTGCCGGGAGCAGCACTTTCATCTAAGTGACATTGCAAGAGGAAACACATTTTCAAAAACTTTGGAAAAAAATCACTTCTACTCTAATCAATCATTTCTACTACCACAAACTACGAGGTTACAGTATTTTCCATATCAAGGAACATCGAGAAGTGACAGATGCTGGGAGGGTTAGCTGGATTGGGTTGGGGTGGTGTGTAGACTTACCACTCTGCGGAAGTTTGTATCTCCATAGTTACCGCTGAAGGTATTGACACGAACGGGTTGGACAGGGCTACCAGCCTCGGCTCCTCCTGGACGCCTGCAGTTCTCACAGCGCCATCCCTGGAAAAATCACACATTACATTACATTACATTAAGCTGACACTTTTATGCAAATCGGCTTACATTTATGTACAGGGTATTATTATATTGGTAACAGGCCCTGGAGCAATGTGGGGTTAGGTGCCTTGCTCCAGGGCATTTCAGCCATGGTTGAAGGTGCTGGTGAGGAAGGGATTTGAACCTGCAACCCTCTGATTTAAAGGTCAGTGCTCTACCCATTGAGCCATGGCCGACACATATTTTTCAAAATTCAATGATTATCACGAGTACTTTGTTCTTAAATCACACGTTGCTGTCTGGCCCTATGCAAAAGTATATTCTTCCTGACATTTTAATTTTTTGTGTACTCCTTGAGGATTCACTTTTCTAGTGTGCCTGCCATCACAATGACAAAAATGTGAAAAAAAATCAAGTTCACATGGAATGCTTTGTTCTTGAATCATTAAAAGAAACTCATTTCTTACCTGCTGGCCACCATAGCATGTGCATGTGCAGATGGCTCCTAGATACTCCTTCTGCCACTGGTTGCCGACGTGATACATCTTGCCGTCGTCATAGCAGGTAGACTCGTCTGGAAGATCAATGGACAGGACGTATTGGGTCAGCATAGCACCAAATAACACAACGTTACAGCTGTAAAATTTCAGTGGACTTCACTTAAGGAAAGTTACATCAACCAAAAGGTCTATAGCCTAAAGCACATTGTCACACTCAACTACTGTCATTCATTGTGCTGTGGCCCCATAATGCACGACATTCCACCAGTGGAACGCTGTTATAGTCATTGAAAAGTTAACTATCCATAGTACTACTCTACTATGACATACAGTAACACAGGGCCTTCAGTAATGCACTACGACTTGGTCATTGCCATTCTGGTAACTGCAAATTTATAATGCTGTGCATGGGTGCCGCGAGGGGGGGAAGGTGTGACTGATTCTAAGTGGCCGACAGCACTGACAGGGGCCCCTGGAAGGATGCGGATGACAATTTGCCATTTTGGGGGCCCAACATTTTTAGCGGCGCCCCTGACGCTGTGTCTTACCGGGTTAAAGTTCCTATGCTTGGCTTTTGCTTTACTACTGGACTATAAAGCAGTGTTAATTTTGTCAGCTTTTTAAAATTTAGTCTTAGTCTAAGTCACAATGACGAAAATCAATTTTAGTCTTAGTCATATTTTAGTCATTGCCTTCCCAATTTAGTCTTAGTCTTAGTCTAAATGACGAAAATCAATTTTAGTCTTAGTCAAATTTTAGTCATTTTCGTCATTTTAGTCAACACTGTACATAACAGAACTTCTCCACACACTTTTAACATATATCATTGACTGTACAGAATAAACCTTCTCCGCACACTGCTTCTCTTTTTAACATATATCACACTGTACAGAATAAAACTTCTTCACACACTGGTTCTCTTTTTCTTTATTTTATTTAATACAGCGTTAATTTCGTCAGCTTTTTAAAAATTAGTCTTAGTCTTAGTCACAATGACGAAAATCAATTTTAGTCTTAGTCATATTTTAGTCATTGCCTTTCCAATTTCGTCTTAGTCTTAGTCTAAATGACGAAAATCAAAAAAGGGCTTTGACGAAATATTTTAGTCATAGTCATGGTTGACGAAATTAACACTGCTATAAAGAGGCACTCACGTGGTTCGCACTTGAACTCTCCCTTGCCGTTGCCCAGGCAGGTGCAGCTCATCATGTGTCCGTTCTCGGCCTGCCTGTCCCACCTCTCGCCGATGCGGTAGTTGTTGCCGTTGTCATGGCACCATTCTTTTTAAAATGAAAACACAGGGACAAAAAACAGAGTTCATCATGAGTAAACAGAGAAATAATCACTGGTGTTGAGTGTTTCATACAGAAGATGTGTGCAAGTGCAACTTTGAAAATAGTCAATTCTGAAAGGGTATAAACAGGAACTCCTAGGTAGAACCAGGGCTGCATTTCATTATCCTAACTCCCATCCTCAGCCTCTGCTTGTGGCCTCGTGCTTCGCTGACACCCCGCCTCCGTGGAGAATACAATGAAGTTTTAGTAAAACAACAACAAAGTAAAGAAAATGACCTCTGAATTGCTCTTTTGTGAGGTATTGAGTTTAAACTTCTGTTGTCAATGGCGTCTTGCGAAGTCATCACGTGGCCACAAACACGAGGGTGGACGGGAGTAAGGAGAATGGTAAGAACCCATGGTAGAGAGAGAGAGGTTCCATTGGCCCATTGTTTCCGGGTTCTATTATTGCGGGGGGTGGGGGGGGGGGGAATCCCCCTTTAGGCAGACCTAGGCAGACCTAAGGAGTGTTCTATTCAATGCTAGGAGCATTATGACACGCCTCTTTAGGCAGACCGGAACCTGGTCATGTTAGGTGCCCATAGCAACCTATTACATTGGCATATCTCTATACTTAAATAATCTCTGCCCATGGTGTCGTTCTACTGCAGTGGTTCTCCACCATTTTTGAACCAACACCCCCTTGACATCATCATAAACATCCCAACGCCCCCTTTAGTATTGAAAAATGAAAAAGACAAATGCATCCCAATGGTAACCAAGCCCTGCCCCCACTCAGCTCTATCCTTCTCAACGCCCCCTAGCGCTCCCCAACGCCCCCTGGGGGGGCTGTAGCTCTCCCTTTGAGAAACACTACTGTACTGGAATGAGCAAACAAAGGGAGGACACCACTCACTGGAGGAGTCGCATCTGAAATGGCCACTGCCGAGGCCGAGGCATCTGCACCACAGCTTGAAACCGGTCTCGGACATGCGCTCCCACTCCTCGCCCACGTTGTGGTAGGTGGCCGTGAAGGTATCGTAGCAGGCGTCCCCATTGGCTGGAAGACCCTCAGACCCTTCAGACACTGGCACTAGAGGGTAAAGGAAAAAAGTTAAGGAAAGGAAAGACAGAATGTGTCAGTTAAGATGAATATGAAGAGTTCAGATGCGAAACCCCCTAAGTGCCTTTTCAGAAAATAATCTTAATTCATTTTTATTTAATACAAAGCTACCAAAATTGCATATTTTTTATTTTATTTATGTAATATAACTATTTATATATATTATCAAGCACATGAATGTAAACCAAACCAACAACGGTGTTCTCTAAAAATATAGAAGTGCAGGTCTTCAGAAATGGAGTTAGGGGGTTTTGCATCTGAACTCTTCATATGAAGATGAAGGTCCTCATTGTGGTCAAAAGAGTTTGTTTATAGCAGGGGTCCCCAACCTTTCTGGGTCTGAGGGCTACTCGAGGGCTATCAAGGGCTACTCGAGAGCTACCTGAGGGCTATTTGTTTGTTCAAAATCCTCTACTGATTTCTTGACATCATTCCAATCACACTGTGATTGAATGATCATTTTTGTATGGGTTATAAAGAAATAATCTCATATTTAAATGAAGAAAAACATTAACTGTGGCTAAAATCTTGTAGTCGTCACTGTTTACTAACATCCTTGGTGGGCACATCAGAAGCTCCTTTGATTCAAAACACATATGCGTTGTAATTGGTTTGCCAGATTCATGGCATTCTGGCTTCATTGAATCATTATGCGAGGCCAGACCCACCCGTAGACAAAACATTTTGCCGTCCAGCGGGTGGCGCTGGTTCACCAGGCTATCAGTTAAGATGAATATGAAGATGAAGGTCCTCATTGGTCAAAAGAGTTTGTTTATAGGCTCCAGATTTCCAAAAGCATCTTTGTGGGTCTTGGAGTTGAAGAGTTCAGATGCAAAACCCCCTAAGTGCCTTTTCAGAAAATAATCTTAATTCATTTTTATTTAATACAAAGCTACCAAAATTGCATATTTTTTATTTTATTTATGTAATATAACTATTTATATATATTATCAAGCACATGAATGTAAACCAAACCAACAACGGTGTTCTCTAAAAATATAGAAGTGCAGGTCTTCAGAAATGGAGTTAGGGGGTTTTGCATCTGAACTCTTCAGTTGAAATGGAATATGTGTATAAGATGCTGAACAGCTTTTTAAAATATATATATATATTATTCTCACCAGTGTTGCCAGCGGTGACGACCTCCTCAAAGACCTTGTGCCTGAGAGCGTCCTTCAGGGCCTCCACGATGACGTTGTAGGAAGCTCCAGAGGTCAGCCCGATCAGGGTAGCACTAGTGGATGTGGCTGGAAGGCTCATCTGTCAGGGAAAAGTCATACATTACTTATCAATCCATGGCTTTGATATTATTTGTATCCTTTACATCTTTTACGTAGGCCTACAGTATATGAATAGCTCTTTAATAAAACGCAATGCTTCATATCAATCATCAAAACATTCATCAATTCAATTTGCACTGTGTTATTGCACTGTGTCATTGTGTTATTGTTTGAATTCAATTGTTTGAATTTGTTTCTAATATAGCACAGCATGTTGGAAAAGAGCTCTTCTTATGACTGTATGTAGGCTACGTGCTGTAAGTGTGTTATGTCTAGCGCCCTCACCTGGAAGGTCTTCTCGTTGCTGTGTGTGATCGGCTCGCACATGACCTCGTAGGAGTTGCTCTGGGGCAGCGGTTGCCAGGTGATGACGGTCTGCGTCTGCGCCTCCTGCGGTCTGCCCGTGTCGTTCTCTGGAAAACCATAAGGATTAGGAAGCCCGCGGCCGGGCCCTTCATTCACCTGCACCACCGGCACCCGGTTACCGTCGGGCCCCGCCTCGGGGATGTAGATGAGGGCGTGGTGGGGCCTCTGCGGTGTGACCACCTGGGGCCGGTAGGGCTGGTAGGGCTGGTGGCGGTTGGGCTGGACGGCGGGCTGGTTGTTGTACTCGGTGTACTCTATGCCCTGGCCCTGGCCCGGGAGCGTGTCCTGGCCGTTGGTGCCCACCACCTGAACGCTGTTGTCGTCGACGTCGCCGTCGGTGTTGGGGACGTCCAGACGGTCGGCGGCGCCGCTGCCAGGGCGTGAGGGCGGCGGGGGCAGCGGAAGCGAGCTGCCGGAAGGTTCTGAGCCGGGAGAAGAGGGGTTAGCGGTGAAGCAGCGTAGCACAGCAGCAAGGGGAAGATTGGTGACAGGGTTGGGGAGAAGGGTAGTGGGGAGGTGGGGAACAGGGAAGGATTGCTCTAGTGTTGCTCTGCAAAGCCAGCAGTGGATGCTGGAACCGATCCAAGCTTATTGGCTCTGGATCTTTCTGGAGCGGCTTGACTAACAGCTGCACGGCCGCCATTTTGTTTCTTTTGAATTACACAACCATTCAAAAGTATGTTTGAGCCCTGGTGTTTTTTTTATTAACCAAAAAGCAGCTAACTATTGTATATAGGCTCACATGGAATGTTTAATTGTTGTTTTGAAAAGGACAGAATGAAAAGCATTAAATACTACTAACAAATCTATCGTTAAACAAGCCTTCTAATAAAGCTAGCAGTTTGCCCAGCTGGCAAATTGCTTTAACGCTAGCTCTCCAGCAGCAGCATGTATCAAACCCCTTTTTGTGTACTTTTACCATTCGGTAACAAAAAGACGAGTTTGAGAAGTACACCCACGTTCTTTTTGTATGTACTGTATGTATGTATGAGTGTGTTCGTGTGAACCGAACCGGAGGACTTGAGTGTTTGTGTGTATGTCTGTGAAGGTCAGTGTGGAGGTCACACTGGAGGTCTACTTACGAGTGCTGGTCCTGCCCACCAATGGCGTGCTCCTCTGTCCGTTCTGGAGGGCGATAATCTTGATGATGTACTCAGTGCCTGGTTTCAGTCCTGGAAATTATGATAGCCACACATACAGGATGTTAACGCCACCAACAGCCTGGCCTCACGTGTGGTGGCTTTTTAAATTGTGCCGTTTACCAGTTGACCCAGGCAGTTTTACATGTAAGGATATGAAAAATCAGTAGTAACACAGATTCTGAATAACGTTTAGAGACGTACACCAATGATGGTGACGTAGTTCTAAAGGCGTATCTACACCATTGATGGCGGCGTAGTTCTAAAGGCGTACGTACGTACCATTGATAATGGCATAGTTCTAAAGGCGTTCGTACTGTACCGTTGATGGTGGCGTTCTAAAGGCGTACATATACCATTGATGGTGGCATTAGATTAGATTATACTTTATTATCATGCAAGCATGAAAATTGTCTTTGGTCTCACAGGGTAAAAAACAGACAGACAGACAGACAGACAGACAGACAGACACAAACAGACAGAAAACACACATACAAATGCATCCACCCCCCCTCCAGCCACCCCTCCCAGCACATCATATGCAAGTCAGTCATTAGTTCAAAATATCTCTAGCTTTTCCATAGCTTATTGACTATGGAAATTGCATTTGGCATAGTTCTAAAGGTGTACGTACACGTACCATTGATAATGGCATGGTTCTAAAAGCGTTCGTACTGTACCGTTGATGGTGGCCTTCTTAAGGCGTACATATACCATTGATGGTGTCGTAGTTCTAAAGGCGTACGTACCATTGATGGTGGCGTAGTTCTAAAGGAGTACAGTACGTACCATTGATGGTGGCATAGTTCTAAAGGTGTACAGTACGTACCATTGATGGTGGCATAGTTCTAAAGGTGTACGGTACCATTGATGGTGGCGTAGTGCTGAAGGCATACATACCATTGATGGTGGCGAAGTTCTGGCCGGCGTGTGGCCTGGGGATGAGCTCGCGGGGGCGGCTGCCGGACTCCTCGTAGGTGACGTAGTATCCGGTGATGCGAGTGGTGGGCGGGCGCCAGTTGAAGGTGATGGAGTTGGGGGTGATGGAGGAGAACTGGAGGTCTGTGGGGGCGTTCAGTGCCGGGGACGCTGGATAGGCAAAAAACACACACACAGTGCGACACATAAGTCCATGGAAAATATAGAGTAGACCTTTCAAACATGGGTATCAATGTATTGTAAGAGTAGGAACCGTGTGTACAGTGGTTAAACATGTGATGCACTACAAGAGGGTCAAGAATGTTAAGGGAAGGCTTACTGTAAAGATTTAGACATGGCATTACATTTGTTGCTTATACGTACATATAATGGTATTTATGACTGTATAATGCGGTGCGATGATTTCTCGGAACTGTGTCTTACGTGTGGTGACGGTGAGGGTGAAGGGGGGGCTGCGGTTGCTTCCATTCAGGGTGTACATGTTGATCGTGTAGAAGGTGCCTGGCTGCAGTCCTGTTTGGGGAGAGATGCATGTATTGAAGTGAAAGTCCAATTGGGGAAACTCCAACTCCCATTGTCATTGTGACACAGCACACAAGTGAACACTGCACACAGCAAAATTGCATTTATGCCTCATCCGTGCAAGGGGGCAGCCCTCAATGGAGCAGTGCGGCGGGACGGTACCATGCTCAGGGTACCTCAGTCATGGAGGAGGATGGGGGAGAGCACTGGTTAATTACTCCCCCCACCAACCTGGCGGGTCGGGAGTCGAACCGGCAACCTTTGAGCTACAAGTCTGACACCCTAACCGCTTACCCATGACTGCCCATGCCTACCCATTACTTTGGTTATGTGGTTAACACAAATATTAACAGCAGATAACGACACTGAAATTGGTTCATGAAGTTAATGTAAAGGGAAAAGGAGGGAAAAAAAACATTTGAAACTTTGCAGTGTTTTTGTGATTTGGTGGTATATAACTTATAGGCTATCATGATGGTATTTTCATTTTCTCACTTTAACATGGTTGAATTTCTATGGACATGGACGTCTGAAAATAAAGGTTTTCCCACCATCCGACGGAGGGAAAGAGACATTTTTTCGAGTGGAATTACCTGTGAGCGTGATGGTTTTGGTCTCCTCGGGCACCGTCTTGCTGATGGTGGGGTACCTGCGGTCCTCAGGGATGGCCTCGATGAGGAAGGCGGTGATGGGCTCCACCTTGGCCCTCCACGTCAGTGTGATGGACGAGTCCCGCACCTCCGACATCTTCACGCGGCGCGGCGGGCTCAGATCTGAGGAGCCAGTGGGGACAACAACAGGAGTGTTTCAACACGGAAAAGGGACAGAGCAACGCAGCAAGGAGACCATGGCCAGGGTTACATCCTATTGGTCAACGCAGCAAGGAGACCATGGCCAGGGTTACATCCTATTGGTCCAACAGCCCATTAGGCAGACTAGGGGTGGGCGATATGGCAAAAATGTTGTATCACGATATTTTAACATGAAATCACGATTCCGATTTTTTATCACGATCTTCCATCCAAAAAATAAAAACAACAAAAAACAACTTTCATATACTTGCAATTTGTAATTTGCAGTCAATAAAATGTTAACACACTGATGACACTCTCATAAAGTGTACAATTGGAATACAATAATGTAAAGAATAAAGTGAAGACAACAGCAAAAGTGAGAAAACGTCACTCTGATACTGATAATAAACATCCTCACTGCAAGACGATCTATACGATTTCTCCACTTTGGCAGATTCGAGACGATCTTTTACTCAATATCGCGATTCACGATATAATATCGTCATATCGCCCACTACACCCCTAAGTCAGACTTCCCATTAGTCCGACCGCACATGTTAAAACTATGCCCAAATCAAAACAATTCCTTACCGTAACCGTCAGTAAAGGAAGGCATGTTTTTGTATGAAAAGACGTGCCCACGTGTAGCCTGCCCCAATAGCCAGGGCATTATTTGTTAAATATTAAAAACAATAAGGAGATTCTCTTACTGTCAGTGGTGGTGATCTCTCCAGTCAAAGGCGGGCTGGAAGAAATACCCTTCAGAGCATACACGTACACAATGTAAGGGGTGGCAACCTGGGAAAGGCAAGAAGTTATTCAATCAGAGTGGTTCACATTAAAATAGGTTGAGCAACGATATTGTCAATTCAGGATATGAACATTTTTGCAGATGGGCAAAATGTAAGAGGCTGTGAGGAGAGACTAAATGTAGCGTTTAAAAAATATATATATATTGTTGCTGCTAAATCTAACTGTGAAGCACATTGAGCTGCATGCCTTGTATGAATTGTGCAATACAAATAAAGTTATTATTATTATTATTTTCATTATTATTTACCATGAGTCCTGGCACAGTGACACTTCTGGAGTCAGGGGCCACGTTGAGCTCCTTGGAGGGGGCCAGGCTGTCCTTGGGGGTGACAACCACGCGGTAGCCGGTCAGGGGGACGCTGGGGGAGATCCAGGTGATAGTGAAGAAGGTGGAACCCACCTCAGAGAACTGGATGGATGTCGGTGAAGGGACGGGTCCAGAGGCTGGGAGAGGAGGGGCAAGAAAGGGAGAAGATCAGTTGCAAGCACATACAACTAGACACAGTGCTGTTAGTTTTTTCCATATATTTTGCAGGGACATGCAACATTTAGTGTTTGTTAGAATGTGATTAAAATTTAATTTCCAACCTTATTGTAGTTTAGCGTGGTTTCTGTTTTCTATGATCTTATGCCTACTCAAAGCTTCACTCCCTTCATTATAATACACCATTACAATACATTTATCAGCTACCACACTGTTATTGTATTTGTTTTGTAGCACTGCCATCATACAGTAAGTTAACACTGACCATCAGTTCCTCTAGTTGCCTGCTTGCCCAGCAGGGTGGGGAGGGGCGTGCGGCCCTGTACTGGGATGACCTTGATGGTGTACTCGGTGTTGGGGCTGAGGTTGGGGATGACGGCGGTGGTGTCGGTGCCGCGGGGTGCAGGGTACAGCTCGCGCTCGCCCTCCAGTGGGCTGGTGTACAGTACCCGGTAATAGGTCACACGCTCAATAGGGGCGTCCCAGCTGATGTGGAGAGAGGTCGTGCCCACGTTGGTGAAGGTCAGATCCGTCAGGTCGGGGTGGTCACCGCTGCCAGCTGGTGGAGAAAGACATAGCAGAGTGTACTGTAAGCTTGGCACGGCCATCCTAATCCTGTAATCCTGGTTTGTTGATAATCAGTGTTGCCAGATGTGTCTGATCAAATCCCGCCCAAAAGGTGTTCAAAAACCTCCAAGAGGCGCTAAATTCTGTGGGTAAGCACCCAATCTGGCGACACTGTTGATAATAGTCTTGAACAAGACTTGCAGCAATGATTAAAATTGACTTATTATGATAAAATGATTTGAGTTCTATTCACAAGAGCTCAAAATCAAGACTAAATCCAGGTCACCGCTGGCACCGTACATGGCAGAGGTCCTGTAAGCTTGGCATAGCCATCCTATTTCTATGGTGCATTTCTCGAAAGCGTAGTTGTTAGCCAGTTGGCAACTTCGGTAGTCGCCAATGGCAAAAATTGCATTGCAAACAACAAAGTAGCTAACACAGTTAGGAACTATGGCTTTGAGAAATGCACCCCTGTTTTGTTGATAATAGTCTTGAATAGGATTTGCAGCAATGATTAAAATTGACTTATTATGATAAAAATGATTTGAGTGCAGTTCACAAGAGCTAAATATCAAGACTAAATCCAGGATTAGGCACTGTATGAGTACTTACTTACCAACCTGCAGCATGTGGGAAATATAGAGATAAAAACATTTCAGTACACTTGGGTCTGCCATCTCTCATCTCATCTCATCTCATCTCATCTCATCCTGACCATCAGCATTCTAAATTCCACATTATATTCTGTGGAACCCAAATTGATTTATCATGTTCATACTCCAAACGCCCCTGTCACACCTGATGTGTAAAATGCCATTGTTACATTACACTTAGCTGACACTTTTATTTAATGTGACTTACAGGATTTTTTTGCCTCCACTTTATTTTTATGAACTGTTCAGATTTTTTATTTACCCGAAAAAATTAAGTGGGAGCAAAAAATCCTGGTCGACACTGACTTCTTCACTCTTATCTTGTCATTTCATTGTCCTACTCCCAGATCAGGCTTTTTTTCTGGATGTGTGAGTTTTAACCTACGCCACGCCCCCCATGTTAATAATAATACCCACTGATGGGTCCTCGGGTGGCCTCTGGTTAATAACTCCCCCCACCAACCTGGCGCATCAAAACTCAAACCCGACAACCTTTGGGCGAAGTCTGACGCCCTAGTAACCGCTTACCCATGACTGAAACCGCTTACTCATGGCTGCCCCTGTTGTACTGTAGTAGTATATCCACCCTACATAAAGACAAACACTGTATTCCACAATACAGCAATCAGCTGGAGGAGTCAGAGAGGCATAGGGGAGGCATAGGGGAGGGGGTTGTATTTATTTATCTGTCATTTTATGTATTTATTCTGTTCTTAAGTCCTGTCTTTGTATAGCACCCTGACCACTTGAATTTCCCTTTTTGGGAAATTAAAGTTTACTTTGACTTTGACTTTGACTTTACCCACCGATGGGTCCCCGGGTGGCCTGCTTGCCCAGCAGCTTGGTGAGCGGGGTGCGTCCCTGCACGGGGATGACCTCGATGGTGTACTCGGTGTTGGGCCTCAGGTTGGGGATGAAGGCGGTGTTGTCTGTGCCGCGGGGGGCAGGGTACAGCTCCCGCTGGCCCTCCTCGGGGCTGGTGTACAGCACGCGGTACGAGGTCACGCGACCGCCGCTCGGCGTCTCCCAGGACACGCGCAGGGAGTTGGTGTCCACGTCGGTGAAGGACAGGTCCGTGGGGCGGTCACCGCTGCCAACTGTGGGAGAAATTAAGATAAGTAATTTAAAGGTGCACTGTGTAAGATAGTGGCACAGGGTGGCCAGAGTAGGTATTGCAACTATGCAGCTCATTGAAACTGTGCTGCCTATTGCCAAATTTGATCTTTTCATGAATATTTTCTGAATAATAAACCAATATTTACTGGTATGACCAAAGCACAGTAAGTTTTGCAGCTAAAATTTCTATTTCTGGAAATTCAAAATGGCGGACCATGGAGAAGATCCCCCTTTTCATGTAAGGAAAGTGCAATTTTCTCAGTCATGATGGTGGTGGTTAAGTATTTGTTAAAAAGGTAACATTTGTGAATGGGCAGCATGGATTCTGGAAATTAACTACTAAAAATATTACACGGTGCACCTTTAATAAGTTAATAAGTTCATTACAAGTGCTGAATGGGGACATATTTGGAGACAATTTGTGGTGGCTCAGACCATGAAAAGAAAATGAACAGTACTTGGGGGTCAAAGACGTGCAAAATGGCATCGTCATTCAGAGTAACGGATACCTTCTGCTGACTGTAACGGTAAAAAAACATGATTTTAAAATTGTTTCAAGTGAATGGATGACAGGCGAGGCTTTCATGAATTCACTGGAAAAATAAATAAATAAAAAGAGTCACGTTTTTTACAGTTACAGTCAACAGGTATCCGTCACACTGAATGACAATTTCATTTTGCACGTCTTTGACCCTTGGGCAACTTTGGCAACCAATCCAACATTACTCTCTAGTGACAATAACAGTGTCTGTGAAGTGTGTAATCAAATGTAATGACATACAATACTACGGTGTAACGTCATGTAATAATCCATAATGTATTTACCTATCCCTGTGTGAATTGCTGCCATAATGTACACTATTTACCTATCCCTGTGTGAATGGCTGCCATAATGTACACTATTTACCTATCCCTGTGTGAATGGCTGCCATAATGGATTTCCCTATCCCTGTGTGAATGGCTGCCATAATGGATTTCCTTATCCCTGTGTGAATGGCTGCCATCATGGATTTCCTTATCCCTGTGTGAATGGTTGCCACCCACCTGCTGTTGGTCCCCTAGTTGCCTGCTTGCCCAGCAGGGTGGGGAGGGGCGTGCGGCCCTGTACGGGGATGACCTTGATGGTGTACTCGGTGTTGGGGCTGAGGTTGGGGATGACGGCGCTGGTGTCCGTGCCGCGGGGAGCAGGGTACAGCTCGCGCTCGCCCTCTAGTGGGCTGGTGTACAGCACCCGGTAGTAGGTCACCCGCGTGGTGGGGGCGTCCCAGGAGACGCGCAGAGACGTGGTGCCGACGTCGGTGAAGGAAAGGTCGGTCGGCTGGTCAACGCTGCCAACTGGTGGAGGAGGAGAGTATTAGTATCACTACCACATTAGGCAAGGCAAATTTATTGTATGGGCTGTGAGTTACATGGAGTGTGTTACAATATGCAGCCTTGCCTCCTCCACTTGTGCTTGTTTCCTCGTACCAGGAAGCAATATGTCATGATGACATCACTGACAACAGCATTATATTTCAATATCTTGCAAAATCTCAATTGTAAACTCTTTTTCTCATTTGCAATTGGGATGGTGAATGAAAAACAGTCCCTCAAAAGTTGTTGTGGCTAGGCTGACAGCTGGGAAACTTCATCGTTTTCTCCATGGAGGAGGGGCCAGGAGGCAGGGCGAGGAAACAAGCATGAGTGGAGGAGGCAAGGCCACATATTGTAACGCACTCATGATCTTGTATCTTGCCTATGTTGTCTAGAAGCATTTCTTTTGTCTTTTGCACCTAAGTTCGCCATAATCATCTTACCGGTAGTGGCCCTGTCAACCACAGGCGTGCTAACCCCATCCTTGCCAATGGCCTGGACACTCACGACGTACTCCACATTGGGCGTCAGGCCGGTAAGAGTCATCTTGGTGGTCTCTGTAATGGGAGACATATCAATAAGCAGGGGTTTCAGCGTAAGAACACAGAAAATAGTCAAGTCAAGTCAAGTCGGTTTTATTGTCAATTTCTTTACATGCACTGGTCATACAAAGAATTGAAATTACGTTGTATGACCAGTGCATGTAAAGAAATTGACAATAAAACCAACTTGACTTGATTTGACTAGACCATTTTCTGTGCACTGCAGAGCATTAAGAGCATGTTTGGACAACATGGAGGATTAATTACATTTGTGGGAAAGAGTAGAAGTCCGCACACTCCACACTCCAGAAGTCTGCACACTCCACTTTGAACATTTATTCAGGTCATACAACGTTACGTACAATTTCAAAGTGGAGCTACAGTGTGCAGACTTCTACTCTTTCCACTTTATCACCCAGTGAGCAGACGGAACGTCTTCTGATTGGCTGAGCAGGTGTCCTTTATTCCCCAGTAGCAGGACACCTATGATGTCATGCGGGCGTGCGGGCGTCCAAAAACTTTTAAACTTTCTGGCGAAGTGCCGTTACTAGTTCTATCGCATCTGGTTGTCAAGTCAAGACCGCGTCGTTAGTTCTATCGCATCTGGTTGTCTAGTCAAGACCCCGTTACTAATTCTATCGCATCTGGTTGTCAAGTCAAAAACCCAGTCGTCAATTCTATCGCATTTGGTTGTCAAGTCACCCCAACATTCTGTGCGCGTCTTTACATGTCTCCGATAGAGGCGCGTCTCACTAGATTAGGAAGTGGTTCCCATAGCAACGTACCAAGCGCAGTGGTGAATCTACCTTCTCACGAAGCCTTAGATCAACATATTAATAAATTAATACTTAAATGCTGGTAACCGGGTGATAAGCGGAATAGCGGCCTTCGAGGTGTCCCGATATCAAGGGAAAATGGACTTGGCGAAGCGAACAGCCCTTCGGCTGCGCCGTCGGGCTGTTTAGAACGCTTCGCCTCGTCCATTATTTCCCTTGATATCGGGACACCTCGTCGTCCGCTATTCCATACATCAGATACGCCTCTGCCCTGCATCGGGCCTCAGAGAAGTGGGATGTGCATACTCTTACCTTCTGAAGGATTCATTAAATTTCCCTATATTTTATTCATTTGTTCCACAGTCTAAAATAATAGTGTTTTCAGTACATGGTTTTGTTACTGTTGAATGGTTTCCAGTATGGTACATAGTTCCGTGGTTCTGTAGTTTCTGAATCTGAACTTGTTGATACATTTAGGTGGTCTGTTAACTGCTTTGCTGTGTTACTGGTTACACTTTATTTTAATGGTTCACTATTACAGTGGATCAACCACATTAGGTACAGTGTACTAACTAGTGTAACCATATTTAATACCATATAATACCAGTGTAACACCATGTACCAATTTTGTACTTACATCTATAGTTAGGGTTAGGGTTAGGATTAGGGTTGGTACATGGTATTACACTTGTATTACATGGTATTAAATATTGTTACACTGGTTATTACACTGTACCTAATGTGGTAGGTCCACTGTAATAGTGAACCATTAAAATAAAGTGTTACCGTGTTACTTTACTCACCAGGGCCAACCACCTCAGAGAAGGTGGGTCCCACTCCGTCCTTGGGGGCTCCGGTGACCTTGTAGCCGGTGATGGGTCCCCTGGCGGGGCTCCAGTGCACCGTGAAGGCGTTGTCTTGCACGTCCGTCACGTCCACGGCGGAAGGAGACGGAACATCTGAGAAAAGCAAAGACAGGTTTAGAGAAAGCTTAACATGGTAAACACTACATTACATTACATTGCATTTGGCAGACACTTTATAACCAAAGCAACTAATGAACAAGGACATAATCATAGTCCGCATCAGTAGCAGATACAAATTGCACAGGAAATATACAGAACAACAAGTGCAGATGCAAAGAAGGGTTAGTTTTTGTTTTTGTTTTTTTAAACATGCTTTCTTCACATCCATGGATTGGGTTCTCAAACTATATGCAGCATCTGTTATGGTTTTTTTTTTGTTACAGAGGGCAGAGTCCTCCAGGTATCAATTTGAAGCAAATAAGGTATCAATTCAAAACACAGTATGGCCTGTCTTCGGTCTTTCAGGAGCTAATGCCTCTTTTCCACTTTTCTGGTAGGCCGACAGCTCAACAGCGTGACTTGGCTGCTGCTACAGCTCAATTGTGAAGCAAAAAGTAGTGGCCGAGTCACGCTGTGTCAAGCTGTAGGCCTACCAGAAAACCGGCAGTGGAAAAGAGGCATAAGATACCTGTATACCAATGCAAATCTAATGGCCAGTGTGTGTGTGTGTGTGTGTGTGTGTGTGCGTGTGTGAGCGACTCACTACTAGGGCGTCCATTGGTGGTCTGGGTGCGGTGGGTGACGTAGATGGGCGTGCTGGAGGCGGGGCTGTCCCCTCTGCCGGTGACGGCGTAGACGGTGATGGTGTACTCGGTGTTGGGCTGCAGGTTGTCAATGGTGGCTGTCGACTGAGTTCCGGGCACCGTGAACTCGTTAGTTGGGTTCTCGCCTGTTGAACACGTACATATTATTAGAGAACACAAAGTTTAAAATGTCTGCTAAATTCATCCTACTACATGTTAATGTCTGTCCTTCTTTCCTCCTATTTGTTTATCACATTCATCTTCAATCATTTCTTCTATCTTTTATTGTTAATCAATGTCCTCTTCTATCATTCTCCTCTACGTAGGTGATTGGTGGATAGGACATAAATAAAGTAAAATTAGCACCCTTTCAACTAAACAGTCTTTTTTCATTTGAGTATCAGTCACACCTGGCAAACAGTAACAGTACCTGCTTCTCCGTGTGTGATTCTGTAGTAGCGCACGGTGACAGGTGGGTGGTCCCAGGTGATGGTGATGCTGTTGGGGGTGGAGCGAGTCACTTCCAGATTGGTTGGCGCCTCAGTGACTGGAGGAGTAAACGAGACAAAGAGATTTAGAGTGCGTCTTAATATGCGACCTTGCCTCCTCCACTTGCTTCTCGTCATGATGACATCACTGACAACAGCATTATATTTCAATATCTTGCAAAAGCTCAATTGTAGACTCTTTTTCTCATTTGCAATTGGGATGGTGAATGAAAAACAGTCCCTCAAAAGTTGTTGTGGCTAGGCTGACAGCTGAGAAACTTTATCGTTTTCTCCACGGAGGAGGGGCCAGGAGGCGGGACGAGGAGACAAGCGCAAGTGGAGGAGGCAAGGTCGCATATTAAGACGCACTCTTAGACTCCTTTCCTTACAAGACTGCTTCCTTGGCTGAGATGTTATCTCACCCAATCTCATATAGCACATTATTTTTTGCTTTATATGTCCAAAAACATGTGCATAGCCAGGGCTCTAAATTAACACTTTATAATAATGTTCCTTAGTAAAGACTCAGTAAATAATTAACTAATGATGAATAAAACATTAACAAATGTTTTTATTATTAACTAAGCTTTATTAATGCTTTATAAAATATCTACAAATGATATCTGCAAGATTTTACACACCTTATAACAGAGTATTTTAATCATTT
Organism: Engraulis encrasicolus; assembly: GCF_034702125.1. Lineage (NCBI taxonomy): Eukaryota > Metazoa > Chordata > Actinopteri > Clupeiformes > Engraulidae > Engraulis > Engraulis encrasicolus. Next base: position 45,714,399 of record NC_085868.1, read on the forward strand.
ACAAGCAACTTGTAAATGTTTGATAAATATAAAATATTTATAAAAATATAACTATAAAATATTAACATAGCATTTCCTAGTCATTTACAAGCATTTCTTTACATTTCCTAGTCATTTAAAAAGGTTTGTTAATGTTTTGTTCATCAAAAGTTAATTATTTATTAAGTCTTTATAACGCTTTTTTGCATCCATTATTCTTAAGTGTTACCCTCTAAATTAACACCAGGCAACCGGCCAAATGCTGGAAAAAATTATCTTTGGCTGGTAGAACATACAAACTTAGTAGCCACTTTGACCCATTAGTGAGTGTGTGTTTGGCTAGTTATGTAGATTAACATCTTAGATACTAGCCATTTTGACTGGCGATGAAAAAAGTTTAGTCCTGTGCAGAGGTAATACAGTAATAAGTACCGGTAGCCTGGTGTCCTTGCAGGGGAGCAGAAAAAAATGCTCAGAAACGCTAGTTTCTACTCTAGTTATGTGGAGGTAATAATAAGTTCACGAGTTTGTCCTTGAGTGCTTAGTGTACAATATGCATGTTTGGCATGTTAGCTGGCGTCACGGGATGCTTTAAACGGAGCTCATGCGGGATGAGATCCGCTTCCCCCCCTAGTATTAGAGGAAGTGTAGGTGGGTGTTCTAGTGAAATGGAGGCGTATGGGGAGGTGGTGGTAAAATTTGGAAAGCCTTCGCACATGACAGGTGAAAGAGGGAAGGAGGGATTTAAATATGCGCGAAGGCGGGAACAGGTAATGACGGCTGTCAATCACTCCCGGACTTCCTCCAGATCTACGTTTATGTAAAAGAGCATTACCGGTGGCCTGGCGTCCCTGCAGGGGCTGGCTCTCGTCGCGGCCGCTGATGGCGAAGATGTAGATGTCGTACTCGGTCTCGGGCAGCAGGTTGGTGAGGGTGAACTGGGTCCTGGT
>NC_085868.1:45722827-45727827 GCF_034702125.1 Engraulis encrasicolus
TGTGTGCTTTGTCTGCTATGAAAAATGCTATGACTCCAGTATCGGTAAAGTATCTTGACTCAACTACAATATCACTACTGCCACTTACAGGTGGTGACGCGGCTGGTGATGGGGTTGCCCTGCTAGCAATGTGTGTTATGGTTGCCCTGCTTGCAATGTGTGTTATATATGCTGCTCGACTCCAAACTACTACATCACTGCTACGACTGTACTGTTACTTACAGGTGGTGACGCGGCTGGTGATGGGGTTGCCCTGCTTGCAATGTGTGTTATGCCTGCTGCTCGACTCCCAAAATAATAAAGTATCGATAAAGTATCTGGGCTAAACTACTATATCACTACTACGACTGTACTGTTACTTACAGGTGGTGACGCGGCTAGTGATGGGGTTGCCCTGCTTGCTGTACTGTTACTTACAGGTGGTGACGCGGCTGGTGATGGGGTTGCCCTGCTTGCGGCCGTTGACGATGGGCTGGACACTGGTGATGTACTCGGTCCCGGGGGTCAGGCCGGAGATGATGATGCTGCCGAGGTCAGAGGTCACGTCGCGGGGAGCCTCTCCGCCCTGGCTCGGCTTCACCGACATCTACAGTACGGCAAGAGGGCAAAGGTCATGATGATATATCAGTGAGTCATTTTAATCACAAGTAATGTTGGGGTGGTTGGATGAGATCGCCACACCACCTTTTTCCCACAAAGTGATATTTGTAAAGTTGTTGCACAGAGAATTTGTCGCATTTTTAAGTCTACAGTCAAAATCACAACTTTTGTTGCTTTTACAACATTCAATGTAGAAAACTAATTCATGGATCAAAAACACAATTCCTTCAATGGAAAACTCTTAGAACTGTAAAATAAGGCACACTTTAGCCTTGATATATTGACAAGTGATGGACGAGTTGTTACCCTGTAGCTGAAGCGAGGCACGGGGGTCCAGGAGATGGTGATGGCCGTGTCGGTGACGTCAGTGCTGAAGCGTGGGGCACTGCCCATGGCTGGGGCTGCAGGGATACACAGCAAAGATGATGTCAACATATCACATCACATCACATCACATCACATCACATCACATCACATCACATCACATCACATCACATCACATCACATCACATCACATCACATCACATCACATCACATCACATCACATCACATCACATCACATCATACTGTATCATTACATTCAGTTGCAAGTGGGATGGAGACAATGGTCTCTATTCTATTTTCTTTATACAATGGGGGGTGTTGGCAGGTTTGTGATGAGGTCAAGGGTTGGCATTGGCAGGCTTATGATGAGGTCAAGGGGGTGTTGGCAGGCTTATGATGAGGTCAAAGGGGCATTTGTTCAAAAAAGGTTGAAAATGACTGATTTAGAAAGAGCAAATACCCTCCATGCGCTTGTGGGTTGCTAGGGGGGAAGGGGAAGAGTGACGAATAAGACCAGGTGAAAGCCAGACGGAAGGATGACGAGTGAACCAAAGAAAAGTACACTACAGTATGTGCAACGAATGTGGTGGCTGATCTCTATATCCAATGAGCAAAGGGAAGGAGGTGGAAGGAGAGAGGAGAGGAGAGAGAGAGAGAGAGAGAGAGAGAGAGAGAGAGAGAGAGAGAGAGAGAGAGAGAGAGAGAGAGAGAGAGAGAGAGAGAGAGAGAGAGTTGAAGGGGTGTGGATGAAGGAGTGGCGTGACCTGTGGTTGTGTTTGAAGTCTAAAAAGAGATGGGGTGTGGGAACCCTTGCCTAGACCATCTTTCCCTTTTCCACATATTGCAGCCTCGTACCACATTCCCTGTGGGAGAGTGGGTGGGCCGCAGTCAGAGACAAATGTTCCTTAGCCGCTCTGACTTACGAACGAGAACGGAGAGGAGGATGGAGGGTTTAGACCAACACAAATATTGAATAAAGGTTGGGTTTTTATGCCTGTGGAAAGGTGTTCTAACCCCCGGAGCTCAGAGCAGTTAGAATAGATTCATTATTATTAATAATAATAATCATTAATTCATTACATTGCTCTGAGCTGACATGTTCTTTTTAATCCAAACTGATTACAGACATTACAGGCTATTGGTTACAGTCCCTGGAGCGATTTCAGGTTAGGTGCCTTGCTTTATGCCTGTGGTAATGTGTTCTAGCCCCTGGGGTGCTGTGCAGTTGGCACAGACGATGCTCATAAGAGGAGACATGTTTACCCGAAGGTTAAAGAAGATGGGAAAAGTGAAAAGCTAAAGAAAAAAACAATAAAAGACAAAGAAACAGTGTTTAAAAGTTATCAACGATGGCCAAAAGTAGACCTATAGGCAGTTGTTTTTTTCCATTACACTGTATGTCAGAGTTGAGAAATATTATGTTTCTATTGAATAATTATATTAAATAGAGATGTCCGATAATTACGGCCCACAGATATTATCGGCCCGATAATAGCATAAAATGTAATATCGGTCAATATCGGTATCGGATTTTTGACCTATCAAAACCGATATAGTAATGCTTGAATTATTGTACACTTTTCTCCTTAATTATTTTTCTATTCTGCACAGACGATGTTAATATTTGGAAAGCTTTGTTGCATTCGAGAATACATCTAGTGGGGCATTACAATAAAATTAAGCATATTTTGTTCCACAACGGCAGATTTGTAATGTTACCTCAAATTTGTTATGAGGAAAAATAAGCCACATATATCGGCATCGGTATCGGCCGATATCGGAATCGAAAATTGAGAGTTGGACAATATCGACATATCGGATATCGGCAAAAAAGCCAATATCGGACATCTCTAATATTAAAGTCATGAAATATGGCTACTCACAGGTGGTGAAGATGCTGTCGACGCCCTCGCTGATGGTGTTGCCCTGCTCCGAGTGCAGACGCACGGTGTAGTCGGTGTCGGGCCGCAGGTTGCTGAGGCGATACTGTGTCACGTGACCAGGGATGCGCTGCTGCTTGGGCGTGGAGCCCTCCACGATCAGGAAGACGCGGTAGCCCGTCACCGTGGCCCTGGGGGCCGACCAGATCAGCAGGGCGCTGTCCTCCGTGATGTCATCGAAACGCAGGCCGGTGGGGGTGTCAGGCTCTACGGAGAGTAGATGGGGAAAAAAGGTACATCACATGGTGTGTTAAGTTAGGGGAAGGCAAGCTGAATGTGAACAATATACAGTGCATTGGTGTGTGTGTGTGTGTGTGTGTGTGTGTGTGTGTGTTTGTGTGTGTGTGTGTGAGAGAGAGAGAGAGTTTAGGTATTATACCGAATGTATGTTGTCAGTAGGAGGACATACTTGTTTCACTGTTACAGTACAAGAGAGAATGCATGACCATTTGCTGTGCTGTGGGACACACAGAGGATACACTTGTCTGTACATTTAAGAGCCGACCTAGAACGGGTGTGCTGTGTGCCCTGACGAGAGAGAGAGAGAGAGAGAGAGAGAGAGAGAGCGAGAGTGAGAGCGAGAGCGAGAGCGAGAGAGAGAGAGAGCGAGAGTGAGAGCGAGAGCGAGAGCGAGAGCGAGAACGAGAGCGAGAGCGACTGTGAATGCATGCCCGCTGACAGGGGGGGACAAAGGGGTATGTTGTCCCGGGCCCAGGGAGATAGGGGGCCCAGAATTGGGTCCCCATTACGTTGTATTTATTGGGTAGGGGGCCCCTTCAGATGACTTTGTCCTGGGCCCACCAAAAGCTGTCAGCGGCCCTGCTTGCTTGCATGCATGCCTACATGTACAGTATGCATATCTGGACTCACTAGTTGACTGCTCTCCAACCAGCGGCTGGCTCTCGGCGCCCTGGTTGATGGTGTAGATGTAGAAGCGGTAGAGGGTTCCGGGCTGCAGGTGTGTGATCTCGGCGTAGGCGTTGCGGGTGATGGGCAGCTGCAGGGGCCTCTGGGGCGTGGCGCCGTCCTCGCCGACGGGCGTGTAGGCGATGCGGTAGCCCGACACCTCCTCTGGTGGACCCACCCAGGTGATGACGATCTTCACGTCCGACACCTCGTAGAACTGCAGGTCCGTGGGGGCCTGGACTTCCTCTGTCAATGGAATAGTGTCATGAGTAAATAGGGTTATGAGTAAAATAGTCAATGGGATAGTGTTATGATAAATAGTCAGTGGAATAGGGTTATGATAAATAGTCAGTGGAATAGGGTTATGATAAATAGTCAATGGAATAGGGTTAAGAGTAAATAATGTTGTGAGTAAATAATCAATGGAATAGTGTTATGAGTCATTACAAAGAATAATGTCTTTTAGAGCAATGTTGTCTCAGATGAAAGAGTAATAACATCATATTGTCAGTTAAAATACTGATGAAATATGGAACTATTGTCCATTAATGTCAGTGGATAGTGTTAAGAGTAAATACAATAGTGAACGCAATAGTGTTATGAGTCATTATAAAACAATAATAGCTTCGAGAGCAACCTCAGATGAATAAAGAGTAATAAAATAGTGTTGTCAGTTAAAATACTGATGAAATAGTTTATTGTCTGTTAAAAGTATTGTGGACAGAAGATAATACCCTCAGAGGATAGAAAAAGAGAACAATATCAACACACAGGAGATCAATGGGAGCCTGCACCTAGGCTACACTGTTCACTGGATAAGTTGAATTATGAAGTCCGGGTTATGAAGAATTACGGCTTCAAAGCAAATTTGTCTGTACAAGACTTTAAAATGAAGAGTGTGTGTTTTGTATTATAAAGGAATAGATCAGAAAAATAAAAACAAAACAGATGGTAATGTCAGAAATATAGCCTAGGTAAAAAATAAGACCATCAGAGAAGAGGAACGGACAAAAGATAACAACACACAAAAAAAGATCAAAGACCAGGGGTGGAAAAGAGTTAAATGGTTTGAAAGAATGCAGGAAAAAAGGAGGGCTGTGTTTATAAAAACAGAAATAAAGCTGCTGGTACGGTTTAGCAGAGAGTAGAAGGCTTCAGTCCTCCACAGTCTTGTCCGTATAAGGCTACACTGGCTTCAAACCTGCACTAAATCTCCCACCGCTGGCAGCA
>NC_085868.1:45732827-45770327 GCF_034702125.1 Engraulis encrasicolus
ATCATGAAAAAGGTATCTAGACAGAGACTGTTTTTTTTTAAAAAAAAAAAGGTTCGCACACTCCTTTGGATTTTTTCTTCTTTAAGTTATTTTTTCTTCTTTTTATTCATTCATTCATTGGCAATGACGTTTCGACCTCTCGGTCTTCCTCAGATTCACTGACAAACACATCTACGTAGAGAGACTGGACCTATGCATGAAGCCAAGGAGTTCAGAGGAGAACGTGTGCAGTGAAAAGTCCAGCTGGGAATTTCCCATTGTCATGGTGACACAGCATACCTCAGTACACAATGAACAATGAAATTGGACAAAATAAAATAGCAAGAAAGGGTATCTACTGTAGAAAGACTGGGATGAGATGAGATTGAGCAGTGTTTTAACCCATTTTAGCCCGATGACTCATATATAGGGCAGTCATGGGTGAGCGGTTAGGGCGTCAGACTTGCATCCCAGAGGTTGTCGGTTCGACTCCCGACCCGCCAGGTTGGTGGGGGGAGTAATCAACCAGTGCTCTCCCCCATCCTCCTCCATGACTGAGGTACCCTGAGCATGGTACCGTCCCACCGCACTGCTCCCCATGGGGCGCCACTGAGGGCTGCCCCCTTGCACGGGTGAGGCATAAATGCAATTTCGTTGTGTGCAGTGTGCAGAGTTCACTTGTGTGCTGTGGAGTGCTGTGTCACAATGACAATGGGAGTTGGAGTTTCCCAATGGGCTTTTTTAAATATGTTGTTTGACCCTTGGTGCCTGGAGCGACATATACGCAGAATTCAGGCTCTTGAGATTTTCGCTTTTTAAAATAAAAATGTGGGTATGTTACAGCTGGATGAATACATTCTAATGCAAGATGAGGGTCTTATGGTCTTAAATGCGACTTATTTTGTGTATTTATGTGCATCAGAGGCTGAGATATTTAGATTTTTATATGCTGGGGGCTTAAGCACTCAGCAGTCTTTTTTGCAAACGCTTCAGGCATCAGTATTAAACAGGAAAGCAGTATATCATACTCACATGTTCCATAGGTGGTGGTGAAGTCGAAGCGGGTGACCTCCCGACTTCCCTGTCTCAGGATGCTGATGAGCTGGCCCTCGTAGGTGAGGCCGGGCTTCAGGCCAGAGATGGTGTATGAGTTCAGGTGTCCTGGGATCTTGGCCTCCCTCCATGGCCTCTGGGTGTTTTTCTGCAAAGAAGAACAATGCGTTTGGATTTAGATTTAGACTTCTTTATTGTCTGTTATTAACTTACTGTACATGAAATGGAAAATTAGCTTTGGTGGTGGCACAAAGACACACAAGACAAACACACATCACAGTTTGGTTACTTAATGTTTGATTTGATGGCCCTGGAGGGCAACTGACCCATAAGACACATGCTACAAATTTAGTGCAGGAGATCATCATCATGTATCCATTAATACATGCCGCTAGATATTTGAATAGAGAGGTTGACAACTCTTTTTTTTGAATGCTTGGTAGTGTGTGTGGGCTGGGTGGGTAATAGTTTTTTTTTTCTTTCTCCTCAATGTTTCCGAAATTACTTGTAAATTCCTCTCCCTCTCTCTCTCTCTCTCTCTCTCTCTCTCTCTCTCTCTCTCTCTCTCTCTCCCTCTCTCTCATTTTAATCTCAGACCAATACTGTTTATTGTGGCCCCTAGACACAAAACATGGCTAATAATGCCTTTTGGCAAGCAGCTTTGTGGAAGACCGTAAAACATTAATTTAGGTCAGTGCCATTCACCAGGAGCGCTGGAACCATTATCTTTATATCTCAGAGAGGTGATGTCACACATGCAGGGGCGTAGCAGCACATTTTGGGCCCTATGTACAATCAGCTCCAATGGACCCCCCCAGCCATATATCTTCATAAATCGGACAGTGTCTGGGGCCCCTTTATATATGGGGCCCTGGTGACCTAGTCACACTTTACCCCCCTGAATGACACCCCTGCACACATGCACGCACACCAACAGTATATGGGCACCATTTGACTTGAGTTCGGGGGGTGCGTTTCTCAAAAACGTAGTTGTTAGCCAGTTAGCAACTTGGGTAGTTGCCAATGGGAAATTGCGTTGCAAATAACAAAGTAGCTGATGTAGTTAGCAACTATGGTTTCGAGAAACGCACCCATGCCCAGTAGCATACAGGAAAAGCAGTAATGGTGCTTCTGGCATCTAGCGAGGTGGAAAGTTTTGAGCTGGCACACAAAAGGAGACTACAAAGTGCACCTTTCATAAGCATGAGAAGAAGAGGATGGCGCCAGAGGAACAGAGAGAGAGAGAGAGAGAGAGAGAGAGAGAGAGAGAGAGAGAGAGAGAGGGGAGTGAAGGAGAGTCAGAAGTAAAGGAAAGAGAGCAGAAGAGGAGATGATGAACTGTGAGAGAGTGAGTGGGAGGAGAGAGAGCAACTGAGAGTTGCATGTTTTGCTCAGATAAAGTAACGAGTGCATGAGACTGATGGCCATTGCACCACGAAAACAAACAAAACTAGCAACTAGAGAGAGAGAGCTGGCAGGGGGGAAAATACATGTGCGCACCACACCACTTCACAGCCCATGTGCTTGGACTCAATTACCCAGAGCATTTCCTACACCGTGACGGCTCAACCAACCCCTACGCAGCGCTCAAAAAGCCCCTTTCACATCTCTCTCTTGAGAAACTACCAAGTAAACACAAACGGTGCAATTAATGTGGGAAAAGTGAGTAAGAACTGTTAAGGATTTCTGACCCCTTAAATTGGTTGTTCAGTCAGTCTACCACGACTGTAACGTGTGTTTGCAGTGTTTGCCACCGGGGCTGGACTGGGGGAGAAATAGGGCCCGGGCACGTTTGGATTAAAGGGGCCCCCTCATAATTAGAAGTGCAAAACTGACTCACCGGTGGGCCCTGCACCCTCATAGGCCCCTATTTTCAGAGATGTAAAAAAAAGCCCACATTTCTGAAAATTGGGGCCCACAAGGGTGCATGGCCCACCGGGAAATGCCCGCTATGCCAGATGACCAGTCCAGCCCTGTTTGCCACACAGAAGGTTCAAGGGCTTCTGCTTGTTTGTGTGAGCTCTTGGCCCCCTTCTCCATCCTGTTCCAGCCCTTTGCCTTGCGCAAACTTTCCAGTTAATGTTTGGAGAGATCGAGAGACTCTATGCAACAGGTCATAATGGTGTATGCTTCACAAAAAAAGTACAGCGGGGGGATTTGTTTGGAATAAAACAGTGTATTGTTTACACCAGAGATGAAAGACATACTGCACTGGAAGCTAGATCAGCTATCACCTGGGATCATTTGGAAATGTCTGTGTGTTCTGTTCAGCATGCAAAGCTTTGTATCAAAACCATTGCACAAACCCAGAAATCAGTGTTTGCGTGCGTGTGTGTGTGTGTGTGTGTGTGTGTGTGTGTGTGTGTGTGTGTGTGTGTGTGTGTGTGTGTGTGTGTGTGTGTGTGTGTGTGTGTGTGTGTGTGTGTGTGTGTGCGTGTGTGCATGTGTGCGTGCGTGGTAACTCACCACTCTCCACTTGAAGAGTGTGTGTGTGTGTGTTTGCATGTGTGTGCGTGCGTGCATGCGTGCGTGTGTGGTAACTCAACACTTTCCACTTAAGGAGTGCGTGTGTGCGTACATGTGTGAGTGCGTGCGTGCGTGCGTGCGTGCGTGCCTGCGTGCGTGTGTGCGTGCGTGTGTGCATACTAACTCACCACTCTCCACTTGAAGAGTGTGTGTGTGTGTGTGTGAGTGCGTGCGTGCGTGCGTGTGTGCATGTGTGGTAACTCAACACTTTCCACTTAAGGAGTGCGTGTGTGCGTACATGTGTGAGTGCGTGCGTGCGTGCGTGTGTGCATGTGTGGTAACTCACCACTCTCCACTTAAGGAGTGCGTGTGTGTGTGTTTTCATGTGTGTGCATGCGTGCGTGTGTGGTAACTCAACACTTGCGTGCGTGCGTGCGTGCCTGCGTGCGTGTGTGCGTGCGTGTGTGCATACTAACTCACCACTCTCCACTTGAGGATGTACTGGATGATGTGTGCTGAGGGGGGAGGGTTCCACTGGATGGGGTGGGAGTTGGGCTCGGTACCGGCCTCCGTGATGATCACCCTGACTGGGCCACGCACACCTGGAGACACCAACCACACAACACCACACAACACAACAGCCGGATCATGGATGTGCTTACTTGCTACGTTGACAAGAGACGTTTCATTCAGAATGAACTCCATTTAATTCTGAATAAAGCTACATTCTGTTTTGAAAACGTCATGTAAACACTTCACAATTCGGAATTAAATGAAAAGATCAAAGCAAACTTGACGGAACTATTTAATTCGGAATTATTCATTCGGAATCACAAACGGTATATGTAAACGTAGCCACTGACTGTCACAATGTGTTACTTCACAAAGTGATCTGCAGCTACGTCTACTCAGAGGAAGTGAGCAGCACAAAATTACCCCTCAAAAGGAAAAAAGTAAAACACGTAATAACAGGAAGGGGGGAAATTTCTTGTTGGAAGAAATGTCCAACTCTATGAGGGTAGGCCAGCCCAGTCAGGGGAATATCTTTGAGTCAGCAGTCAGTGGTGGCGGGTGAAGCAGGTTGGTGCTCTTTAAAGCTCCCACTCAAATTCACAACTCCCAAAGAGAAAAAAGACCATCCCTTGTCTGATCCCCGTGTTAGAAATCACACCGGGTCTTGATGTTTTTGGGTGTCCTTAAAGCCTCTTTGGCCCCCACAGAGCAGCTGAGGGCTATTTATTTACTGCAGCCAAAAGGCTGCTGGTCAGGTCTGACACCCACACGGCCAGCCGCCGCTCTGATCCAAATGATGTGTTAAAATAAACTACAGCAAGCCTTTTTAATGTTGCGCTCCAAAGGATGTGTTAAAATAAACTATAGCAAGCCTTTTCAATGTTGTTGCGCAGGAAAGGATGTGTTAATAAACTATATTGAGCCTTTTTAATGTTGTGCTCCAAAGGATGTGTTAAAATAAACTATATCGAGCCTTTTTAATGTTAGGCTCCAAAGGATGTCTTAAGAATAACTATATTAAGCCTTTTATGTGTTGTGTTGTTACAAAGAATGTGCCAAGAATAACTATAACAAGCATTTAATGTGTTTGTTTCAACAGACGTGCCAAGACCAATTATATGAAGCCTTTTTAATGTTGTGTTAATGAAGGGCCACTTCCATTTCATTATTGTGTGAAATAACGACGATAGAGGAGAGAATATATTAAAATAGCTTGAGGAAGGACGACACGTTAAAAGGAATTTAAAATCAAATGTATCATAACTTAGTTCTCCTTCTGAAGTGGAGACAAAAGTGCCACGACCTGTGTGTGTGTTAAGGTAAACAATGTCACCCCTCCTTACTCTGCTCCCTCACCCCTGGAAAAGAATAACACTCTTCAACACCTCAGCAGGGGTGGGCTCCAAACACAACAAAGAAGCGAGAGAAGAGGAGGAGGAGTAGGAGGAGGAGAAAGAGATGGAGGTGAATGAAAGAAGAAAGAGGAATCACCACACACACACAAACACACACACACACACCCTCTTCCATCTGGTAAGCATCAGAGTGCGTCACCCTGACACACACGCACGCACGCACGCACGCACGCACGCACGCACGCACGCACACACACGCACGCACACACACGCACGCACGCACGCACGCACGCACGCACACACACACACACACACACACACACAAACACAAACACACACACACACCCCACCCCTGTGGTTTGAAGGTAACTTGCCGGCCATTTAAATTCAAAGCTATCCCTCAATAGCTTCTAATGAAAGGCCTAGTGTGAGGGGTTGAAGGTCTCGAGAGAAAAATAAACACTGCATGATTCACGGAACATCACCCTCCTCTTCTTTTTTTTCAGCTTTCACTAACCTCCACTGGCGTAGCCACAGTACGTATTGTTCCTTAGCCTTTCAATTATAAATAATGTTATTTTATTATTTAAGACTCTGGCTTTGAAAAAGAGAAAAGGGTAGGCCTGACAGACCTTCACTGGCTGTTGTTACAGCTGTGAGGACTGTTCACAGCTGAAATGATAACTATAAATATTACATTACATTTAGCTGACACTTTTATCGAAAGTGACTTGAAGTTCTTTTTAGTACTGGGTATTGGTTACAGTCCCTGGAGCAGTATGGGGTTAGGTGACTTGCTCAAGGGCACTTCATCCATGGAGTGAGATAGGGAGTGGAAGGGCGGGATTTGAACCTGCAACCCTCTGATTTAAAGCCCATCTCCTTAACCCCATTAGGCCACGACATCAGGGGGTTCAAATCCCACCCTTCCACTCCCTGTCTCACTCCATGACTGAAGTGCCCTTGATCAAGACACCTAACCCCACACTGCTGCAGGGACTGTAATCAATACTTAAAATAACTGTCATGTGGATGAAAGTACCAGCTAAATGTAATGTGATGTAAAGTAATTAACAGTCTTTCGCTCTTACCGGACTGTAGGGGTTCGCAGGCGTGTTCTCCGAGTCCGTTGCCATGGCAGTAGCACCTGTAGCGAGCTCCATGGATGACTTTGTCCCAGGACTCTCCGATCTGGTAGTACACTTTGGTCTCGGGCTCCTGGCACTGGTCTGAAACGGAAACAAAACAGTGAGGAATTCAAAACTGTGATGACGGTGAAAGATATTTTATTTTCCAGTTACACAATAGGTTTGAGTTTTAATTTTGCGTTTTAGCAGTCAGTGTTGTGAGTTCATTTCCCAACAGTTTCCCAGTTTTTCAGTGTTATGGCTATGTGGCACCTTGCAGTGTGTGTGCGCGCGCGCGCGTGTGCGTGTGCGTGTGTGTGTGTGTGCGTGCGTGTGCATGCCTGTGATATGTTTTTTTTTCCATTCTTATCTTTTTTAACACTTGTGTATAGGTGTGACCTATAAAGTGGATAAAGTGCCATATCCTTGGCAAAGGCCACGGCATCTTTCGTCTTTCTCCTAGCGTTCCCAAAACAAATACTACAAACGCACCGCCAGAGACATGCAGGCCTGATTTCCTCCAATTCTTCTCCCCAGAACCGGAGAATTGGAGGAAATCACTCTCTCAAATGAGACGAGGTCCAAGCACAACAACGTCGTGAAAGGGTGGCATGTGCATTCAGACTCAGCAAAAATACCAGACCAAAAATGCAGACAGAAAACAAGGAGCCTAGCCACTACACTACTTCTAGACAATGCAGGCGGTATGTAAAGTGTGTGTGTGTGTGTGTGTGTGTGTGTGTGTGTGTGTGTGTGTGTGTGTGTGTGTGTGTGTGTGTGTGTGTGTGTGTGTGTGTGTGTGTGTGTGTGTGTGTGTGTGTGTAGAAGAGAGAGAGAGAGGGTGACTTAGTCATGGCAGGGTTCTTTCCTTCAACTCAATGCATTTTCAGCAGAATTCCCCCAATTCATATAAACAGAAAAATAGAACAGAACAAGCACCCTTGTCTCAACTAGACAATAGATAGGTGAAGGGTTTGTGTGTGTGTGTGTGTGTGTGTGTGTGTGTGTGTGTGTGTGTGTGTGTGTGTGTGTGTGTGTGTGTGTGTGTGTGTGTGTGTGTGTGTGTGTGTGTGTGTGTGTGTGTGTGTGTGTGTGAAAGTCAAGCGAAAAAAGTGAAAGCCCAACTGCTAAACTCCAATTCCCATTCTCATTGTGTGACACAGCACTCCACAACACTGCACACTACGGCACGCTGCATTTATGTGCAAGGGGCGCAGCCCCCAGTAGTGCCCCAAGGGAGCAGTGTCACCTTTTGGCTACAAGTCTGACGCCCTAACCACTTCCCCATGACTGTCCTTCCTTATATGCATGTGTGTGTGTGTGTTTGTGGTTTGTGTGTCTGTGTGATGAACTAACTGTAGAATCTAGGGTCGTAAAAGTCATCCAAGGGCCATACTATGAATACAAACCAGGATTTCCCCCTGCACTTTAGGCCTATATTGAAGGTGGACACCTTTAAAACAGAACTCACCTTCTCTAGCCCACCTGATTATAAATTAATTGTATTGCAAATGTAATTCCTTTACAAAATATGTCATATTTCATGTGAAGCTGCATAACGTTAAAATTATATTGGGGGCCGTTTAAGACGGCCTCAAGGGCCATAAACGGCCCTCAAGACATAGGTTCCCCACCCCTGAACTAGATCTACTTGTACCCACCAATGGCGTCGCACTTCCAGCGGCCCCTGCCCTGGCCGAAGCAGGTGCAGTTCATCATGTAGCCCTCGTTGTGGCGCTTGCTGAACTGCTGGTTCACGTCGTAGGTCAGGCTGTCCACAATGCACTGGTCTAGACAGGAAGTACAGTGGGGAAACAGGAAGTTACATCACTGTCCAGCTCGGAGATGTCAGTCAATGCATGGTATTGTATCACAGGAATTTCAAACTTTCACACTGGGAAAACTCACATAGGAGTTTCACACAAACAAAAGGTCGACAAAGTAGTTTAAGTATCAGTGTGTCCTGACAGCCTACAGCTTGACACAGCGCGACATGGCCACCACTTTTTGCTTTTCAAATAGGCACGACACAGCTCAATTGCAATGCAAAAATTGGCGGACGAGTCACGCTGTGTCTACAGTAGCTGTAGGCCTACCAGAAAACCGGCAGTGGAAAAGAGGCATAATTCACCAACTTTTTAAAATGTTTTAGAATACTCATACAGCCAATATTTGTGTCCGAATAAAGTCATCTGGTTAATCTCAATAGGTTAAAATGTGTGCACAGTTAAATCACTGAATTCCACATCAGCTGAGAATGTATCAAGATGCAGAGATTGCATGCAAAGACAGATTTCTGTATCAGGAGAAGTAGAATGGAGGTGGCCTGCACACCTTGAATCTTTGTTTGCAGGTGCAGCTAGCTCAATGGAAGTCAATTGAAAACTATAAGAGAAGTGCAACACTGCTACAATTATAGTCAAGGTTTTTAATGTGAAAGCTGACGTTTCGGTCAGTCAGACCTTGATCGGTCACTCTGATGAAGGTCTGACTGACCAAAACGTCAGCTTTCACATTAAAACCTTGATCTTAAAGGGACACTGTGCAGGAAATGGTCAAAAAGGGTACTGCAACTATGCTGCTCATTGAAACTGGGCTGCCTATTGCCAATTTTCATCTTTACATTAAAGTTTACTAAGTATTAAACAAATATTTTCTAGTGTGGTCCAAGTACAGTCATTTTTGCAGCTAAAAATGGCTATTTTTGGAAATTCAAAATGGCGGACCATGGAGAAGATCCCCCTCTTCATGTATGAAAAGTGCCATTTTTCCAGTCATAGTGAATACTTAGAATTTGATGGTGGTGGTAAGTATTCATGAAAAAGGTAACATTAGTGAATGGGCAGCATGAATTCTGGAAATAAACAACTAAAAATATCACACAGTGTCCCTTTAATTGTAGCAGTGTTGTGTATCAGGAGACGTGTAACAAACAGTGACAGAGCTCCCCATACTGTACCTCTGAGCTGAGAGTGAGCGATGCAGCTCCATTCTCCGCGGTTGTTCCCCATGCACGTGCAGCGCATCATGTGACCCAGCACGTCGTGGCGCTTGTCCCACTCGTCACCCACGCGGTACATGACGCCGTCGCTGGTGGTGCACACCTCCTCATGGGCTGTGGGGAGACATCATTTGCTACGTTTACATGACGTTTTTTTTTATTCAGAATCAATGATCAAAGAATTAAATAGTTCTGTCCAGTTCCCCTTGATCTCTCATTTGATTCCGAACTGTGAAGTGTTTACATGACATTTTCAAAGCGGAATTACGCTTTATTCAGAATTAAAATGAGTCAATACGGAATAAAATGTCTCATGTAAACGTAGCCATTGAGAGAGACAGAGATGGTGATTGAGGTACGCTCTCCTCTCACTAACAAAATACCACAGCTACTGCGAATCCACTAAATTCCATTCCTTTCATTCCATCAATTGTTGTAAAACATTACAGCCAACCACATGTGGCATTTTAGGGCTTTCTGCAAACATCAGTTGAATGAACAACAGGAACAAAAATATATAATAAAAAAATATACAAAATAAGAATATGTACAGTATAATGTAGTGTTATTTGACTGCAGGATGTACAGCAGGTGACACCAACGTGGTGGCCGCGGGCGCCAGGTAGCCCTCCGAGAGCTTATGAGGTGCCCACCAAGGATGTTAATAAATAGGGATGACTACAAGATTTTAGTCACAGTTGAGGTTTTTCTTCATTTTAACATGAGATTATTTCTTTATAACCTGTAAAGAATACTTCTTTATAACCTATCAGCAAATAATCATTCAATCATAGTGTGATTTCTAGAAGAATGTGAAGACGTAGAGGATTTCGAACAAACAAGTAGCCCGCGGGTAGCCATCACTAGCTCTCGTGTAGCCCTTGGTAGCCCTCCGACGCAAAAAGGTTGGGGACCCCTGATGTACAGTATATCAGCCACTGACACTGATACAGTATGCCCTTTCTGCTAAGCAAGTGCCAGGGCCCAAATATGAGTGTGATTTGAGGTTCAATTTCACAGACAGTAAATAATGAATGATAGATGTTCAATCTTCTGAACACTGTTATTATTAAAGTGAATGATTGCACTTAACTTCAGTATGCATGTGCGTGTGTGTAAGCATGCACCTGTTTGGAACAGAACCAGACACACAGGCCAAAAGCCAAGTGTGTGTCGTGTGTGTTTGTGCACGCTAGAGGTGCTCCGATTGCTCGGCTGCCGATCATGACCGGCCGATAATGGCCAAAAATAGCATGATCGGTGATCGGAAAAACATGCCGATCAAAAAACCGATCGAGAGATATTAAATTCCTCACGCAACCATTTGCCTTTACACCTGGCGCTGCATGTAGGCGCTGGCTCTGCACAGCTGCAACTGCACCAAAAGAAGGCATCTTTGCTTGTCTATAACTTTTCGCCATTCTCCCCTTCATTTCCACCATTCATAACCATATCTGCATCAACAATGATCTGATTTTCCGATCCATGCGCCGTTTACCTGAGTGACAATGTAATTTGCGATTGAGTACTCGCCAGTGAGCCATGTTACGTTATAACCTGTGTAGTTGCCTTGGTCAGCACGCGACAACTTCACGTTGTCAGCACAAACATGTCAATTATTGTTTTCAAAGTTGCAATTGGCAGTCAGTCGATTAGTTTGATAGTCGCTGAAACACCAAACGGCGACAGATGTGGTTAAAACTTGAGAGAGAGATTCAGAACGGTAGTGGAGCACTGCAACTGTGGACGGTGACAGAGAGGGGAGGGGCTCTCCTCACGAGGCTTCTCATTTAAAGCGACAGGTTGTTTTTTTCTCGTATGTGGAAGACTATTTGATGTAATGTTTCAGTTTCAATTCAATCTTAAATAGTTTAGTTATTCTATGCAATAACTTATACATTGATTAATACTGTAGACTGTATTACCAACACTAGTCTGAAAGATAATAATAATAATAATAATAGCCTAATAATAGACATGTGCAAATTAAGATTGATTGGTTTATGGGCAGAAATGGTATTCAATAAGGATAATTAATAGGCTATTAAAAAAATAGGAAATCATTTTTGTGATCGGCAATGATCGGTAATCGGCAGATAAAGATTTTTGGTGATCGTATCGGTGATCGGACCCAAAAAATGGTGATCGGAGCACCTCTAGTGCACGCATGTGTGTCTGCTTATGTGTGTATGTGTGCATACTTCTGCTGCATGCATATGCACACGCCATGCAGTGAGTGTCCAGCGCAGCTAGTATTCCTCTTATGCCTCTATTTTCACTGCCGTTTTTCTGGTAGCCCTACAGCTCAACACAGTGCAACTCGGCTGACACTTTTTTGCTTTTCGGTTGAGCTGTGTCGTGCCTATTCGAAAAGCAAGAAGTGGCGGCCAGGTCGCGCTTTTGTCAGCCTGTAGGCCTACCAGAAAACCAACAGAGGAAAAGAGGCATTAGTCTTCAGTCCACCCACCAGGCCGCCTGGCAGGCCGGCCGGCCGGCAGCAAATCAAGCACTCGTTATGGTGAATCATGACAACCTCTTAAACCGGCCCACTCACTTTAATGGCCACCAGTGAAGGCCAGCAAGGCAAGGCATAAGGCAGGCCCGGCCCGCAGGCAGGCAGGGTGCGGGAGGGCTCATTTCCCTGGCTATGACATTCAGCTGTCTTTACTGCCAGAGACGCCAAGCCCAGTCACTTAAAAGACAATTACAGCCCATAAAAGCAAAGGCTATTCAGGCACTGCACTGACCCACTGCACTTGTTGAACAGTCCTGAAGGGTCTACCATGAGTGTCTATTGCATGTTCTCTTAACAACTTGATACAGGAAATGGCACCTTCACAGCTGCACTGGCAAAACGGTGATTGGATACACAAATGCAAACATTTTGAAATATTTGGTTTGATTGCTCTTAGACAGGCCTTTTGATAGTCTTTTTTCGCTGAGATAGAGATGGTGATGGTTGTCCAAAAGGCTTCTTAGCTGATTGGTGACTTATAACAAATGAACAGTGCCATTTAACAGCATGACCGGTGCTGTTTTGGGTGAAATTCAAAAGCTATTCTGAAAGGAATTTGCTGTGGAACTGGCCAAGCAGACAGTCAACCACTGGGAACCAACAACCCTAGCATTTATAGCACTGTTACCTTTAATTCCCCTTTTCAAGATGTAATTCCCTTTCAAGATTACTGGAAAGAAAGTTATGCTCATTAATGTTATGTCTAGCCAAAATGAAAGGCATAGCTCACCAGCCATGGGGCAGAAGCCAAACTTGCGCTCGCCATCGTAATTGGTGGTGGTGCCGCACCACTTCATGCCGTCACGGCGACCGTCAGCGGTGCAGTCGGTGTAGTTGCGGCCATTGTAGACGAAAGGGAATTCACAGAAGGCTCCGTTGGAGTTGCCACCACGGGTCGCCACCAGAGCTAGAGGTAAAAAAAAGATAGCAGAGTTACCACTATAACAGGAAATGACAGAATCCCACCACCGGTTGCCACCAGAGCAGAAGGGAGACAAAACATAACTATGAGCAGTTAAAATTCAGCATGAATTCAGCACAAGATGTTGACTCTCCTTTCAAATAATTTGTTCAGACTATCTATACTCTGAACTCTTGTGAATGGTCTTAAGACTCGAGAATTGAGCGGAAATTTAAGGATAGCAATGTAACAAAGAGAAGACAGGGAAGTCAGTGTGTGTTTCTGAAAGTGAAGTGTCATAGCCTTGCTATGATGAGTAACGCCCATTTTTCACGGATTTCACCAAAAAGTATCCCATAATTCGTTCTAAATGTAATTAATAATTAGATAGCCTACTCCTTTGGTGAAATCCGCAAAACAATGAGTGTTACTCGTCCTAGCAAGGCTATGACACTTCACTTATAGAAATAGTGAGTGTTTGAAGTCTCTCACAGTTCTTCTCCGTGCAGAAGGAGTACTGTGCGTCGGTGTCGTAGTCGGAGGTGGTACTGCACCACAGCTGCCCGTCAGAGCGTCCCTCCGAGGTGCAGGAGTAGTAGGTCTTGCCGTTGAAGACGAAGGGGAAGGCGCATGGCTTTCCATCTGAGTTACCGCCGTACACAAGAGACTGGCCCTCTGCAAGGAAGAAACCACAGAATACAAACACTGTCAGAGTCACCTCCAGGAGAACTTTGCCTTAATCCAGTGGTTCCCAACCTATTGGTCGGGACCCAACCTATGGGTCGCCAAAGATCCACCGTGGGTCGCGAAGCCCTCTTGATTTTAAGGGATTTAATTGTATTACAATACATAGCCCATGTTGAATATATGACAAAGCATTTAAATTAATACATGAATAGAACTTAGAAGCAACAACATGTAAGTCATACATTAAACATTTATTCTATATTTGACTGAAGACAAATTGAGGAATAAAATGATTGAACAGTTGATGNACAGTTTTCGATGGAAATAGAGTATAATGTGACTCCCTCTCATGCGGGTGCTCGTACGATTGGGTCACCAAAGTTTACAATGGTAAAAATATGGCTCCTGAAGAAAAAGGTTGGGAACCACTGCCTTAATCCATTCCTAATCCATGTATTGAACAGGGATACAAGGCTTCTTCACTCACTAAAACTGTAATGTCAGATATTATTTAAATCTCCCCTAAAGGCTTCTTTCCCTCCTGTCTCATTGTTTTGAAACTCGGTAGTCGGAACACCCGAACTCCGCCTTGGGAAAGTGTAATAGAAGGGGTATTCAACTCGGGGTTCCGAAACACAAACTCTAAGCACTTTGGTGTACTCAGAGTTTGTTTAACATTAGTGTTTTAAGACGTTTGTATTGTCCCCAGCTGTTGCAATAGAGCGCATTCACAACGGACATCGGGAGAACGAACTCAGGTCTACTGACAACCGAGATCCAAAAGAATGAGCCATTACTTACCATACTCCTCGCAGCTCACTCCGTTGCCGAGGCACGTGCACAGCATCTGCTTGCTGCCCTGCGTCCTGATCCAACGCATGCCCAGGTAGTAGGTGGTGCCGGACATGGAGGTGCAGGTGCCCTCTTCGGGGGCCTCGGGCAGGGCGTTGGGCTGGTTCACCGCAGGCCTCACCTGGGGCCTTCCAACCGCACCTGGTAGTGGATGACAATGGCAGTAGAGAGTGGAGAGGTCAACAACACTCAGCAGTAGGGACTCAAGTGATTAATTGATTATTTGACTTTAATTGATTAATGCCTTAATCGATTAATAAACATTAATCGCAATTAATTGCCAATTCAATTGACAAGAGACCCAGGTGAAATGTGTATGTTACGTGTGTGTGTGTGAAGAGGGATGTGAAAGGTGGGAGTCTTTAATTTTTTGGATTAAAGAATTAAAATGGAATTAATTTAAATTTAGCATTTTATTTATTTTTTTAATTAAAATATTTAGATTTAATAGTTTATCCTGGGAAACATTGAGATTTCAGGGGTAAAACGCCTCTTATCAATTAATCTTAATTCAATCAATAAAGTAAATCAACTAACGATCAACTAACTAATCAATATCAAATTATGCGCTATGCGTTTAGGACTATGGGCATGGATTTGCTACCATCGATGGATCTACTACCAATGTGACTGTGGATTGTGAAGGTTTGTTCATGTTGTCCTATAGGCTGGCAGGAACTCACCAAGAGTGCTGCTGCTGGAGCTGTGCCTCTCGCATTTCCACTCTCCGCGTCCATTTCCAGTGCACAGACACTGCAGAACATGTCCCTCGGCATCAGTCTTGGTCCAGGAGTCGCCAATGCGGTAAGATGCCCTTGTGTCCTGGTCATTGCAACGGTCTAGAACATAAAACATAGAAGATTGGCATTATCATTCTGCATTCTCAAGTCAAACCAAAATCTTGTTGTCTGGCATTATGCCATAATGTACAACGTTTAGGTGGACCATCTCCAAAATGAACAGCTCTACAAGAATCTGCAACTGTGTCCAATCTCAGTCTATTATGTTTCTTTGGTTCGACTTCAACTTTGACAATGTCTACTGGATAGCAACTTTGACCATGTCTACTGTATAACAGCTTTGGCAATGACAATAACATGGATACAAGTCTAGAGATTTGACGCGGTTACACATCTCTATTCTTTTTATTCTCTCTCTCTGTCTCTCTCTCTCTCTCTCTCTCCAAGTCCATTCTAGGTTTAATGATCAGAACACGATGTTTACAGCTGCACAGAGGAACAGCTGTAAGAGCCTTGCCATGCACTTAATGGCGTCTCATACCCCTCCCTCCTCCAGACAACCCCATCACCCCTACGCCCACCCCACCCCACCCCATCACCAACCACCTCCACCTCCACTTCCCCCTCTCCTTCCATGTGTTCAGTGCCGGATTAAGGCGCAGGCTAGATATGACTGCAGCCTAGGG
This sequence comes from Engraulis encrasicolus, assembly GCF_034702125.1. Taxonomy (NCBI): domain Eukaryota; kingdom Metazoa; phylum Chordata; class Actinopteri; order Clupeiformes; family Engraulidae; genus Engraulis; species Engraulis encrasicolus. Next base: position 45,748,703 of record NC_085868.1, read on the forward strand.
GCCCCCACCTGCCAGGGGCCCCCTAATTGGCCCAAAAAAGTGAGAAATTGCAGAATCGTGACAGGATGCAATATTGGAAAATTCATGCGTCGTATTGAGTACAGTTGGTAGACAAGTTATCCTTAATTCCTAGCTGATACTTATGACACGGTCTGTGTCAATTTGTTGCAAAATTTGCCTCCCGGGGGGCCCAAAGCAACCTGTTGCCTAGGGGCCCCAAGTCATCTTAATCCGGCCCCTGCGTGTATTCCTCAATAATGGCAATCTTTCAGCGGTCCTGCACGGCGCGGCCAGGGCTGTCATTTTCCACCTCCCCCCCGCTTCCCAATCTCATGCAGCTGTGCTGGTGATGATGTCACAGGGGCGTAACGTGCCGCATGCTTGCAGGATAATGCAAGGAACCTGGCTCTGGGGCTGAGGAGCAGTGGCGGAACAATTGCACACAGGGCCCTTGGGCAAAATACTTATAGGGCCCCCCCATATGGCCTGATAAGGTCATAATAGGGCCCCCACCACCAATACAAGATTGCCCTGGGCCTAGGGGCAAACGCCCTGCTCGTCCTCTCTATAGCTCCGCCCCAGGAGATCTGTTTGGCAGCCAGCGATCAGCGCAAAACACAATGAAAAGCAACGCTCTTGGCCGCGGCTCATGCTGAAAACATGTCCCAGTTAACATCTACGTACTATACTGACACAATTGTTGTTGAAAGCTTAAAAGACAAGGGAGAACACTTTGAAGGCGTATCACTAAATGTGTTGTTCAGTGCAGCCAAATGAAAATGTGCACACTCACTCTGACAGATTGCCATTATTATGTAGATGAATGTTCTTTTAATCAATGTGATGTGTGCTTAGGGGGTTATTGTCTTGATGGAAGGCGGTGAATCAGCGCCCAAGCACGCATTTGTTACAGTTTAAAGAAGTTTTAAACATTTTGCTCAGCATCCGTAGCATCCAATTGAAAGAGTGTGCAAATGTGTTTGGCTGCACAGTATGTCCATGTATAACTTTGCATGGAATGATCTCACTGTTACAGTACAGTACATTCACTGTTAAATCTCAATGTCACCCCCACCCCAGCAGTAAGTATGGCTACAAGGGCTGTGACGATATTGTATCGAACCGAGAAATCGTGATACGCGCAGTCACAATACTGTATCACGGTGCAAGAAGGCAGTATTGTGATACACCCTTTCAAAGTACTGTTACCCTTCATCCAAGCTTCACATGTGAATAAAAGCAAATTAATTAATTTTTAAAAGACAGATTTTAAAAATCGTGCAGTGTATCAAACTGTTGGTCCAAAATCGTGATACGAACCAAATCACGAGTTGAGCGTATCGTTACAGCCCTAATGGCTACAAACAAAGAGGGGCTCCATGCTTTACAAGCCCCATACGGCACGGCCCAGTTCTGCTGTCTGCTGCTATGAGAGAGGGGGGGGGGGGGGGGACTGTTCCCCCACGCCACACCAAACCAGACAAGACCAGAGACCAGGTGGAGCTCTCCATTTGCCCGCTGGGATTAGGCTGTAATAGCACATATAACAACTTGATGAGAAACAGGATAGCCATGGCCTGCGGTGTGAGAGCAGAGAGCAGAGAGAAGTGAGAAGAGAGAAGAGAGCAGCTCTGCCTCACTGCCTGCCTGGCTGCCTGACTGTGGTTAGGGGATGGGGTGGGGTGGGGACCTTCTTTTGCCTTTTTGTGCTGACTATCCATTCCCTTCTGTCCCGACTGGAACATTGCAGACATGAACTTGCTACTATGGCAACTTTCAACCAATCAAGCAAACAGATGACAACAAACTCAAGTGGAACAAAAGCTTACAAGACACACGATACAGTACAAGTGTGTTACTGTCATATACTCATGAATTTGTATTTATGTAAAATGACATTTTGTACTCTTAAAAACACTTCTGAGATTGCAAAGAAAAAAATCACATCTTACTTCTGGAAGTGCAGGTGATGCGGCCATTGCCCTCTCCCAGACATGTGCAGTCCACGATCATCCACCCCTGGTACGGCTTCTCCCAGGTCTCCCCAACCACATAGGAGGATCCCAAGGCATTGTCATAGCAACGCTCGGCTGTGTAGGATTAAAACAGAAGGTTCAGTTCTCAAGTGAAATAGTTACTTTTTACACTTATTCACTCTGGAATAGTTCCTCAAATTTTACACTCAAATGTGAAGTGACTTACGTAAGTGTCAAATTACAAACACACGCACGCACGCGCGCGCACGCACACACACACACACACACACACACACACACACACACACACACACACACACACACACACACACACACACACACACACACACACACACACACAGAGACACAATGTGTTGCTTCATTTTTAAAAATAGCTCAGGAAATGATCCAATGCTCCCCAACTGGTCAAATTAATATTTAGAAGTATTACAGCATGACAGACGTGACAGACAACATTTGTTTGCCAACTCGGTGTGTAGCTGTGAGTGAATGACTGTCTGTAATGTTTGCTGTTCAGTGATGCGCTGGTTATCCTTGAGGGCAAACAAAAAAAACCTTGTGGACTTCAGTCCGAACCTCTGTTGAGTTTGGAGTGCATTCAGTTATTCACTCTCAAAACAGAAGCGTTTGAGTTTGAAAGTATGTTGATGGTGACTCACCGACTGGTTTGCAAGTCCACTCTCCCTTTCCATTGCCCAAGCACACGCACTCCAACATGTAGTTTCCTGTGTCGTGCGGTCTCCTCCAAGTGTCCCCAATTTTGTACGAGTTTCCACCTTCATGGCAGCGATCTGAGGAACGTCAACAGTTTGTTAACAACATATTTGTTTGCACCAAACTGTATGCGTAGTACAAAGACTCGACACACGGATCCAAAGAACTCACTGGCGATGGTGCAGCTAATTTTGCCTCTTCCAGATCCGATGCAGGTGCAATCCCAGATCATGCCATCCTTTGGACGCTCGTATGTCTCGCCAACTCGGTACGACCGCTGGTTGTACTTGTCTAAGCAGGTTTCTTCAGCTACAGGGAGCAAAAGTGCACAGGTCAAACCCCATTCGTGTATCATTTTACCAAACCGTGACAGTAATTAATGTGCGCACACAACTACAGTTATTAATTGTGCGCACACAACTACTCATTCTCGGTTAGTTCGTGCTCCATGGTGGCGACCACTCAATTAATATCCATCAATGAAATTAGGAATTAGCACCACCCCACACCACCAATTTCACATTGTGAGTTAGAAGGTGAGATGACATGATGACCATAGATTAGATGAGGTAGTTGGTTGAACACGGACAACTAAAGCAGGACACACGGGTTCACAGCCTCACCTGCGGGCTTCGTTACGCATTTAATTCCTGCAGCACCCTCACAAGTGCAGAGCAGTGTGTTGCCCAGATATGTCCGTTCCCACTGGTCGTTTATTCTATAAGAACGACCGTTATCCGTGCAGTCGGCTATAGAGAGAAAGGCAGTTGCACACAATGAACTTCTGAGATGTTCATCATTTGGATGAACTGAATGGCAGAGCGCGTGCCTTAACATCCAATGGTCATCCGAAAACTCAAAACTGTCTGAAGGTTTACCTTTACATAAAGTAGGCCTATAAGATGCAGTATAGTTTTAACCAGCGCCAACGGTAGCGTTTTACGCATCGTGCGTAACGCAACAGCTTATTTTAAATACCTTGAAAAAAATGAATAATTAGGCTACACTTGGATGACCAAGGTCCTTTTTAAAATCATGTTTCTGATTCCCCCCCCCTATCACCGAACTTACATGAGGTAAATGGAAGGTTTCCAGGATCATCCAGCTCAGGGACAACTCGTTGCTGTCCTACCGTCCTTTTTGCTCTTTCCGAAGTCTTGGGCAGACAATGGACGGCCGTGCCTATGCACAGCGCGACCAACAGCCCCGCTACGGGACCCTTTGTCATTTTTCCTTCAGGTGTCGGAGACTTAAAAAAAACTTGAACAATTCCTCTCCACTACTTTTATGTCAGGGTTGCTTGCTTTGCCCGAAAAGAAGGCAGTCTTGTGGAGGGCTTTTAAATTATTACTTCCGACCCGTTTTTGATTTTAACTGCTGCCTTCTGTTAAAGTTGCGCAGCCTCCACCGGGCGGCAACTGTGCTAGGACGATGGAACAGCTGGAAGGAGCTTTTATTCGGGCTCTCCGGACGCAGGGGATGGGCAGGGCCCCTCCCACCACATACGTTTTGTCTCGCACTCACAACCCCAACTCTCCTAACAGGGGAGGCAGAGAAACACCTCTTACTGGATATGCAGCGCGCACACAAGGATGTTATTTGATCTTCCTCTTAGTCATTTTGGAGGCAGGGATGTTGAAACATTTTCACAGTGATTTATTTACAGGTCTGACTTTTTATGAAACATCATTAAATTACATTACATTAGGCTACATTATATTTCATTATATTAGGCTATGCTCACACTTATCGGATATACCTACAAAGTACTTAAAAAAAATCAGTCACCGCATGGAGGACGTTAACTGTAATTTGTTTAATAGGGACAAAGCATGTATCTAGGCTTGTGGCATTTCTTAATATATTAATGTTCTCTTATATTAGGCCTACTTTAAATTGTACCTAAAGGCGGACAGGATGTCGGTTCCCTTTGGGTATAGATATCCTGCTTTTTAATGGTCTGTCCAGGGGGGAAAAGAAACAGTTTCCCCATGGGCACTGAATGAAGGGGGTCATCGCTTACAAGCAAAAGGATCCATTATTATTGAAATGTCCAGCATTTTTTTTTTGGTCAAACAGATGTGGCACCCCTCAAAGGTTTCCCTGGGTACAGGCCAGGGGTGTCACATCTGTTTGAAAAAAAATCTGCACTTTTCAATAATAATGGATCCTTTTGCTTGTAAGCGATGGCCCCCTTCATTCAGTACCGAGGGAAACTCTATAGGCTCTAGTCTACAGGTTTCTTCTTTGCAATAGGTCCATGTGTAGTATACAGTAAATTGCATTGACATTTGGGGGTGGGGGTGGGGGTGAGGGGGGGCAGGTTCTTGGAGGGGTACCAAAGATGATCATGTCAACATGGACCAGTACATTTTGACAAAAAAATAAAGAAAATAAAAGCAACTTTTAAAAAAAGGCATTTTTTTGTTCATTAGGGCAAAGGGGCAGGTGCTTTAGCACCACCTCCCTACCTGTGCTTGCCGATGCATGTAGATAAGTTCAATCATTGATGCATGTGGATTCAATTGAAGGACACATGAAAGGGGAATCATAAATCACAATAATTGCACCAGATAAACTGACAACTGAAATAGACTAGTTGTCTTCACTTACAGTAGCCTAAAACAATAGATTGTGTGTCTGTGGTTGAATGACGCATCTTTTTCCTTTCTTCTTCTACTTGTGCAATTTTCCATTCCTATTTTTGATGACATTTGCACATTATAAGGTTTGTCATAGGCTCTTGTTTTGGCATCTGCTATTGTGCTTTGGGCACATGGTTTACAAGGGCTTGACGTTGTCGGTTACCATGGTGACAACCATGTCTAAGATTATGGTCTGTCAGTGACTTGCTGTCTGGCGTGGGTTGCAAAACGTCTTTTTCCAGTCAGAAACAGTTTGAAAAGTTTAATGCAAACATTTACAGGGAGACATTCCGTACTAAACGGCCCAAATCATCCAACAATGTATGTTATCTCCTTTTTGTAGGCTCATTTTTAGTCTGGACGTCAAATGCTCTGTCAGCTCTTGAAATGCTGGGCTTTCAACTTATCTAAACAAATGAATCAGACACACAGGTCATGGTTTTGGTCATCCAAATGTAATTGTTTACACTGAAAAGAGGGGAGGACAAATTACTCGAGCAATCTCTGCTTTTTGAGATGGCAAATTTTTATGCCTAAGGATTAGATTTCCTGAGAGAATCAAGTTGTTTAGTTCATTTCTAACAGCTACATTGATGCTGCAACTATGAGACTGCAATTTCTCTCTCTCATTTTGCAAAACAGACTAACTAACTTTCTGTAGCTGGTCAATATTTAATTAGTTTGTACTTTTCACTTAATTAAATTTTACATTGTTAGAATATAGGCATAGCCTACGTGATTCTATCCTACTGCAAGTACTGTGTTTGGTCAGTCATAAACCTTATTAACAACACATTTCCTTTATTTTTTTTAATGTAGCCTATATGTCAACTCTCCATTTGAGGACATGTCCAAAAATGCTTTAAAAACCGCAAGCAAGCAAACAGTAGTGTTGTTTTCACCCCAGAAGCACTCAAAAGACTTGTGCAAGGCGTGTGCAGCGCACAGTCGAGCCCTGTCACGGCAGAGGAAGGAGCCTGTGTTCCATCATGCTCTCGGGGGGAAAAGTTCACTCATGGAGCAGTGGCGGAACAATTGCACACAGGGCCCCTGGTTCAAGCCACCTATAGGGCCCCTCCATACAGCCTGCCATGTTCACAATAAGGCCCCCGACACCAATACAGGAGGGCCCTGGGCCCCGGAGCAAAGGCCCCCCTATAGCTCTGCCCCTGCTCCTGGAGCCCTCTGGAGAGCGGCTCACGGGAGACGAAGCTCCCCACTTACTTAGTCATATTTAATTTATACGTCTGCACAGGGCCGCTGACAGCTTTGGCTGGGCCCGGGACAAAGCCCTCAGAAAGGGCCCGCAACTCAATACATTCAATGAAGACCGAAATCTGGGCCCCATCTCTCCCCGGGCCCGGGACAATTGAACCCTTTGTCCACCCCTGTCAGCTTCCCTGCGTCTGCAGCCCAGCCGTGTCACAGAGCTGATTTGTATGGTTGCATAATATTTGGCCACTGCAACGATTTTGTTCTCTCTTTCTCTTACTGTTTCCTCTCTCTCTCTCTCTCTCTCTCTCTCTCTCTCTCTCTCTCTCTCTCTCTCTCTCTCTCTCTCTCTCTCGTATGTTATCTATCGTGTTATGGATGTGACATTGTTGGATAGTCGATTGGGAGAGAGAATACAACCAGGGAGGTGCTTTGGCTCTGGCCTCTTCCTCCACCTCCTCCTCTTCCTCCTCCTCCTCCTCTTCCTCCTCCTCTTCCTCCACCTCCTCCTCTTCCTCCTCCTCCTCCTCTTCCTCATCCTCCTCTTCCAAAATCCTCCTTCACCTCCTCCTCTTCCTCCTCCTCCTCCTCCTTTATCTCCACTTCCTCCTCCTTTTCCTCCTCCTCCTCTTCCTCCTCCTCTTCCTCCTCCTCCTCCTCCTTTATCTCCACTTCCTCCTCCTCCTCTACCTCCCAGTCCTCCTCTTCCTCCCCTCCCTCTCTTCCTCCTCCTCCTCTTCCTCCACCTCTGTCCCTCCTCTTCCTCCTCCTCCTCTTCCCAACTCCTCCTCCGTCCCATCCTCCTCTTCCTCCTCCACCTCTCTCCTCATCCTCTTCCTCCTCCTCCTCCTCCCCCGTCAGCCCACTCGTGTCGTTGTGTCTGCAGGGTAGTGATCTCACCTGTCCATCGCTGAGCTTCTACTCTGACTCAGCCATCTGTCTGTCGCCTGTTTTCATGCAGCTGAGCTGACTCACGCTAGGACATTGGCCCTCAGACATCACTATACACAAGTGCACACACGTGCACACACACACCCCCTACACACACACGCGCACGCGTAAACACACACACACACACACACCTATGTATGCACACTACGCATCCCTACACACAGACACATGCACACACAAAACACTCACCACCTTACACACACACACACACACACACGCGCGCACGCACGCACGCACGCACGCACGCACGCACGCACGCACGCACGCACGCACGCACGCACGCACACACACAAACTTATGTACACCCACTCTACACTGACACGCATATGCACACCTACACACATCTTCAAACACCTACAGTCCACCCCCCCTCCCCCCCCCCACACACACACACACTTACTGTAATCCCCCAACACCCACACCCCAACACACACCCAGGGGCAAGGGAGGGAGAACGTGTGGGAGAGGACCGAGCCAGGGAGTGAATGATGTTTTTTTCACTCTGGGTGTAAAAGCGGTGATAGTTATGGGGGAAAGCAAGACAGGGAAAGAGAGGAAGGGAGGATGAGAAAGAGGAGGAGGAGGAGGAGGAGGATAAGAGAGAATTTCAGGGCGGGAGGTGGCACGTGTGTGTGTGTGTGTGTGTGTGTGTGTGTGTGTGTGTGTGTGTGTGTGTGTGTGTGTGTGTGTGTGTGTGTGTGTGCGTGCGTGCGTGTGTGTGTGTCTGCATGTGTGTGTGTGTGCGCGCGTGTGTGTATGTGTGTGCGCGCACGCGCTTGTGGGTGTGTGCATGTGTACGCAGACTTTTTACGCAGGAGTGTTTATGTCTGTACCGCTTCATGCAGACTACATAAACTCTGCATTATATTTACAGTAGACACACACACACACACAAGACTGTTAGACTGTTATGTACACCAAAACACTTTACAAGCTTTTCCGCTCACTACCAGAATGCCTCGCCAGACAATCAAATTAGTGTAGGTCACAGACAGAGAAAAAACACGCGTCTTTCATGACTCATATTTGTACGGAGGTTCTGGTTGCACCGATATTTTCTTTCCAAATATCCCCGGTGGTTGATGAATTTCTCAGCTGTGAGGAGGCTGAACTTGTAGACACCAGGCCTGGACTGGGACTACAAACCGGCACGGGCAATTTTGGCATAGACCAGCCCCTCAACCAGAGATTCTTTAAGTATATAGAGATATGCCAATGTAATAGGTTGCTATGGGCACCGAAAATGACCAGGTTCTGGTCTTCCTAAAGTGGCGTGTCATAATACTCCTAGCATTGAATAGAACAGTCCTTAGGTCTGCCTAGGTCTGCCTAAAGGGGGATTTCCCTCCCCCTCCCCCTTGCAATAGTAGAACCCGGAAACAATGGGCCAATGGAACCTCTTTCTCTCTACTCTCTCTGCCTCAACCCCACTCCCATAATACAGTTATGATGGACTCAGTCCATTGTATAACCATGAACGGCCATCCGGCTACTTTGCTCTTAAATGTGCGTTACGCCCCTTTATGGGTGAAAACAAACCGAATGTCTGATTAACTTACATGCTATCGGCCAGCCTAAATGACCACAGTCCATGCTTCAGCCACGGCTGTTTGGCTATATTATTTGAACAGCCGGCAACACAACACGTTTTCGGCATGTTGCGCGTGAACAGCGCTACTCTACAGGTCCGTATCTTTCGCTTATTAAACCCCAACAGCACCAATTGACTTGCATGGGTTGTTTTCCCCCACAAATGGGCGTAACGCACATGGAAAACGTCACGCCGTTCATGAGTATCGTAGCCTCTTACTGCAGATGGGTCTGTTGTGAATCACACAACCAATTAAACCAGGGCATCGGCCACTGATAACTGTAGGCCCACTGGGAAAATGCCCTGTATGCCAGATGAGCAGTCCAGCTCTGGTAGACACAGTCGGCACAGTCGGCAGCTCAAGTGGTGCTCGCGGTGTCTTGGCTTTATTGGGAGGTATTACGTTTGAATAAAGATAAATCCTTGAGGTATGTGACTCGTCACCACAGACCGTTTTCACTCCTGGGTCCTCAAAGAGGTCACAGCAGTTGGCATCTAGTGACTATAACAGTCACCATAGTCTATACGGGCAGCAGAGTAGAGAGAGTTCCTGTAAGTTAGTAAACTGGTCCTGGGCCCAGCACCAGGAGTATGAGGTGAGGAATCGCTTCCTCCTCGAGCATGATATGCGGGTGGTGAATCAAAGTGTCCCTGCTTTCTCCAGGTCTATGGTACGTAGTTTCCCGTCAACAATGTCAAATATTTCCACAGATGGAGAAAGAAAGAAATGATGATGAAGTGCACAGACGCAAACACCACGGCTTAAGATGAAGTAAATTTTCTTTTGTTTAGACTGGAAATTCAGACACTGAAACCTCTCATATGTGGTACATTGAAGCATTCTGAATCTCAATCTAATTGTTTGCAACAAGACATGATATGTTTCCCTTAGAGATGTACAGGATCCAAGATCGGATAGTAGGGTTTTTCAGACTATCCGGATCCGGCAGGATCTTAAGCAGTGGATCCGGTATCCGGCAGTTAGGGCCTACCTAAAAATCAGGATCTGGGGCATCTCTACTTTTTACGTAGCCTAGGCTTTTCAGTCAGTCTTTCACAACCCCAATCGCTGCATGGAGTGAAAACCTGTTGGAAGCGGCCGTTGAAGGCAGTGTGACAGTAAGCCAATGAGTCTTAAAAATTGTTTGTGCCAACGTAACAAAAAAGGGCCCACGTGTGCGAGTTGGATATGTGTTTCAACCCTTTCGTAGGATCCGGTATCCGGTTCCGGATCCGGCAGGATCTTAAGCAGTGGATCCGGTATCCAGCAGGATCCTAAAAATCAGGATCCGGTGCATCTCTAGTTTCCCTTAAGTGGTGACAGATATTTGCAACAAAGAGGCTTTGCATATACAGTATGTGCAGTAGGCCTACAGTGTATGATGAGAGCAAACTATAATCCTACAAACTATTGATGTTATTTCGGAGAGCTACGGGAAAAGCCATTCACAGGAAACCTATGAAAAATGGTGACATCTTGAGGTTTGTGACACACCATGAGTCCTTTGAGATGCATGCTGATTGGTACAGGCCAGTGTGGTTGTTTTTTTGTTTTTAACTCAACCTGGTACTTAGCTCAGAACCAGAACCTACGGTACTTCTGGAGGGAGGAAAATATTCTTCCCCTCAGTCGGATTACACAAGAGGGATGAATCAAAGTGTCGTTGCTCTTCTCTACGTCTCTAGGACGTGCTTCTCAAAAACTCAATTCAATTTTTAGAAAGGAAAAATAATATGGTGCCACACAGATGTCTATGTTTTGTTATTTATTTTATCAGTGCATTCAGACTAATGTTTCGACACGCACTTATGATTTAGTCCTGCTCTGGATGCACTGGATTGTTAAGTTAGAAGCGTGGAGTGCTTTTCCTTTGTTTTACTCAATAACATTTGTTTTCCATCAGTACTAGGCCTACAGGCGATACCAAGTAAAACATGAAAAGATGAAGACATCTGCGAGAGCATGGTTTCCAAAAAAGCAATATAGTCAGCATATGCACTCTGTCATTAAAATCACTCCTTACAGTGAAAACCTAACATGCTCTTGCCGGTCCATATCTATGTCATATTTCATGCCTGTCGACATGTTGACATATGCTTGACAAAAGGCAGCTACAAAAACTGTATGATGAAAAGGGAAAGGCAGTCCTCACCAAACATGTAGCCTGGGTCGGCTTATTAACCCTTTATAGGGCACACAACTCTCTGCTCCCGAGTGGAAAAAAAAAGTTTGACAGGCTCCAGGCCACTGCTGATAGGTCAGAAGTCATGATGTCACTATCTGTGTGAAAGCTTTTCCACTGATTAATTTGATATATAGTCACTTGCCCTATAAAGGGTTAACAACAGTCTCTAAGGAAAGGGCAAACCGTTGACTTGACACAAAACTGAAACATAGTCATATAGAGGAGAGGAGAAGCGATGGCGGTACGTCTGTGACCTAAGTTCAACTTCCTGATAAGCCACTGGGTCGGCCGGGTTATTCGTTGTAGATTCATGCTATGCTACGCTAAAATGGACGTACGTAACCCAGCTGGGTAAATGAGGAGAGACAGGAGACAGACATGACCTCAGCCACTTATACACACATGCACACACACACACACACGCACACACACACACACACACACACACACACACACACACACACACACACACACACACACACACACACACACACACACACACACACACACACACACACACACACACACACACACACACACACACACACAGTGGCTGTTGAAAGACGGTGCCTGTGGCCCAGTCAGGGACGGATTCATGAACGAAATCCCCCCCTCGGCAAAATGAGCTCTGTGGACATGACTGGACTGGCTGGACTAGCCATCTGGCACAGCGGGCATTTCCTGGTGGGCCCAAGCACCCTCGTGGGCCCTACGAATGAATGAATGAATGAATGAATTTATTTAGTCTATTAGATGTAAAAACATTGTACAGCAACAATAACCATACATTGAAAGGGATGAGTAGACAGGGATGTACAAAAAAAGTCAGAAGACGTATTTCCATTGTGGTCCCTTTCAGCCCTCTTTCCATTGTGGTCCCTCATTTCAGAAATGTAAAATGCGGGGCCCACCGGTGAGTCCGTTCTGCGCCACTAATTGTGAGGGGCCCCTTTAAGCCAAAAGTGCCCGGGACGGGCCCTATTTCTGCCCCCAGGCCAGCCCTGTCTGTGGACCCCAAAACACACACTTTGCCACCTGGTGTGTGGAGCCCCTCAGGGAAGGGATGGGTATGGGAGGCCCCTTTGGAACTTTTTGGCCCCTACAGACCTGGCCCCAGCAGACACATCCATTACTCCACCACTATGGGACCAGTAGCTGAACACATACAAGCAACTGAAAACACAGAGGTGCAGAGAGAGATGGATATAATCAATCAATTTTGTTTGACTTTGCAAAGACGACAGACTGCGCTCCTGATGGACTGCTTCTGCACTGAAGCACGCCGTCCACAGATTGGGGGCCTGATTGGAAACTGCCTGGGAGCCTGACTGTAAAGACTGTAACAAAAATAGCACATCAGCCTGTGCCTGGTTACCACCAGTCCTAATCACAAGTGAGATTCTTTCAGACCGGAACAATTGTCTGAAACTAAAGGCAGCATAGCTGATTTCCAGCAAATGTGTATCATTGAAAATAGGCCTACCTTTAACACATTTTTTATATGTGTGTTAAAAGATGTTCTATAGACTCCATGTATTAAAGAGATCCATACTGTCAAGTCCTAAAATAGTCTAACTAACCATATCCTAAAATCATATCCTAAATACGCAAGATAGTGTGGCCCACATATGCAAAGGTCCAGTATTGCGTAATCCATATGACTCATGTCAGGAAATATGTATTGTCAACATGCGTTAAGGTAATTTGCGAGGTTTCCTGAGTGTGGGTTGAATGACATCTTATGGGTCTACTATTGTTACAGTGATGTAAAAGGCTAGACCCCACCTCAGTCATCTGTTTTATGCATATTATAGTGCGCTCTCTCTCTCTCTCTCTCCCTCTCTCTCTCTCTCTTTCTTGCTCTCTCTCTCTCTCTCTCTCTCTCTCTCTCTCTCTCTCTCTCTCTCTCTCTCTACCTCTCTCTCTTTCTTGCTGCCTGTCTCTCTCTCTGTCTCTCTCTCTCTCTCTCGCTGTCTCTCTCTCTCTCTCTCTCTCTTTATGCAACTATGCAATGTTGCATCACTCACACAAGCCACAGGGAGCAGTGTTTCAAACATGCTGTATTGTAGGCCTACTGTAGGATCTAAAACATGTGGAGATCGTGCTTGCCAAACCATTTTGTGACATTTTCATCCAATCTAAGTGGACACAGCATATTTGGCTATAACATTCCTCTTTTCCTCTCTTCCAGGAAGCATTGGCTTAAGTACTATATATCTGACTAATCCTGAGTTTTTAATTCAAGTAGAGTGGTGTAAAATCGAATACATCAAAATAAAATCTAAACATGGGCGCCTATCCGTTGTCATGGGCAGAAAGCCATGAGCATAAAAATCAGGCGTCGCTGTCTCACTACCCCAAGACGAAAACTATTTTTGAAATAGGGTTTATTTTTTCACAGCAGGGAGCCATTTCAGATAAATCGCAGACTCTGCATGTATATTTTTCAGGTCTGCTGCTCAATCTGTCATAGCAGCGGGACTATAATAGCCATTTGATCCGGCCAAACCTCAGTCCTCCGTCTGTGTGCACGTGCGGTCACCTAATGTGACTCTCTTCATTGCATTTAAAATGTGAACTGTTGGAAACGGATCGCTTCAGAGTTGCAGTGTAGATCGGTCACCACACAAAGCCAAAAGCAACAAAACCGCGAGCAATAACAAATGATCTCTCACGATAAAAGAGCAAGCAACACTTCTTCATGTGTGTCCCATCTCACTTCTCTCTCTCTTTTTAATCTTTTTTCTTTCTTCAGTTGCTCCTTTCCTCCCTCATTTTCTCCTTCTCCTCTCTCTTCTGTTTTGAATCTGTCATCCTACTATCTCTGTGTTTCTCTTCCTCCAGTCACGCTTTAGGGCATGTGCACGTAAAAAATTTGGGCCCCATGAAAGATTCAAATTTTGGGCCCCCAAAATGACAAATTATATGATCAGTATCCTTTCAGGGGCCCTGTTAGTGCTGTCGGGCCCTTAGAATCTGTAACACATGATTTTGGCCTGACTCTCCCCACAATGGTATCAGTTCTCATACCGCTACAGCGGGCCTGTTTGTAACAGTCAGATAATTTTATAAAAATGTAGCTGTTGTGGCGAAACTAGCTTATACTAGATGGTTAAGGATGTTGCCACTGGCTTCATAGTCTCTCTCAATGCCTGGTGGACCGGTCTAGACTGAAAAGGTGGCAAGGTTGAAATGTGGAGAAATTTTTAGTTTCATCTTAGTTTTCTTAATCTTCTACTATTCTTATATTATATTCTCATTTTATTCTCATGATTTGGCTGGGGAAGTCCCCATATAGTGACATATTCTTGTGTGTAAGCTTTTCTGTAATGGGTCACGGGACACTCAACATTATTGGAAACATGTGCATCTACTGGTGTGGCTGCTGAACAACAAATATGAAATTGCATGTGCTGGACTACAAGACAATGGACAGTGGGCTTTTGGCCATGCGGGACCCCACATGCGCAGAAGAAGCTGACGGCATGGACTGTGGGGGAGGGAAATGGTTAAATAGGGTTGCCTTTTGTATCCACTTCATACTTCCTGTCTCCACGCAGTAACTTCTCCGGCCGTTAACAATAAAATCTGCAGTGCCATCTGAGTTGCTTGTCTGCCGATATTAAAATTATTACTGCATTGAAATAGGACAAAAAAATCAGGCCGGGCATTTGCATCCAAGACTGGTCCGCCATGCATTGAGAGAGAGCCAATGAAGCCTGTGACAACATTTTTAGTCCGCCACAACAGCCAAAATAAATATTTAAATATGACCTGGAGAGGTTTGCTGTAATGGCATGAGGACTGGTACCATTAGCCTACATAAAGATGAAAGCCAGGCCAAATTCATCAACAGTCCACCGGGAAAATGCCCTGTATGCCCTATGGCCAACCCAGCCCTGCCCAGGTGGTGTTGGTGATGCCCTCAGCCCTGCTAAGTGGACGCTGAAGAGCTGGATCCAGCATCTGAAGTTCATCTGTCCTGCAGCACTAATCTCTCATTCGTCTTGTTTCCCATATACAGTATACTAAGCTCGGCTCACCTCGCCTCGCCAGCTGGCAGCGTACAGACAGGGTATACACATGGGGGAGTGGAGGCATGTACGGAGAAGGAACGAGATGTTCTCTCTCTATCTCTCTATCTATCTCTCTCTCTCTCTCTCTCTCTCTCTCTCTCTCTCTCTCTCTCTCTCTCTCTCTCTCTCTCTCTCTCTCGCGCGCGCTCTCTCTCCCTCTCTCTCTCTCTCTCTCTCTCTCTCTCTCTCTCTCTCTCTCTCTCTCTCTCTCTCTCTCTTTCTCTCTATCACTCACACTCACACACACACACACACACACACACACACACACACACACACACACACACACACACACACACACACACACACACACACAGACACACACACACACACACACACACACACACAGAGTGCATTTTCCGGTGTTAATTCATAGTATTGAATTTGATTATTGAATTAACACTGCAAAATTGACTGCTTTTATCATTGACTGAGATGGTTGCATTGCAAAGCAAGGGCATGGTGAGATGTGATGGTTCAAATGGCAAGGTGGGGAGCTGTCTGTTCATATGGCTTAGTTATTTAGAGAGGAGAGCGCCCATCCTACAAGTTTACAAGTTTATTTATTTAACAAAGGGACAGCATATATATATATTACCAGCATTTAAACAAAAATGCTAAATATACAAGATTGTAGCCAAGAGGCTAATTTCCGTCTTTTGTCCCTTATGTCAAGTCTGTCATGCAGTGCTAATCTCTCTCTTGTATCATTTTGTTCCCAACATCAACCAGCTGGCAGCATTGAGACAGTCAGGAACACACAAGGAGGACGGGAGTCCAGAGGATGGAGAAGGATGGAGATGGTCTCTCACGAATTAAATACAGTCAATGCTGTGTTTACTTAATGAGTGTAGAACCAACTTTGAAGTGTGTTCAATTAGACTCTATGAAGTGTTCATTTTACACTACACAATCACTGCCAATATCGATGGGTGTTAATATGTAAGGGTTAACGTTCGGCGAGAAGGTCGCTACCGTGGAATAGCAGCACGACAGAGAGAATCTTTAGACCCCGACGCGGAGCGGAGGGCTCTTGTTCTCTCTGAAGTGCTGCTATTCCACAAAGCGACCGACTCGCCGAAAGTTAACCCGCTTATTATATGGATATACTTAAATGATTCACACATGGCGGGGACATTTCTTTAGGCCTATTAAATGTGAAGTCTATTATAGTTTTTAATGTCAAAAGATTGTTGCTGCGCAAAACAAAACAGTGCCGTTGTGGAACACCGCTAACAGCTAGGTAGCCAGGACAACAGGTGTTGTCTATCACAGCAGCTGATTAGGGTCTTGTTGAAAAGTCGCTTTAGCAGTGAAAAGTCTTGTTGCCATTGACAGCGGTCTGTTATAGACCAACCCGTCCGTTATCGAAAAATAACAGACGTGCGAACGTTGGGGAGCCCCGTTGAAATGAATGGAGCATTCGACTGATGACGTCACAACCATATAATAAGTAAGGGTTAACGTTCGGCGAGAAGGTCGCTACCGTGGAATAGCAGCACGACAGAGAGAATCTTTAGACCCCGACGTGGAGCGGAGGGGTCTTGTTCTCTCTGAAGACTCGCCGAACGTTAACCCGCTTATTATATGGATATACTTAAATGATTCACACATGGCGGGGACATTTCTTTATTTAATGTTAAGTTTAGGCCTATTATAATTTTTCATGTCAAAAGATTGTTGCTGCACAAAACAAAACAGTGCCGTTGTGGAACACCGCTAGGCAACAGGTAGCCAGGACAACAGGTGTTGTCTATCACAGCAGCTGATTAGAGTCTTGTTGAAAAGTCGCTTTAGCAGTGAAAAGTCTTGTTGCCATTGACAGCGGTCTGATATAGACCAACCCGTCCGTTATCGCAAATATCAGACGTGCGAACGTTGGGGAGCCCCATTGAAATGAATGGAGCATTCGACCGATGACGTCACACCATATAATAATGAGTGATAATAGCCTTCGTAAGCAGCTGTGTCAGCAGACAACACTCCTCTTTCCCATTTAGCTCCATAAGCCCAATTGGGAAACTCCAACTCCCATTGTAATTGTGACACAGCACTCCAAAGCACACAAGTGAACACTGCACACAACAAAATTGCATTTAGGCCTCACCCGTGCAAGGGGGCAGCCCCCAATTACCCAAGGGAGCAGTGCGGCGGAACGGTACCATGCTCAGGGTACCTCAGTCATGGAGGAGGATGGGGAAGAGCACAGGTTAATTACTCCCCCCACCAACCTGGCGGGTCGGGAGTCGAACCGGCAACCTTTAGGGTACAGGTCTGACACACTAACTGCTTACCCATGCATGCCCTTGTGACTAGACCATGGTATCTGGGCAGGTATGCATTTACAATGAAAAGCCTGAAGCCAAAAGACTTTTGTGAATTACTCTCTGTAGTTCCTGCCAATGATGAATGCATAGTAAATCAATGTGACTTGAGATTGCATGCATAAAAAATGTTTGTGATGTTTTTGCAAGTGTTTCATCTTGTCTCATATGTAACCTCACATTAGTTGAATGAAGTGCATCACTGTCCATCATAATTCATCGAAATCAACAGCTCTGGATAGGACGGAATGCAGCATGCCGAGCTAAATGCAATTTCAGGTAAGCTTCTACTGTACAACACACTTTTGTCCATCATTTATCATTACACATGCACACACAAACCCATGCACGCACCCATACACCCATATACGCACGCACACACACGCGCGTGCATGCTCACACAGACACGCATACACATAGGCTATACATGCATGCATGCATGCACATTACGCATGCACGCATGCACACACACACACGCACGCGCACACACACACACACACACACACACACACACACACACACACACACGAAGAGCATGAGGAGGACATCAGAGGATTTTGTTACTCCCTCCTCCACTGGCTTGGATTACAGTCTGGGGGAAAAAATATATATAGTCGTAAGAATACAAGGCTAACACATGGCTGTGTTAGTCAGACCACTTTTACCAGAAGTCATTAAAGGGACACTGTGTGAGATTTTTAGTTGTTTATTTCCAGAATTCATGCTGCCCATTCACTAATGTTGCCTTTTTCATGAATACTTACCACCAGCATCAAATTCTAAGTATTCATTATGACTGGAAAAATTGCACTTTTCATACATGAAAAGGGGGATCTTCTCCATGGTCCGCCATTTTGAATGTCCAAAAATAGCCATGCAAAAATGACTCTGCTTGGAGCATACTAGAAAATATTTTTTTATTACTTAGAAAACATTCATGTAAACATGAAATTTGGCAATTGGCAGCCCAGTTTCAATGAGCAGCATAGTTGCAGCACCCTTTTGACAATTTCCTGCACAGTGTCCCTTTAATTGAACAGAATTATGGTCTACCAGTAAACCCTTGGAAGATAAGCTATGGGCTGTGACATTTAATCCCTATTGTCTCACGGATGTCAAACTTGGCAAGTCCTAAAGGCAGACTGAGCATCCCAGGGGAAGGAAATTTTACGGTAACTCATCGTCTTGCTGAAGGCACTCATGCCGCTACGCGTGGGCCTTGTTTTTAATATGTCCATGTAGGACCTGTCATATTAATAAAGACATTTTAATTTGGAGTGCCTTAGTCAGATAATTTATTCTCATTTTTTGATCCTGGAAGTACTATAACTTGGACTAAAGAGCACCCAAACCCAAGAAGCCAACAAACTATCTGGATAAGAGCACGCCATACTCCACAAACTGAACTCATCGTCTTCTCATATTCTCTCCAGAGAGAGTAGATAAGAGAGAGGTTCCATTGGCCCATTGTTTCCGGGTTCTATTATTGCAAGGGGGAGGGGGGGGGAGTCCCCCTTTAGGCAGACTTAGGCAGACCTAAGGACTGTTCTATTCAATGCTAGTAGTATTATGACACGCCCTTTTAGGCAGACCGGAACATGGTCATGTTAGGTGCCCATAGCAACCTATTACATTGCCATATCTCTATATACTTAAAGAATCTCTGTTCTCTCCCCAGGGACAGATCTGGCCATTTTGGGGCCCTAGTCGAAATACAAACATGGGGTGCTCAAAAGTCATTATAAAGACACAACATTCTGTGTTATTTTAGTGTTTTGTCTCATATACTGTATATCTTCGATTACTTTACATAAGTGAGAAATTAAGATCAACCCTACTTTTTTGTGTGTTTAGGGAAGCGGGTGTGACAGTTGGGGCCCCTATGGAGGACAGATTTGGTCGGGACCCAAGGCGATTGCCTAGGTTTGCCTAATGGAAAGTCCGCCTCTGTCTCTCCCTCTCTTGTTGCTTTCTTAGCACAAGGCACACACCCACTCCAGCCACACATCCTACAACACTGGGGTGCATTTCTCGAAACCATAGTTGCTAACTATGTTATACTTTGATGTTTGCAATGCAATTTCCCATTGGCAACTACCCAAGTTGCTAACTGGCTAACAACTACGTTTCTGAGAAAGGCACCCCTGATCAAGTGGGATGGGGAGTGTTTGATTCAGGTGGTTTTGCTATAAGCTCCATCGGTGTACGTATAAGAATGGATGGATAGTTGATTGAGAAAACATACATGTACTAAGCAAACCCTTCAAAAGTGTGGGAATGTCATCACTTGTTAAATGAGGCATGAACGGCATGTTATGGTGAGTCCATATTTCCGTTTGTGTCAAGCCCAGGGAGGTCAGCTCATTCCTCACAAGTCCTGCAAGAAAAAGCACACATGCATAAAATGAAATGGGTGGCAATTTAAGCTATAATCACGTGCATCCCAATTGCATGTGCTACTTTCTTTTCTGAGAGCAACTGTGGCTCGGCAACTGCAATGGTTTAACACAAATGACCTTAATTTGCATTCCATGAAGGGGCTGGTTTTAGCTCCCTGTCAATCATCATGCACAAGGAAGAGAATCTACTTCAGAATATACTACACTCTAAACAAATAATACACCAGGTAACAATGAGGTTACGATTCCCATTGATATTATTCCAAATAAGTCATTATTGAAATTTCCAGTGAGACTTAAACAGCTGGACGAACTCGATTAGTTTGTTAGTACAACTAACATGCTCTGTTTTGGCTTCTGCAAGCTTAACCATGTTGAACCAGCTCAAATTTATTGAGTGTTATAAACATTCCCCATGGTGTTTAAGGTCAGCTAATTGTCTTTCTTCCACAGGATGTCCCTGGGACATTTTTCTCAACTTGGTTGTCTCAATCTTCAGACATAGGCTATGCATCATCTCAGAGGATGTTTTGTCCACGCTGCAATCTGACTGGATTGGCATGGTAACAAACAGCAATGGAAGTCGCCAAACACATAAACCGTGTGTGTGTGTGTGTGTGTGTGTGTGTGTGTGTGTGTGTGTGTGTGTGTGTGTGTGTGTGTGTGTGTGTGTGTGTGTGTGTTTGTGTGTGTGCGTGTGTGTGTGTGTGTGTGTGTGTGTGTGTGAGCGCGTGCGTGTGCATGCGTGCGTGCGTGTGTGCGCGCGTGTGCGTGCGTGCGTGTGTGTGCGTGTCCGCACACATACTTTG
This sequence comes from Engraulis encrasicolus, assembly GCF_034702125.1. NCBI lineage: Eukaryota > Metazoa > Chordata > Actinopteri > Clupeiformes > Engraulidae > Engraulis > Engraulis encrasicolus. Next base: position 45,769,607 of record NC_085868.1, read on the forward strand.
GGAAGTTCAACAGCTGACTGTAACTGCTTTCCTGAAAGCCCTGAGTCAGACAGCAACTGGAATGAAAGGGAAAATGGAAGCAGCATAATGAAGAAAGAAAAACATTTTCACAAGAAAATGCTCTTTCATTTCACCTCTTCCTCTCACTGAACATGAAAAATGATAATGTGTTACTGTACTGCATTCTCATAATGTTCATGCCATAGACCAGTACCCTGCATACAACACAACTAGTTTATGAACTGGATTAAAGTCTGTGTTAAATGTTTTCTATTTGTTCTTGTTTTTGATGGAGTGATGTTGTGCAATCCTGGAAAAGCAGAAGAGAAATTAAATGGTTTCTCTGGATATTAGTAATGGAATAAACTCCTCAAATTTGTGACGAGGGATTTTCTTCCTCTGTTTTGTTGTTGTTTTCACAGGGCCCTCATGAAAGGCTTGAGTCAAAAGAAAGCAATTAACACTACCACTTAGCACCTCGCCTACACACACGTCCATTTTTTTTTGTTTACCTCTCCCGCTCCCTCTTCTCTCCCCCTCTCTTTCTCTCCCCTTTTCATTTACAGTTCTCTCTTTCAGCCATTGGTGCATATCATTATAGAAAGTTTTTTTTTTGTTAATTTTGAAGTCTAAACATACATACATTTGATCAAATTTGAATAATTTAAGATATTTTTATAGGGGTGGGATGGGGGTGCAGAAGTTTCTCAGTAATTCAGAA
>NC_085868.1:45775327-45805327 GCF_034702125.1 Engraulis encrasicolus
CCTCATGGACCACCTGATCTCTGTCGCGGACCACCAGTGGTCTCCGGACCCCACTTTGAGAATCACTGCATCACCCCTGATGAAGAGGGAGACAGGTAACAGACTGATGATTCATGTTCACATCTTCACAACCAGACATTGAGAGAGAAAGAGAGAGAGAGAGAGAGAGAGAGAGAGAGAGAGAGAGAGAGAGAGAGAGAGAGAGAGAGAGAGAGAGAGAGAGAGAGAGAGAGAGATGACGTACATGCGTACACACACACTGACGGACACACACCCACTGACGGTCACACACACACACACACACACACACACACACACACACACACACACACACACACACACACACACACACACACACACACACACACACACACACACACACACACACACACACACACACACACACACACACACACAATTGGAATAGACAGGTAGTTAGCTCATTTTCCATTCTATAACTTTTGATTTAGTCCTCAGACATGTGTCTAAGAGGCAACTGTCTGACATGTTGTTGTATCTAATGATAATGAATTTAATTACATCAGTCATCCCAGGATGTCAGGATGTTTTTCTTTCTTTCCAATTTAGTACACCCTCGCATGACAGAACAAGAAAAAAGAAAGCAAGCAAGAAAGAAAGAAAGACAGAAAGAAAGAGAAAGAAGAAAGCGAAAGCCCAATCGGGAAACTCCAAATCCCATTGTCATTGTGACACAGCACTCCACAGCACACAAGTGTTCACTGTACACAGCACTCAATGAAATTGCATTTATGCCTCACAGGGGTACAAGGGGGCAGCCCCCAATGGCGCCCCAAGGGAGAAGTGCAGCAGGACGGTACCATGCTTTGTCATGGAGGAGGAGGATGGGGGGAGAGCACCGCCAACCTTTGGGCTACAAGTCTGATGCCCTAACCGCTTATCCACGACTGCCCAAATGAATAACAAAGACAAGAAACACATATTACACAAAACACATGTTCATGTGCAAGGGTGGGGGCGGGAGACAGATAAAAACAATAAAAACAGAGCCAAAAATACAACGCGCAATGAGATTTTACAATCGCTGCCAAGCGTCCCAGTAAAACCCAGCTTAGTTTAGTGAGTGGTGAAAAGAGCTTGCTCATAAAAGCAAAAAAAAAAAAAGATTCCCGAAAAGGAGACAAGTTTCTCTCTCTCTCTCTCTCTCTCTCTCTCTCTCTCTCTCTCTCTCTCTCTCTCTCTCTCTCTCTCTCTCTCTCTCTCTCTCTCTCCTCTTTCTTTCTTTCTTTCTTTTTTTCTGTCTTTCTTTCTTCTGCTCTTGCTTTTTTTTGAGAATCGCACAACATCTTAATTCATGGCTTCTCTTGGCTCGCTGAGGCAGAAAAGTATGAGTCATAAATTCAGTGTCAACATTGCCCACCTTCTCCGTCGGAGACATGACATAATGACCTAACGCAATCTTATCCATATAAGACAATGCCGGCGGGGTTAGCAGAGCTGCTCTTTCGGTTGTCTTTGGCACACTAGGCTGTGCAGTCTGACTGAAGCCACAGCGTGTTTGTGCAAATGCAATCATAGTTGAGTTTCCGCTAAGGTCAAGATGGATTTAGAGGCATCACACAGGACTAATGGAGAGTGGGCTTTAGGGTCTTTAGGGTGGGTGTCTTCTGAAGTAAGGTCAAGTCATCATCACCCCACATACTTGACCCGTTAAGACAGTGGTTATACATTTGCTGTTACCAGAATGGCAATGAGCAAATCATAGTGCACTACGAAAGGCCCTGGGTAGTACTTTTAAAACTTTTAATGACTATTACAGCGTGCCACATGAGGTACAGCATTATGGGGTTAATGTGGGTGCACATGTGGGTGCACATTAGCCTGATTATCATCGACTTTCAAATCTCTTCGAGACTTGGTCTGACTAAGAGCATAAAAATTAACATTTCCGAAACGGCATTTCCCAAATGGCCTCCCTTGGTTTGCTAATGATTGTTTGCTTCCCAACAAAGTGGGAGGAGTTCCCAAATTTGCGGGAACTCAGAAAGTACTTGCATTGACTCTTGACCTGACTGGTAGCAACGCTGAAGCTGTTGCGTCACTAGGAGGGCACGTTTTGGCAAAGGACACGCTCAACTTCTTGGAAAAACGAAAGTCTTTGGGTGCGCAATAAAATGTATCAACTTAAGGAAGAAAAATCCGCACTCACAAACTGTGTCTCATTATTTATTGATATTACCACCATGTCCAATAAAGCAAACGCGTTTCGGCTATCAACACAGTAAATGCTGCGGTGTTAATTCAACACTTAAAGAGTTCATTTAAGTCCAAATGATGTCAAATCAACTCTCTAAGTGTTAAATGAACACTGCAGAATTTACTGTGAAGCCTTCATCAGTGTGTGGTACTCAGAACCTAGGAGGGCACGGCCTGGCTAGGTGCAGATGGATACACATATCGAATAAGTCACTGTGTTAGAGACGAGAATGCTCCCGCACACGGTTCACATTTGCAGCGTGTACTTGCAACAGTGTGCGGGAGCTTTCTTGTCTATAACGTTGGTGACCCAGGGATTCCAATCCATGCACCTGGCCAAAGGAGAAGAGCAAGCAAAACAGAATACATCACTGGTCATTTCTCAAAACCTAGTGTGCGCACTTCCAAGTGTATCAGCCTTAATTGGTCACGCCCAGTGATTGGATACTCTTTGGTGAACTCTACAGAGTATCCAATCACTGGGTGTGACTAATAAAGAGTATCCAATCACTGGGCATGACTAATTAGGCTGAATACACTTGGAAGTGGGCGCACTAGGTTTTGAGAAATGCCCAGTGTCTCTCTCCTCATCCATCTCTTATCCAACTTCCCACCCCCACCACACACAAGAAAGCAGAATATATGTTCTCACACTAATAAAGAGGGGGAGAAAGATATAGAAGACAGGTAGATATAAAGACATGAAGATAGAAAGATATAAAACTGATTTATGTCAACATGGATTTTGATATCTCTTAAAGCAAACACAGACACACTGACTACTGCCCACGTTAGCAATACAGACATCTCCAAAACAAAGCATTTCCCAGAGACTTACTCAAGACACAGCCTAAGTACATAGAGGACTATACAAACTGACTTGATTGTGGAACTTTGTTCCCGGAATTTCAATCGATTTCCGAGCGGCGTACATCTGTAAAGCGTTTGTTAGTCAGCTGTTCCCGTCTAGACTGTGGACGGGGGGCGACTGCCGGACTGGACTGGGCAAGGAGCAGAGCCAGCAAACCATAGAGCAGTGTTTCTCAAACTTTTTCAGACCGAGGACCACTTTGTCTCCCCAAAAATGTTCAGGGACCACCTGTCAACTGAACTGACAGCTAAGGGGTGTTAATTTGACACCGCTTATTTCGATGCAGATCACTTACTTTTTATTCATACACTTGTCTTGTGGTGAAAATCAGACTCCAGCTGTGTTTAGGTTTGCAATTATGTTATAAATATAGCCTACTGCTAGCTTGTCTTGGAAAAGTAGAAATCCCTTCGCGGACCACCTAAGCTCTGCCGTGGACCACCAGTGGTCCCCGAACCACACTTTGAGAATCACTGCCATAGAGGAAAGCCCCGACAAGTCTGGAAAGCTTCAGCTCCCTCCACATGCAGCCCAGTATTCAACCAGGGTTGCCAGATGAGGCTGATGATTTCCAGCCCAAAAAATGCTGAAAACCCGCCTAGAAGCACAAAATCCCGCCCAATTCTATTGATTTCTATGGCAAAAATTGGGCGGGTTTTTCTGCTAAATGCCATTTTTACCCGCACAAGGCCATCCTAAGCAGCCCAATTGGGCGGGAAACAGCCCAATCTGGCAACACAGTATTCAACCCACATATCACCCTTGTATCACCCCCACGGGCCTGCCTTCCCCATTTCCCTTCCCCTTCCGCTCTCTGTCCTCTTCAGCTAGGGGCTAAGGTGACCTGAGAAAAAGGGTGATGGGGGAATTGAGAAAACTGAGAGGCTGGTATAGAGGATTAGTCTGTGTGTGTGTGTGTGTGTGTGTGTGTGTGTGTGTGTGTGTGTGTGTGTGTGTGTGTGTGTGTGTGTGTGTGTGTGTGTGTGTGTGTGTGTGTGTGAGAGAGAGAGTGTGTGTGTGTGTGTGTGTGTGTCTGTGTCTGTGTGCGTGTGTGTGTGTGTGCGCGCGCCTGCATGTGTGTGTCTGTGTGTGTGACTATGGTTGCGTGTGTGGGTATGGGTGTGGGTGTGGGTGTGTGTTATGGCATTGATGGGGTTACTTTCACTGGGAACCTTCACATGGTCTCTTTGCTGGAAACCATAACCATGCCTGCACATCAAGGAAGAGGAGCAGCAGGGTCTGTGTCAAAATTATAAATCATGCGACACAGCGTGTGTGTGTGTGTGTGTGTGTGTGTGTGTGTGTGTGTGTGTGTGTGTGTGTGTGTGTGTGTGTGTGTGTGTGTGTGTGTGTGTGTGTGTGTGTGTGTGTGCGTTTGTGTGTGTGTGTGTGTATGTGTGTGTCTGTCTGTCTCTCTCTCTCTGTGTGTGTGTGTGTGTGTGTGTGTGTGTGTGTGTGTGTGTGTGTGTGTGTGTGTGTGTGTGTGTGTGTGTGTGTGTGTGTGTGTGTGTGTGTGTGTGTGTGTGTGTGTGTGTGTGTATGTGTGTGGGCGGGCGGGGGTGTGGTAATAGGAAAGGAATGAGAAGGGGCAAAGAGAGTGAGCGATGAAGAAAAATCAGGAGAGGAAAAGAGAGAGAGAGAGAGAGAGAGAGAGAGAGAGAGAGAGAGAGAGAGAGAGAGAGAGAGAGTACACACACGAGCAAGACTCACTTGGTCTGGGTTTTAAAAAGCATCACCAGACCAAACGCTAATGTGACTATTTCATTCACAATCCTTTGACTTCTGCGTCCACTCCCAACCCAAACAGTCTAAACAGTGTCTGGAAGCTGTCAAGCAAACGTGACGGCCGGGCCGGGTACACACTTCCGTGTGTGAGTACTGTGTGTGTACACAGAGACACGGGGACAGGACACATAACTCCGGGCCAAAAGAACTTCAGGAAAGAGGGTGGGCACACAGTGGAAGGGGGTTGTATTGGAAGTCATGTTTGCTAAGGTGTCTGGGGCGTTTCAGAAAAAAAACACAGACTCACTACCATACCTGGGCGGCAAGGGAAGCAGAAAAAAAAACAGGCTCACTGCTACCACACCTGGGGTGAATTTCTCTAAACCATAGTTGCAAACTCTGTTAGCTACTTTGTTGTTTGCAATGCATTTTCCCATTGGCAACTACCCAAGTTGCTAACTGGCTAGCAACAAATCCTGCCTTAACCCTGTAAAATGTCTGCTACGAGAAACAAATATTTTCTATATTTTCCGTTTGGTCAGAGCTTTTGAGGATTGGTCGGGTTGGTACTCTACCGTAGACCCAGTTTTGGTTATGCTTTTTGACAGCATAGGAGACGGGTTCCTAAAAAATATTTTTTCCAAGAATTTTTCTTTTTTTTCTTTTTACTTTTTTCCCCCCAGATATGACTATTTTAGTGATGACAATACAAATATTTATGAATGGAAATACTTGTGAATGGAATCAAACGGTTCTGTCAAGTCATTTCAGCAGTCTACTCCCTTCCAAGCTCCAGGGTGATAGCACTTATATCCCTGTTTCCCCTTTCTGAAGTCAAATGGAGGCAGATTGGTATTGGTAACACTGGTATTTATACTGTAGTTTACATTCATAATCCGCTTTAGGCTTTTGTGCCTGGGAGGCCCCCCAACTTTATTCTATAAACGTTTTGAATTTTAAGGAGCCATTTTCAGCAATTAAAGTGTTACTTTTCAAGGGGACATTACTCCATGTTTGACAAAGGGCCCATATGTGAGCAGGGGACCTGCTGGCTGTCTATGCAAGTTTGAGCGTCTTTCATCTCTCTGTGTTTGAAGTCCCTGGTCTGCGACGTCTTATGCCCTCACAGCGCAGACGGGATATTGTGGTCGTCTGTCTGTTTAGCCACACTGGACCTCCAGACATCCAAACCAGGACCGGACCGGGATGGAAAAAGCATGCCGGGCATTTCCAGTCAAGAGCGGTCCACCAGGCATTGAGATAGACAAAGAAGCCTGTGACAACACTTTTGGTTATCTATTAGAAGTTATTATCACCACAACAGCTAAAATGAATACTTAAATCTGACTCAGAGACATCAGCTGTAGCGGCATGAGGACCAATACCACTGCACTGAGGGGAGGAACAGGGCAAAAAACATCAATAGTTCGACCCTACCGTGGCTCTAACGGTAGGGGCACTGGGCTGTTACGCTGGCGACCCGGATTCGATTCCGGCCCAGGTCATTTGCCCCATCGCTCTCTCCCCACTCGTTTCCTGTCTCTCTTACACTGTACCATCACAAATAGAGTCATAACAGATAAAAAAAAAATCAACAGTCCACCGGGCGAATGCCCTGTGTACCTTATGGCCAATCCAGCTATGATCCAGACATGCTCTTGCCCCAGCTCCAAACCTCCGGCTCCAGTCCCAGGCCAGCGCTGCCTGCCCAGCGTGACGCTGCATGCCTAAGCAGAATTGACTTTGTGGGCGAGGAGGGCACACACACACACACACACACACACACACACACACACACACACACACACACACACACACACACACACACACACACACACACACACACACACACACACAGTGACGGGGGTGAAGCTGAGTTGAGGAAATGATCAATGCTGCCAGGTAGGGAGGCATACTCTGTGCTGCCCACACACTGCCAATGGCCGTCCTGAAAGCGGAAAGAAAACAGACAGACAGGCCTGGTTGTCACAAAACCCTCTTGATGTGTTGAGCTTCAAAGGGTCAAACACATGTTGTGTTCATTTATTTATTTATTTATTTATTTTGGTCTTTTATGACTTTATTTATGACAGGACAGTGAGAGAGTAAACAAGTGACAGGGAACAGAGAGAAATGGGGAAGGGTTGGCAAAGGACCCGGGCCAGAATCGAACCCGGGTTGCCAGTGTAGCAGCCCAGTGCCCTACCGTTAGAGCCACGGTAGGGCCCATTTGTGTTCATTTCTATGCATAGTATTCGGGGGACAAGACAAACTGTTAATTTCCTAAAATTAAACTAAAAAGGCGAGCACAGAGAGCACTGATGATGGCAACAGCCTGAAACGTCTGCTCTACCCTGCTCTAATAAAAAAAACTCCTTGTGCTTGACCTTTGTGTCTTGTTTAGTGTGCGAACCTGCTCCTACCTTATAATTTCCTAAAATACATAATACAAAGGTCTGTTGAAGCATTGAGAGTAAATAGAAAAATAAATTAAATAAATAAAGATACATTTTTCACCCTTGTTATTGCCATCGTGGGAGGGGCGGGACATGACTTGAACTGAGCATTCTCTGATTGGGTGTTTTGTTGTCCAATCAGCACCTGCGTTGGCGTTGCTAAGGTGGAATGTAAGGTGGAATGTTCCCAAATCTGGCTTCAAAGGTTGAATGGCAAATATCGTTGATTTGGCCTCCATTCTATTTACTCTCAATGGTTGAAGCATTCGGACCTAATGACTATGCAGACCTATCGTATTAGTGCTGTGTCACAGAAAAATGGTGAAGATGTTGATGATGACTGGGACAGCCCCAGGATAGTTGTTTTGCACAAGGACATTCCAGGAGCATTTGGACCAACCAAGTTAGAAACTAAGGGAAGCAAGAAGAATCACCGCACACTGGTGGACTTGATTTTGCTGCTTGATTATTTAGTGAACAAAACGCGAAACGCGTTGTACACAAGTTACAAAATCAAAGTCCACCAGTATGCGGTCATTTTTAAAGAATCTCTTTATCAGTGTGTCCGTGAGGAGTGTCGTGATTGAGCAAACTGATGAAGGAAAAACAATGAAATACCATAGCACAAAGGGTCGCATTGAGCAACACATTAATTTTGCTATGGTTGCATTTCTAATGCATGTGCTCAAGTGTGACTGACATAATAAAACCAAACCCAGAGCTCCTTTTAAGGCCCATCTGTAGTGGCCAAGAATATTTTACTATCACAAAACCTTACTCTGGTTCAGACTCTCATACTCGTTACATTCAACATTTATATGTCATATCACTTGCTTCATGTCATCTCTCTATGATACAGCACAAAAGACAAGATAGAATGTATTTTTGAGATGTGTCTTAGGAACGTGTTTTTTCAGATCTTCTTCAGCCTGTGATTAAATTATCAGCAATTTAAGTGTGAAGATGCACAGTAAATTCTGCAGTGCTCATTTAACGCTTAGAGAGTTGATTTGACATCATTTGGACTCAAATGAACTCTCTAAGTGTTGAACTAACACCGCAACATTTACTGTGTGTTTCTGAACTCACAGCAGCATTCATTCCATTTGATGCCCCAGGGCTGGCCAAATGCTTTATGGGGCCCTAAGCCAAATTTAATCCAGTGCCTCCCTATGCCACCACCTATACTCAGCATAAGATGCTTCATAAACCTATAAGCAAAATATGTATCCCTAAAGACAAAAAAGGGGGGTTGGGGGCTGGAAGCATGGGGGCCCTAGAAGCGTGGGGGCCCTAAGCCACAGCAAAGTTCGTTTATGTCTTGGGCCGCCCCTGTGATGCCTCACTCTTTCGACACCAATGCCCCCTCCCAAACTCATCACTTCACACTTTATGCACTTCATTGCTGACAATGAAATGATTCAAAACATCGGACATCACACCGCCGTCTTAAGTTGCATGGGAACAAGCGATATTCGTTGGAGCGTAGATGCTAATTAGGGAACAGAAACTTTCATCCCCAGCCCCCTCCCGAAAATACCCTCTCCTGATATGATGCTTGCACAAGGTATTTCCTCCCTGTGACTGTCCAGATAGTTCTTCGCACCAGCTCCTAACACAGGAACACCAAGTTGAGGGAGCATTTTAGGGGGCATTGGTGTCGAAAGAGTGAGGCTTCACAGGGGCGGACGGAGGCATAAGGGAACTTTACAGTGGCTTAGCCCCCCACCCCCATGCTTCTAGGGCCCCCATGCTTCCAGCCACTCCCTCCCCCTTTTTTTCTTGTCTTTAGGGATACATAATGTTTGCTTACAGGATTATGAAGCATCTGGTGCTGAGTAGGTGGCGGTTCAATTGGGGAACAGAAACTCCACGGTCAGCCTAAGGCCCCTCCCTAAAATACCCTCTCCTGAAGCTTGCACAAGGTATTTCCTCCCTGTGACTGTCCAGTAGAGCTGGATTAATATGGCCTGGGGCCCCTAGGCTACAGGTTGGTGTGGGCCCCCCAGCAAGGCAAAGTTATCGTCAAATTCACATAGACAGTGTCATCATAATTATGAGCTAGGAAATAAGGATAACATCAGAGATTCTTTAAGTATAGAGATATGCCAACATAATAGGTTTCTATGGGCACCTAACGTGACCAGGTTCCGGTCTGCCTAAAGGGGCGTGTCATAATGCTCCTAGCATTGAATAGAACAGTCCTTAGGTCTGCCTAGGTCTGCCTAAAGGGGGATTTCCCCCCCAATAATAGAACCCGGAAACAATGGGCCAATGGAACCTCTCTCTCTCTACTCTCTCTGATAACATTCCTGTACCAACTGAACAACTGTACCAACACAAAAGATTAAACTTTTAATATTGCATCTTGCCACAATTCTGCATTTTTTCACTTTTGGCCAATCAGGGGCCCCCTGACAGGTGGCTGCAGCCATATCTAGCCTGTGCATTAATCCCGCTCTGCTGTCCAGATAGTTCTTCGCACCAGCTCCTAACACAGGAACACCAAGTTGGGGGGGAGTCACAGGAGTAGTGGCGCTTGCCGTTTTAGCTTAGCTATGGAGTATGTGCAATCGGGGTGTTGGCGGATATAGCACACTGTTGTTGCGTATGTCCTTGTGCACATCAGTGTGTGAAGTACAGGGAGAACAAGAGGAAGTTCATTGGTTTCAGGTCCAGTACACATAACAGGGGCAGGACTAGCCTAAAGGTTAGGCATTTGGTTTAAAGGGGCACAATGTAGGATGACGTTGTTTGTGCGGTGCCCATGGCATGCCTGTCTCAAAAATGCTGTCCAAATAAACTCGCTGTGAGACTGTTTTTCATCACAGAATGCCAGCAGTTGATACAAATGAAGAGTTCAGATGCAAAACCCCCTAAGTGCCTTTTCAGAAAATAATCTTAATTCATTTTTATTTAATACAAAGCTATCAAAATTGCAATTTTTTACATTTTATTTATGTAATATAACTATTTATATGTATTATCAAGTACATAAATGTAAACCAAACCAACAACGGGGTTCTCTAAAAATATAGAACTGCAGGTCTTCAGAAATGGAGTTAGGGGGTTTTGCATCTGAACTGTTCAAATCTGAATATGGTATGTAAAGCGATTTTTCGTATGAGAAGTGTTTCCCACAACACGTAGCGCACCGCTCTGTCAAAAGTTGCATTTGGGGTTCTCTGACAGCGGACCGTGAAAGTGGTAGCGAGACTCACCCTTCTATTGACTCAAATAAGCATTGGTTGACTCGGGACAGTGATTAATTAAACTTTTAATCCTACCTAGAGCCCCTTTAAGGATAAAAGGGTTTCGGCCCAGCCATGGCTCAATTGGCTGGGCACTTGACTGCTACGCCGGCTACCCGGGTTCAATTCAGGCCTGAGGTCATCTGCTGAACCATCCCTGTCTTTTTTTAGATGAGTCTCAGAAACGTGTTTTTTTTCCAGATCTTCTTCAGCCTGTGATTGAATTATCAGCAATTTAAGTGTGAAGATGTAGGCTACCACTCAAGAAGATGTACCATTCACAGCAGCATTCATTCCATTTGTGGTCCGACTATTTCGACACCAATGCCCCCTCCCTGAGCAGCCTGCTCTGTGCTCGAGAACAAAAAGCTACTTCCTTGTTCTAACCTTCGTCGGGCTACGGACTGTGAGCTGTTCATTAAATAAGTTGCACGTACTTGAAGTTTCATTTATTTACACGAACCAAAGACAACACGTGCGCTTGCAAGTTACGACGCTGAAGTTATATCGGGACAGTTGAACAGTGTTTCCGCTTCGTGTGACCTATTCTTGACAAATGAGCCACTTCTTTGTTCAAAACTACCACTACTGCTAGTTTCATTTTCATTGTCATCGAGTCTGTGTAGCTACAAAACAACAGACACGTCTGGTTTACTCCATGTATTAGGTTCGGGCGTATAAGTACAATACGGTGCAATGCAGTGCATTATGGGTAGAACCGCCATCTTTAGGGAGTACGCGGTAAAACAGCGACCACTAACGTTCAGTTAACGCCAGTGAGATCTTTCCCTCAGAAAGTAAAAGTTGTAAAAATTAGTAAGATAAGTGAAAAAAGCGAAACAGTATTGAAACATGTACAAGGAAAAGAAGAAGAGCGGTCTGCCATACTTTGAAAGGCTAAACCCAATGGCCAAGGCAAGATATATTGATCCCTGTCCCAGGTAGAAAGCGAACGGCTTCGCATAGGGATACACACGAAAATCTGTTGAAAACATGACAAGATGTGGTGTGCTCGAGATTGCCCCGACACATTTCAGTGGAACTGAAAATGTCTTGATGAAGAACATATCCCATTATTGGGCTCTTTGTTTTGTTGCTCTCGGGAAATGGCTGCAAACTCTTTTCCATTATTTAAACCAAACTCATCTGATTGTGAAATGTAGCTGTGGCCATGACATCATTGAGTTTTCCTTTGATGGGATGAGGGGGTGGAAGAGAGGAAGATCTCAGAGAGAGAGAGAGAGAGAGAGAGAGAGAGAGAGAGAGAGAGAGAGAGAGGGAGAGAGAGAGAGAGAGAGAGACTAGAGAGAGATGGAGAGAATGAATGGATCAGAGGATGATAAATCACAACATTGTGTATTGTGAGTGGGAGACAAAAAGAAACAGAAGGAGAGAGAGAGAGAGAGAGAGAGAGAGAGAGAGAGAGAGACTATCCGTTGTGGTGATGAGAGAGGAAGAGTGAGGGTTAAACAGGGGGGGTTGAGGTTGATGTTGTGGCTGTGCGGATGATCAGCTGGTGGAGTTAGCGAGGGAGGCTGAGCGGGCATGCCTGAGGGCCGTGCTGTAGGGCCTTGACATCATTGAGTTTTCCTTTGATGGGATGAGGGGGTGGAAGAGAGGAAGACCTCAGAGAGAGAGAGAGAGAGAGAGAGAGAGAGAGAGAGAGAGAGAGAGAGAGAGAGAGAGAGAGAGAGAGAGAGAGAGAGAGAGAGAGAGAGAGAAAAAGGAAATCACAACATTGTGTAGTGTGAGTGGGGGACCAAAAAGAGAGGAATACAGAGAAATTAGGTACAGTAGGTAGAGAGAAAAAGAGAGGAAGATTGTGCATAGGAGAGAAACAGAAGGATAGAGAGAGAGCGAGAGAGAGATGAGAGAGACTGTCCGTCGTGGGTGAGAGAGGAAGAGTGAGGGTTAAAGAGGGGGGTTGATGTTGTGGATGTTGCGGATCAGCTGGAGCGAGGGAGCATGCCTGAGGGCCGACGGCACTGTTATGTGGCCAATGCTGCAGGGCCTTGCGGGTGACTCAGCGTCTGTGGATGAGCGTTGTGAGCGTCATGCCCAATTACAGCCTCTTTACTTCCCAGCAGCAGCAGTACAGCAGGCAACACAAGCAGCAGCAGCACAGCACTGAGAGCAGCACGCTCCCTCACTCACATGGGCAGGGCTGGACTGGCCATCTGGCATAGCCGGCGTTTCCTGGTGGGCCCTGCACCCTAGTGGGCCCCTATTTTCAGAAATGTAAATTTCCGAAAATAGGGGCTCATGATGAGGGTGCGGGGCCCTAGCCTTGTGCGCCACCCTACGTACTTCCGCCAAAAGATTGGCTCCGTACATAGTCTGGTTACTGTTTTCTGTGGAGCGTTGTTGGCCGGGAGGATCTTGCCAGCCAACCCTCCCCAGAAAACAGCCAATAAGCAAAGAGACAGGTTAGAGGGGCGAAAGGCGGGGGCTTGTGACGATGACGTAAACGCCTGCACTGTGTTGTTGTTGAGTAACTGTCAGTGATTGGGTGAGAGCTGTTCAATCCTTTCAAACCAGAACTGAGTGCAAACTTCCAGCTTCCTGCAATCGCGTCAGATCAAAAAACCTCCAGACCATGAATCCAACATGAAATGGTAGTATTATGGGATTGTCAGGACCAGACTAGCAGGGCCCACCGGTGAGTGAGTTCTGCACTGCTAATTATGAGGGGCCCCTTTAAGCAAAAAGTGCCCGGGCCTTGTTATTTCTCCCCCACTCCAGCCCTGGCTCCCTCACATGGGCAGACCTATCAGATGGGGAGAACTGTGAAGACTTGTTCCCGAGACAAAGTCAGTCAGTCACTCTGTCATTCACCAACCTACCCCACCCTAACCCACTAGCTTGCTCATTCTGTCTCTCCTCGTAATTAGTTGAAGTCAGCGATGTTCCACAACTGGAATGCCACAGCCTGTTGGTGTATATTGCAGGGTTTATTCCATTTGAGAATGGAGAATGGAGGAACTTGGGGGAGCTAGTTGTAGACAAAGACACAGTTGCTGCTCTGACTGCTCCGGTATTTTACTCTTAAAAACAAGACTATGGAAGCAGCTAAACGTAGGCTAGGTGGTGTAGCCAGACAATATCAGTGAGGGGGACTGTGTGTGTGTGTGTGTGTGTGTGTGTGTGTGTGTGTGTGTGTGTCTGTGTCTGTGTGTCTGTGTGTGTGTCTGTGTGTCTGTGTCTGTGTGCGTGTGTAATATTTAAACCATATTCAAACTGATCAGTGCTATAAAAAAATACTTCCCTAGTAGGACAGACACGCAGTAGCTCAGCTCAGACAGACTCCAAAAACACATGAGTCAGAGGAGAGGTAGTGCACTTTTCTGTGGGCTTGTTCCGTTTTTACAAGGTGGGAAAGAGGGGGTAGGGGGGTGGGGGGGAGATGGGGGTGCCTCAGAATCAGCTGCTGGAGATCAAAGCCAAGCAGGCAAGTCCCTAGGTGCACACCATCCGAGCTGAGTCAATGTAAGAAAAGGTCAGATGAGGACAGAGCTGGACTGGCCATCTAGCATAGCGTACATTTCCCAGTGGGCCCCGCAACCTTGTGGGCCCCTATTTTCAGAGATGTAAAACAAAACAAAAAAACGAAACACGTTTTTTTTTCCATTTCTGAAAATAAGGGCCTGCGAAGGTGCGGGGCCCACTGGTGAGTCAGTTCTACGCCGCTAATTATGAGGGGCCCCTTTGAGCCAAAAGTGCCCGGGTGCTATTTCTCCCCCAGTCCAGCTCTGGATGAGGCTAAGTGAAGAAAAAGAGAAAACGGAACCATTATCATCATCATCATCATCCCCATAAACCTTCTATATAAAGGAAAACTCTTTTTTGAGAAATGCCCTGGCCATTAAAGGGGTACAATGTAGGATGACATAGTTTGTGCGGTACCCGTGGCATGCCTGTCTCAAAATCTACACCGTCATGTAAAAATGCTGTTTAAATGAGCTCGCTGAGAGAATGTTTTTCATCACAGAATGCCAGCAGTTGATACAAATCTGAATACGGTAAAGTGATTTTCGTAGCGGACCGCTCTGTCTACAGTTACATTTGGGGTTCTCTGACAGCGGACCGTGAGAGTGGTCGATAGAGTCATAGTTCACTTAGGAATCGGCTGACTCGGGACAGTGATTAATTTGACTTTTAATCCTACATAGAGCCCCTTTAAATGTAATCAAATATAACTATGGACGTTTGAGAGAGTAATTCTTATCAGAGGTGGCTAATTCAACATCAGAGTAGGAGCCCATCTCACATTTTGTTCCATTCATTAATCCCACTGAACCTGGCATAATTCTTTATCCACAGATACATTTATTAGCTAAACCAACTGGGCTATGTACACATTTGGAACCAACATATGACAGGACGTCTTCTCTCTGAAGGCAGGATTTCCAAGCTTTTTTGAGTCAGTGATGTAATTTATGAGATAACAGCCCCAGGCTTGGAAGCAGACCTTTTTTTTGCAGGTACTGTACCTTACACGTAATGATGGGGTTCCTCAACCATTTCCCAATCCTTGCAAACCTCTGGAGGTTCACCACTCAGTGTTCCCTTCAAAGTAGGGACATGCGTCAGCAAACGCACTTGTCAGCATTTTTTTAACGTTGCAAAATGCGATGATTTAGCAAAGAAAAAATGACAGTACTCTCTCTCTCACACATCTGGTCCATTGCATTGCACAAGTAAAGAGGCCTTTGCAAATCACCAAGTGCCTGACTGGAAGAGTGACCTTGAACAGATGGGGAAGTAAATTGTTAAGCAGGCAGTGTTGCCACATGTGTCTGAGCAAATCCCACCCAAAAGGTGCCCAAAAACCGCCAAGAAGCGCTAAATTCCGCAAAATTTCAACAAATTGCTTTATTTCTATGGGCGTAACACTGCAGGAAAAAAAACGCCAAATAGACGATTTTCCCCGTTTTTACCCGCAGACAGCCATCCCAAGCAGCACAATTGGGCGGGTAACTGCCCAATCTGGCAACACTGTATGCAGGAGCTATACAGTTACAGACATACAAATAGTCTCTGTTTACGGCCCAGTCTGTTGCCATGGTAACGGTGCATAGAACAGGGGGTTCTGACGCAGGTCAACGTATGACGAGTCTCAATGACAAGGGTCATGGAAGAGGGAAGTGGAGAGTGCTGACATCTCAATGCAGCTGACCCTCCCAATGACATGTTAGAAGGCATTAAAAAAAACGAGTTGAATTCAATGTCATCTTTAAAACAACATTTGTCAGCACAGAGATTTGGTAGAAGATCATGGGTCACCCAAGTTTTAAACATGACAGGGCCATTTTCTCCTGCCTCAAGGTACTGTTCTCTACAAGGTTTATAATGGCCACCATGGCCAGGGGTGAAAAGGAAGGTTCTAACAGGGGACAGTAACAGGGGACCTTTAGAAGACTATTAATTGGATTATTAATCAGTGTTGGAAGTAATGCGTTACTAAAGTAATTAATTACTGTAATGCATTACTTTTTTGAGTAATGCAGTAATGTAAGGGATTACAGGGGGAAAAATTGGTAATATATCCTCGTTACAATGCAAGTAACGTGCACATTACAACACATTTTTTTCACCACAATTTTGTGGTCAAAACGTAACCTTCGCGACAAAGTCGGCGAAGGTAACTATAGCTGAACTATTGGCTGCGCAAGTAGTAGAATCTGGCTGTGGTGCTGACTGAGCGCGCGTAAATTGCGTAAATCGCGTAAATCGCGTAAATCGCGCACCTTGTTCATGGTGCTGCAGACCCAAGAAGGACTATGCTACACGCAGACGCCTTCGAGTGTCACTGAAGAGGAATAATTAAATAACTGTTTTAGATTAGCAAACATTCACTGCATGTCATAAGGGCAGTATTTTCAGTATGGATTAAGCCGTTAACAGACGCATGCCCTTCTCTATTTGAACAAAAATTGCACAGTCTGATATCGGGTCATGAAATTTCTGTCTGGTTCGGTGAGTGACGAGCTGTTGGCACCGGTACCCCATTCATGGTGAGAAAAAAGATACAATAGCCTACAGTTGTGACGTGAGCTTGGATACATGCAGTGGCGAGGACACTGCGATTGTCTGCCCAGCCAAGAATAGATCTACAGTTGTGAGTGAGTGACAAACTGATCTCCGCACGAAGTCACATGATTCAGGCGAGCCTCGAGCTTGCAAAGAGACCGGCTGGTCGCAATCTTTTTTTTTTTTCGCCTATAATTTTGTTCATTGATAAGACATTTTTTCCCGGTGTGCTGTATATAATTAATATTCAAAATACATAGGCCTACTGTAGCAATGCATCTGCTCTTTTATCAATAATAATTTTCAAACTCGTAGTGCAGTGAGGTGGCTTTATGTTTCAGCCAAGTGCAAACAGAGCCTGTGCTGCATGCGTGCGTAATAGATAATAAGGCACTGGTGTGCATGGTAAGGTGTGGTAAGAAGAGAAAGGATTAATCATTGTATTGGCGAATCAATGTTTGGTATTGTATGTGAGCAAGACGCAATTCCTGAAAATATTGGTTTTCAGTCTGCAGGCTTCCAAAACGACTTGTGGATGGCAGGTGAAAGTCATGCCACCTCATAGATTTGCACTGTAGAATCCTTATTTCCAGTCATTTTGGCTAGAGTTACTAAAAGTAATGCAAAAGTAGTGTAATGCCTTACTTTTGAAAAAAAAAGTAATGTTGTAATGTAAGGCATTGCTTTAAAATGACAGTAACAACAGTGCTATCAATTACACAATTCTATTTTCATATCACAGCCTTGTAAATCTTTTCTGGTGGCCCAAGATTGTGGTGCATCCTTTTGAAACTCTGTTGTCGTAAACCCTGACCTCCGCCTCGGGGAAGTACAAAAGAATGGGTTCTCAACTCTGGGTTCTGAAACACGGACTCGGAGCACTTCGGTGTACTCCGAGTTCATTTAACATTATTTTTTTTCAGACATCTGTATTGTCTCCAGTGGTTTCAATAGAGTACAATACAATTTGAGGCAGTCATGGGTGAGCGGTTAGGGCGTCAGACTTCATCTGGGCATCTCAGAGGTTGCTGGTTCGACTCCCGACCCACCAGGTTGGTGGGGGGAGTAATCAACCAGTGCTCTCCCCCATCCTCCTCCATGACTGAGGTACCCTGAGCATGGTACCGTCCCACCGCACTGCTCCCCATGGGGCGCCACTGAGGGCTGCCCCCTTGCACGGGTGAGGCATAAATGCAATTTCGTTGTGTGCAGTGTGCAGTGTTCACTTGTGTGCTGTGGAGTGCTGTGTCACAATGACAATGGGAGTTGGAGTTTCCCAATGGGCTTTCACTAGAACGCATTTACAACGGATGTCGGGAGAACGAACTCGGATCCACCGACAGCCGAGTTTCAAAAGAATGAGCCATAACTTTGCCCCTGACCATGTCTGTCCCCCAGAACACCGGCCATGTTTTGTTGTTACATTAACCCCTTAAGACATGGCTTTATACATTTGCTGTTACCAGTATAGTAATGACGTCGTGGTGCATTACTAAAGGGCCTGTGTTGTGTCATAGTATTGTAGTGCTATGGTAGGTACATTTCAATGACTATTACAGCGTGCCACTGGAGGTACGGCGCGCATTAAGGGGCTACACTTAGCTGACGTTTTTTTTCTATCCAAAGCGACTTACAGATTTTACAGGTTATTGGTTACGGTCCCTGCAGCAATGTGGGATTAGGTGCCTTGCTCAAGGGCACTTCAGCCATGGATGGAGGTTTAGGGAGTGATACAGTAAGGGCAGGATACGAACTTGCAACCCTGTGATGTACAGTCCATCTCCCTAACCATTACACGGCGGCCTCCAGGGTTACATGGCGCTATTCAGATGTGCCACCATTCAGACATTGATGTCTATTGTCTGAATACCGGCACGTTTCCCACCGAAATCTGCCATTTCTGTGGTTTGTGCTACATTGCTCAGGTTTTTTTCAGTTTGGGGAGAGTGCATGCAGTTACCCTAACCTAACCCTAAACCTGACCCTAACCCTAAACCTGACCCTAACCCTAACCCAGAGGTGCATCTTGCCATCAGGCAAGGCAGGCATCCGCTTGGGGCCCCCAAGCCCCTAGATAGTGATTAACAGCCCACATTTTACCACAGTAGTGGCGATTTTTCCGATCATTTTTGGCGATCATTTTCGCTTGGGGCCCCACCTGACCCTAGAATCGCTTCTGCCCTAACCCTAACCCTACGGCATGTCAGATGTCGGAATAGCGGTATGTCTGAATAGCGGTATGTCTGAATAGCGCTTGCACCACGGCTGCCAGGCTTTGTTGTCTGTGGAGGAAGCTGGTCTTATGTAACCTTATTCATGGATGTTGTGGATGTAGTCTGAAATCCAGTTGTTAGGTTGTTCTGGAGCCATTCCAGTTTAAAAAAGCACTTTCCAACAGCGCAAGGGACCATTTAAGCGTGTCTCTGCTTGTATTTCTGTGTGTGTGTGTGTGTGTGTGTGTGTGTGTGTGTGTGTGTGTGTGTGTGTGTGTGTGTGTGTGTGTGTGTGTGTGTGTGTGTGTGTGTGTGTGTGTGTGTGTGTGTGTGTGTGTGTCCAAATGTATCAGCCATGACAGAACCCTCTCAGGTTCAGGACTTCTCTTAGTAGGCGAGAGCGTTCCTAGCCCGCGGGAAGTGGAGCGTCTCTCATGTGGCCAAAGTAGTCCTGTACAACTGGTGTGAGAGAGAGACAGCAAGAAAGAGAGAGAGAGCGCAAGAGAGAGAGGTATAGGAGAGGGAGAGAGTGAGAGAGAGAGAGAGACCAAGAAAGAGAAGGAGAGAGAGAGAGAGAGAGGTAGGGAGAGAGAGAGCGAGATAGAGATAGAGGTAGGGAGAGAGAGGTAGGGGGAGAGAGAGAGAGAGAGGGAGAGAGAGAGGTAGGGAGAGAGAGAGCGCAAGAGAGAGAGAGAGAGGTAAAGAGAGAGCGCAAGAGAGAGAGAGTGAGAGATACTTCCTGTGTTAAATGGAGAGGTTCTCCCCAGACAAGCTCAACTCCACTCTGCTCCGTACTCCCTCCTCTAGAACACTCCACTCCACTCCGTTCCGCTCCGTACTCCCTCCTCTACACCGCAGCCATGGAATTCCGGCTGCCATGACATCATCGGCCCCTGCAGGCAGCAGCACAACACACATTAATGCAACATTTACCGTCAGCATCTGGCCCCTGGCTGGAGAAACACTTTACAAGCCCTCCAACTACACGCCCAAGCACATGCGTGCACTGTTACGGCAACGATTTTAACATATTTTCTACATAGGGTACTTACTGGCTGAAACTTAAACTGTGCAGCCTCTATGACTCAGGCAACAATTTTGCCATAAGCATTTACTGCAATTGCCGTAACGTTTTACAGGTCCTCGAGCATGCTGGACCGTAACGAGACATTTTCAAATACCGAGGTCAAATACTCCGTGCTGTACTGCATACTGTACATTTAGAATGTTTCAAAGTCTTAAGCTTGTTTTCATTTATTACTGCCTTGAGGATAAAGGGGGGATGTCGTATACAGATTGAATTTATCATTGTTGATCATATATTGATTTTCATCCTAGATGAATTTTACATTACTGAAAAAAATAGAGAGGACATGACCTCTGTCCTCAATGGTAGTTACCGCCATACCCTCAAAACGCCTAAGCACACATGCTATATGTGACAACTTCGACATATTTTCTTCAACAAACAGCAGTCAAAGTTGTTACTCTGTGTTTTAGTGATTCATCAACAGCACTTTCGTTTGGCATAACTATTTATTTGACATGCACTAAACAGTTTTTACTCAACATAATGTAAAATGAGCCTCAAGTTGCATGATGCTGGTAAATAGACTGAAACCAAACCAAGCAAATAAATATGACAGCAGTGCAAGATTTCTTTGTAGAAAATAAACCATAAAAGAGGTCAAAGTTCAAGATGTGGCAGAGACAGGATGAAGCAAAGTAATGTGCCAAATTTCAGTTGTAGACAAAACATTGGCAAGGAACGGCTATTTCCAAACTTAACATTGCGTTTACTGCTAAATGAAATACAGCTATCAGCAAATCGTTATCTTTCCCTAAAGCTCCCCACTGAAACTCTTTTTCCCAGAACTGATGTGATGAGGCAATGGTCATTATTACGAGAAAATATACGTGGAAGCATGGCTGGAGCCATTTGGGAGTTAAAAATGAAACTTTATATAAATTATCACTTGTACTGTACACAGTTTATCTCTGGTTGTATTTCACAACGATCTACATTTCTAATATAATCTCTCTTCCTAGTAACACTAGAAGAATATCAGCTCCATCTGCCAATGAAAACATGAATACACAAACACATGAACAATAAAAGAGACAACAGCACTGGCGACAACGTAGAGCAATTTGATGAAGACAAAATAAAACTAGCCAACTTTCAAAACAAAACAATCTCTACCCATCAAAATGTCCTCTGCTCTAGCCTTATGTCTGAACACGCTCTCTTTTGAAACTCGCATTTGACTAAAATGTCAGCTAAATGTAATATAATATTCAGTCATGGGTGAGCGGTTAGGGCGTCAGACTTGCATCCCAGAGGTTGCTGGTTCGACTCCCGACCCGCCAGGTTGGTGGGGGGAGTAATCAACCAGTGCTCTCCCCCATCCTCCTCCATGACTGAGGTACCCTGAGCATGGTACCGTCCCACCGCACTGCTCCCCATGGGGCGCCACTGAGGGCTGCCCCCTTGCACAGGTGAGGCATAAATGCAATTTCGTTGTGTGCAGTGTGCAGTGTTCACTTGTGTGCTGTGGAGTGCTGTGTCACAATGACAATGGGAGTTGGAGTTTCCCAATGGGCTTTTTCACTTTTCATACTGCACAGTATCTTGACCCAGTCTCTGGGGTGCAAGGGGAGAGGATTTAAACTGTTGAGAATAAACGCTGGATTAACTGAAGGGAGGGGGAAAGGATAACACTACAGCAAAGTAAACATCGGTCACCCTTCACAGAATTATAGCAAACAACCCCAACAGTAAACAAAACATCTTGTGGGACTTAAAAACTGTTGGTGTTGTTTTACAGTTAAGACTTTTGGCAGATGCCACCACTCTGTGTCGGGAACTGTGGGCTTGACATTCTAGCTTGCAGAACATGTGACTAATCACAGTGATTATTACGCTGGCCCAAGCTCCAAAGTCAGTGGCTATGGCATCAACGAAAAAATGCATGGACAGATTTCAGACCGTGTGAAAATAGTTTGACAAAAGTGTGATTAAAGGGTGATAAAAGTTTCCTTTCTTTTTTTATTATTTAGAAAATTGCAATCTTAACTTATTTTAGAAGTCACAGTGAAACATGAAGTCACAGTCACATCACTGTGCCTCAGAGTACTCAAAGGTTCCTGTATGACAAATTGGTTCATGGAAGAACCACAAGAGTTTTTTCAGGAACCTTCATGCATTCTGTTTTGATATTTTCAAAAGAGCTTTTTGGTGCAGCTAAGATACGCAACACATTATTTAAGTGTATGTTTAAGTAGGTCTATAACAATAGCATTTTAATATTAATATGTCTTGAAATATAATATACAATGCTGCAGACCACCACTAAGATGTTTACAGGTGCCTAAGAGGGTTGGTTCATTTCTGTCTTACCTAACACTAATGATGGAGAAAATGACAAGGGTCTGTAAAATGAACTCAGCGTTTTCAGTGGAAGCAACTAAAACAAAACAACTGCTAGCGTCATGTGGAGAGGCTTTGTAAGGCATTAGTGAAAACAGGTAAGCGTCACACAAATAACCATCTGCCATTCTTATGGAGGATGCAACAAGGGCCGTGGATAGCTGTTGCTGGGCCCAGGGCAAAGTCATCTGAAAGGGCACCCCATGCAATACAGTACATACAATGTAATGGAATCCCAAACCCTCTCTACTTGGGCCCGGGACAAATGACCCCTTTGTCCCCCCTGTCAGCTTCTTTGGATGCACCAAACGTTTGTGTAGCCTATGAGATAATGGCAAAAACAGGATTGAATTAGAAAGAAGGTTAACAGAGTAAGATAAAGAGTAAGAGCGATGATCTGGAGACGCATATGTCATCAGGATTAAGAAGGAAATGATGAGGTAATGTCACTGGTTACCAGACACATGCACACGCACACACACACACACAAACAGATGGGGACGGATCACACACACACACACACACAGGCACGCACTCACGCACGCACGCACACACACACAAATACTCCCTAGAATGACATGTAAACAAACACAAACAGATCACACACACACACACACACACACACACACACACACACACACACACACACACACACACACACACACACACACACACACACACACACACACACACACACACACACACACACACACACACACACACACACACACACACACAAACAACACTAAGGCTCAGAGGCATAGCTAGTTTTTTGTCGTCATTACCCAAAATGACTAGCCTTTTTTCTCATTTTCCCTCCCTGCCTCTCTCTCTCCATCCCTCCTTCTTTCATCACTCGCTCACTCACTCCCACAGACACAGACACAGACACACACACACGGGCACACACACACGCACGCGCGCACGCACACACGGGCACACGCACGCACGCACACACAGACACACACACACACACGCACACACACACACACACACACACACACACACACATCCTTACAAACAGCAACAAATCATTTCGGATGAAGTCATGGCTGCTGCTGGACAGACACCCAGAACACAAGAGGCAGCCAGTGGGCGGAGCAAATGCCAGCGGACGGAGAAATGGCTCCAGCGTCTCCTCCGCAGCCCACAGACAGCACATGTCCTGGGGTGTTTCCCCCTGGCCTCGTGCTTCAGTCCGGGGGGGGCAAGCGCTATTCAGACATAGCGCTATTCCCAGGGCTGATAGTGTTCAGGCTCCATGCCTGATTTTAGGCTTGACAGAGTTTGCAAAAATAAAAACATTGATCATAATTAGCCATCAAGTTATTCTTATCTCAGAAAGTGTTACAGGTTTAGGGTTTTCTTCTACTATCAGGCTTGAATTGGGTCATTCCAGCTGGAATCAGCAAATGGTCCCCACTCGACCCCCTCGGATTTGCTTGAAAAAAATATATGTGATGGCTTCAACATCCAATAGAACATATCCACCATTGCAGATTTCAGCTGTGCATACTTTTTCCACAAAAAATCTGTAAATAAGGACACCCCCTCCCCCTGATTTGGCGTCACTGCCTGAGTGACCATATTCAGACTTAATTATCTCCAAAACTATTTGTGGTAGGTCCATTATTTTTTCAGGGCTAAGAGTAATAGACCTGATGAACATTCATTACAATTTGCAGCAATGTATTTTTAATTACACCTTAATACTGGCCCTCTACTTTTCTTTGAAATTAAAATTGCAAGGGTTTTCAGATGTCCATAAAAACCTCAAATTTCAACATTCAAGGTTCATCTTTGGTACATGGTCAGATATGTGCCATGACTTTCACATCACATCATATTTGATATAAGGGTCCAATGGTTGTTGAGATGCAGAGGTCCAAAAATGGGCAAAAACTAATTTATACCATTATTTGGAGCAATATTCCCAATCTATGACACCAGTTGTGAACTTGCTGTTTGGTGTCTCTGAAAGATAATATTATTATTCATAACATATCTAAAATTTGGGATGGTGTTTTGCCCCATTATTTTTATAATGAATTTTAAAAACTCATTCCTGTGTGACATGCAGGTGTACCTTAGGAGCCCTGTTACCTTAGAAAAAAATTGGGTTTGCTACACCTAAAATGAATAGCCAAGTCAGTGAACACTAAAACCTAAAATCTCTGATACCAAATAGGTGATTTTATACTTGTTCAGCTCAGTATTTCAGTATATCTGACTTAACCCTCAATTCCATCCTAAGAAGGTGGCCAATCCCCTTGATTTTTGTGTTCCATTTTCACACAAAGATGGCGGCTCATGGAGCCAATGGCATAGTTCCAAAATAGTTCCAGGAAGTCAGCATCAAGGGAAGGAAACAAAACACCATTGTTTGGAGCAATATTTCCAATATATGACAGCGGTTGTGAACTTGCTGTTTGTTGTTTCTCGAAGAGGATATTCTTATTAACAACATATCTAAAGATTGGGATGGTGTTTTGCCCCTTTATTTGTATAATGCCTTTTCAAATCTCAATGCAGTGTGGCATGCATCCCTCAAATCCATCCAAAGTGGCGTCATGAAAAAAAAACCCACCATTTTTTAGAGCAATACCTCCAAAGTATGACACCAGCTGTGAACTTGTTTTTTGTTGTGTCTGTAAGAGGATATTTTTATTAACAACATAGCAAAAAAATAGAATGGTGTTTTGCCTCATTCCTTTTAATGATCGTAAAGCATTGCGGTGTGACATAAGCCTGTGATCAAATAGTGCAGAGGGAAGCGGAAGTGGTGAATTGTTCTGGGCCAAGGACATGGGGGAATCAAGATTGGGTACTCATTACATTGCATGTATTGGGAAGGGGTCTCTTCAGACGACTTTATCCTGGGCCCAGGCAAAGCTGTTTGTTCAGCTCAGTATTTCTGATTTTTTTTTCAGGGATTCTGGCCTCATCTTTTTAAGTATGCTATCGGCCAGATGATCAAGTGACTACGCAACATGTTCTCACTGGCGCTACGTTAGCAATAAATTTAAGATGGTTGAGAGAAGTACCATTTTGAGAGAAGTCATAAAAAAACAACCTCTGGAAATTAAACAAGGTGTTGATATGATTTCCTTGATGCAACCTTGACTTCCTTGATGGTGATTTAATATTTGAAAAAAAAGATGAAATGTATTAAACAAGTCAGGAACTTTCAATGCTCTGGCCTGTGACAAATGATTTTATACACACTTAACTTTCAATCACTTGCTGCATCTTATGAGTTGACTTTATAAGGTAGCTTGCCATTGTCAATGATGGTGCATTAGGTATCTGCATTCATATTGTTGTGTGCAACCATCCGTCATTGGCAATTCAATGAGGACCACCTGAATGAAACTTTGAATGAAACTTTATTGTCCTTGTACAGGTACAACGAAATTGGTACCCTGAAGGACAATGACAACATGGGTATTGATTTCAGTAAGGATACCACCACCATGCTCAGGGCACTTCGGTCAGGGGAGGATGATGGGGGGCGGGAAGTTCTACAATCAGGATACCTCTTTACAAACTGTCTCCTCCTATGTGTCATCTCTAATCAAATTTTACTTTCCTATGCGACCATAAAACAGTCCCACCCCCGCCAACAGTCACCGCGACAGAGGTACCCTGACTGTAGAACTGTGCCCCGCCCCCAATCCATCACCATATCTGAACGTTTTTGCATGCTGCAAAGCTTCCTTTCGGCTTCCATCATCTCACCTGGATCAATGTGATGATGAACTTTACAAGTAATGAACATTGTCTACAAGTATCCAAACCATGATTGTTGTAATCACTGCTGCTAACCTGCAATCCACTTGTCAGCATTGCAGTGGTATAATATTATAATGATGCAAGCAGCTGAATTAGATCACAACAATGTGACAAGAACCACATGGTTGTCTGGTGCCAATATGAACTTTTGTGCCTTCAATATTCACCTAGTATTGATTACTGCATGCAAGCAAACTCTTCTAACTAAAACTCCAGGACCATGCTGTCAAAATAGTCTGAGGGAATCTCTAGCCAGTATGAATTAGTTATTTTGCAATAGCCTACAGCTGATAAATTAATGAGTAAGACACATAGCTTCATAGCAAATATAAA
Organism: Engraulis encrasicolus; assembly: GCF_034702125.1. Classification (NCBI taxonomy): domain Eukaryota; kingdom Metazoa; phylum Chordata; class Actinopteri; order Clupeiformes; family Engraulidae; genus Engraulis; species Engraulis encrasicolus. The sequence continues at coordinate 45,801,664 of NC_085868.1, forward strand.
GTTACAGGTGCTGATTGAAAGACTAGTTAGGATGGGAGTCCTTGTTGCAAACAAGAGTGCTACAATTCTTTAATCCTCTCCTATTTCATCACTTTATTCCAAGACTACTACTACCGCTACCACTACCACTACCACTACTACTACTACTACTAAAATGATGATGATGATGATGATGATTATTATGATTTTACAATGAAAATAATTAATGTCTACAAAGCCATGTGCAATGTGCTATTCTTGTTGTGTGGCATCAATCAATTCATTTACAAGTGTAATGGTTTCCCTAGAATTTGCTTTGTCATTCACAGGGTAGCCATCTTGTTTTCACTATTAAGGTGACATCAGAGCCATGGATTTGAGAGTTGTGACAAGTCGGTTGGTGACATGGTCCTCATAGCTTCAAGTAATTGTAGCCAATTGAGATTTTGAAGTCCGTTATAAAAAGAATGAGGCAAAACACCATCCCAATTTTTTTATATGTTGTTAAAAAAAACATTCTCTTTCAGAAACACCAAACAGAAAGTTCCTAACTAGTGTCATAGATTGGAAATATTGCTCCAAACATTGGTGCAAATTAATTTTTTCCCATCTTTGGACCTCTGTATCTCAACAACCATTGGAGCCTTTTGTTAGATATACTATGATGTGAAAGTCATGGTACATATCAGACCATTTACCAAGGATGAACCTTACATGTAGAACTTTGAGGTTTTTACAGACATTTGGAAACCCTAGAACATATGATATCTACAAAAAGTAGAGGCACATTATTACGGTGTGATTTGACTTACAGTGTTACAAATTGTAATATATGATATTCAGGTCTGGGACTCTTAGCCCTGAAAATATAATGAATCTGACACAAATAGTTCTGGAGATAATTGAGTCTGAACATGGTCACTCATGCAATGTCGCTAAAACAAGCGTAGGGGGTGTACTTATTTACAGATTTTTTTGTGCCAAAAGTATCCAGAGCTGAGTTCTGATATTGTGGATATGATCTATTGGATGTTTAAGCCATCACATACATTTTTTTCAGGCAATTCCGAGGGGGTCGAGTGGGAGATTTTTCAGAAATTTGCTGATTCCAGCTGGAATGACCCAATTATGGTCATACACAGGTTATTAAATGTTTGAATAATGTGTCAAAATATTCCTATGTTACGTCACTATGCAGTATCTTGTCGTTGTTAGAGCAGGGAAAAAAGTTCAGGCTCAGGGTTTTTTTTCACTATCACCCCTGTATTCAGACATAGCGCTATTCCGACGTCTGACGTGCCGTAGGGTTAGGGCTAGGGTTAGGGTGACTGCATGCACTATCCCTTAACTGATAAGGAGAAGAAGAGTGGATCAGGCCTCCGTTTCTTTAAAAGCATTGTTTCCATCTAAGTTAGCGACTTACTTGGTTGCAATGCAATTTCCCATAGGCAACCTACTAAGTTGTTATAGCTGCTTAGCAACGATGCTGTCGAAAAACGCTGAGGCTGGTAGGAATGGTGTAGGGGAGGGGAGGTGTTCTAATCGGGGTGGGGGTGGAGGTGAGGGTAGGTGGAGGTTGTTGTGGAAGTGGTGGGAGGAGGAGGTTGGCTTTGGTAGAGGAGGAGGAGCGAGCGAGAACATGGGGGTGGTGATGATGATAGGGACAGACGAATGATGTCTGCTGCCAGGGACGGATCTAGCCATTTTGGGGCCCTAGGCAAAATATCAACATGGGGCCCTCAAAAGTCATTATATAGGCATACAATTCTGTGTTTTTGGTGCTATTTAAGCTTTTTGTCTCATATATATCTTTGACTATTTTGCATAAGTGACAAAGCCTACTTTTTGTGTGTTTACTGCAACTGCTGGGCCCCTATGGAGGACAGATATGGTCGGGGGCCTTTGAAATTGCCTAGGTTTGCCTAATAGAAAGTCCGGCTCTGTCTGCTGCAGTAAACAAAGCTCAAGTTCTCCGTGTCAGATTGTCCTCGTTGAAAAGCAAGGGCATGATAAAGGCAGGGTGAGTCGAGGACAGGGCGATAAAGTTGGTCCATACGGAGCCATTTATTACAGTATTTGAGGGGGATGGGATTATTTTAATCGGCTGTGGAAGGATAGTAATGCTGAATAGAGACGTATATATCACATTAGGCTTAAGGGAGAATGTTTATTTTACCATTTTTGGCCATCATTGTTACAGAGAATACATACTGTAGTGTCTGATTTGTGTTTGTGGCCAGGGGAGTGTGTGTGTGTGTGTGTGTGTGTGTGTGTGTGTGTGTGTGTGAGAAAGAGAGACAGGAAAAGGCCGGCATAGGATGCAGGCCGGAATCGAACCCGGGTCGCCGGTGTAGCAGTGCAGTGCAGTGCCCTACCGATTGAGACACGGCAGGGCCCACAGAATATCTGCCCTACAAAGCAAAAAGGCAGTAACTGCGCAGAGCTCAAAACTGAGTCAGTTGGCTTTTAAATGATACTACAATTCAGTATGTGTTTTTTGGGAGATTATTGACATGTGACAATTTTGTTACTTTATATTACCACCTTTTTTGCAGAGCAATCATTTTCTTTAACTTTAGACTTTGATATATATGGCATTACAGTCATAGTAACTCATTTTCAACAGCAATGCAGCTACTGCCTTTTTGCTTTGTAGGGCACAGATGTATTCAGCTCTATGGTGCCAGTTTGTTTGGGAAACAGTACCCCCAAAAAATCTGCCCAAATTTGAACGCTATTTAAAGCATACCAACACCCACTTATTTTCCACGAGCGACCATTCTGATTCAATTCTGCCTGCGGTGGTTTCCAACAATTAACTGTGCTACACGGTACTGATTCTTATCATTTCATGCACAATTAAAATAAATCAGAACATGCCTTTTTTCCCTAATGGGCTAAACCACATTAATGTCTTTGGAAAATATGCAACACTTAATAATGTGACTATCAGCAACACTTCTAGACATGAAGTCATTCTTGTTGTTGTCAGTGCTCGCCCCAGCAACATGATCGCCCAAACAGTTGATATTAAAGAAAGCCCAGCCCAACTGGGAAACTCCAACTCCCATTGTCATTGTGACACAGCACTCCACAGCACACAATTGTACACTGCACATTGCACACAACGAACTTGCATCCATGCCTCACCAATGCAAGGGGGCTGCCCTCAATGGTGCCCCAAGGGTGCAGTGCGGCGGGACGGTACCATGCTCAGGGTACCTCAGTCATGGAGGAGGATGGGGGAGAGCACTGGTTAATTACTCCCCCCACCAACCTGGCGGGTCGGGAGTCAAACTGGCAACCTTTGGGCTACAAGTGTCACCCCCTAGCCCCCACCCCCAAAAGTGTATTTTGGTTTGATGTGGTTTGTTTTTAGCATACAATGGCGAGATACATTGTGATGAAGCAAAAGTCATCAGTGTATCTCGGTAGCGAAGGGGAGTAGAGTTCAATCCCCAAGCGGGATTCGAACCCGCACCTTCTGGGATAGTATAAACTGGGATCTGACCGCTACACCAAAGAGCCAGGCTCATTTGTGTGACAATCAGAACACACCGACAATTCCAGTGTCATTCCATCACAATATCATGATGCATGTACTACAGTACTACCTGCCCATGAAAACTCCCATGAATCAGAGATGTTTTGTGTCGTCTGTTGCCTCAGGTTACGGATGGCTTCG
>NC_085868.1:45810327-46052827 GCF_034702125.1 Engraulis encrasicolus
GCTTCCAAAGGGATTTCACTCCATGCAGTGATTGGGGTTGTGAAAGACTGAAAAGCCTAGGCTAGACATGCACCAGACCCTGATTTTTAGGTAACATGCCGAATACCGGATCCACTGCTTAAGATCCTGCCGGACCCGGACCCTGTGAAAAACTCTATTATCCTGACGGATCCGGAACCGGAACCGGATCCGGTGCATCTCTAGAAAATAACAAGTTATTTTAGGCAGCACCATTGAAACCCATTCATCCTCCACTTGTCCGTGATTACCATCAAACTTCAATACCACCTGAAGAACTGAAGTCATTCTGACTGGTTAGAGATTATCTGATACTATCAAGCATGATGAAACAATTTCTAAGGACATGCTGCAAAGTGTGTGTAGCACATGCATTTTGATAGTGATGAAAGTGTGAATGGCTGAAACATTTTAAGAACTTGTAACACTTGCAACAAGCAGCCCCATCTAAACCAATCTGCTAATCAGTGCCTGGCCTCACCTGAGTAGGGCTGTTATGCCATTATTCAATTACGGGCGTCACCTGCCAAGGGCCTGATGACTCTGGTCACATGGTACTCTTGCACCTGTATATAAATCTGGACTATCAACACTTCAGTTCCTTGCCTGCCTTCTGGCTGGCCTGCATGGCACAGCATAGCACTTGTTTGCCTACAAGCTTGCCTACAAGCTTGCTTACATGCTTGCACACTTTCCTCTTTGTGAAAGCTTGCTGTATGTGGCATCATTTGTGGCATTGTTGCATATAATGTGCCTGCTGCAAATTAGGCATTGCTTTGAGAGCTAGCTTGTAGTGCTGCTTGTTTGCTGTGCTACTTGGTGTAAAATATTTTTTTAAAGACTGACCAATGCTATATTTATCATTGGCTCATCAAGAGATACAGTAAAAAGCCCACCTTGCACACTATCATTGTAACATAGCACTGCGTACTCTGAAATTTTATTCATGCCCACACTTTCAAAGGACCACCGCAAACCATTTTCTCAATACAGCATTGCGCCATAGTATCATGCTCAAGGCACTCCAGTCATGGTGAACGATGGGAGGGTGGGGTGGTAACATGGCCAGGGTACCACAGTTATGGAGAATGATGGGTGGGGTGGGAAGTTGCCATGGCCATATTCATGAATACAACTATGACCCAGTATTTGCCTGTCATCACACAGTACAATTCAACTTTTTAACTGAAATGTACTGTTATTTTTCTGTAGAGTACTGTTATTTAACAGTTCAATTGCGGCTGAAAAAATGTTATATACTGTGATACATTAAACAGCAATGAGCTGTATTTGATTTTTGGTGTGAAATAACAGTAGAATTACAGGTAAATATAATTGCCAGTAACTGCCGTTATTTTGCAGGGAAATTTTCTTAGAGTGTGGCCCATATTATATGCTTGTTGTCATTACAATGGCAATGACCAAGTCGTAATGTAATGTGTTTTATGTAAACATTATAAGGTTCACATTATAAGGTTGTGATCTATACTGACCAGAACTGACTTTCTCACGGTTGTTTGCCACACTCCCATAATGCCTGCAGACTCAGAGTAACTCTGCTGGTTCTGTAAGGGGTTTCCATCGGTAGACCGTGCACATGGCTGAAACGGCACGCACGCAGCCAAGCTCAACAGCGCACATGTATCACTCTGCATGTGGGTGTTTCCCAAACATCTGCACCATGTCAAAACTAACTCGACTGCTCGACTACACGCTACACACACCTCCCCCCGTCCTCCTCCTCCCCCGTCCTCCTCCTCCTCCTCACCCACCTCCTGCCCGTCCTCCTCCTCTTCCTCCCCATCCTCCTCTTCCTCCTCCTCCTTTCTTTTTTATCAGTCTACGGGTGAGGGGAAACCTTGGCAGGGGTCGAGCCCAGCTGTCTCAGCTCTGTCTCTCTCTCTCTCTCTCTCTCTCTCTCTCTCTCTCTCTCTCTCTCTCTCTCTCTCTCTCTATCTCTCTCTCTCCAAATGCATATCCTCCCACTCCGTAAACAGTGGTGAAGGCTTTACGAGATGAGTTTTGTTGTGTTCCTTTTCTGACAGATTTCTCATTAAGTGCCAAGCAACACGTGCCTTTAGTTTAAAATCTGTTTTGGTGGAGAGTGAGTTAACTCCTAGGCCTTGATTAAGGGCTCTTCACATGTCCAGAGTATAAAGACAAACATGAGTAATCCTTGCATATTGATGAGGATGGATAACCTCCCATGGCTCCAGGGAGGTGTGAGAAAATGTCATGTTGAGAACAGTTTGGTTGCTACTATCCTTCCAAAAGAAGATAACAGTAGTACTGTAGAAAGGTCGGGTCTAGAGAAGTTGGACATGCCGTAATGCCGACTACTGCCAACAGCAACAACACTTTTTGAAACACTAAAAGCAAGGCTCAAACATAGTCTTGTATTTGTGAAGACTACTTCTGTGTCTGAATTGGCAATGATAAACAGCTGATGGCATGGTGGAGGGGACTAACAGGCACAGACAAGAGATTCAGAGGGCACTGGCACACCGGCGCCGATCTATGCGGACATTCGAGGATGTCGACAAGCGAGGCGAGTTTTATTTTGTCGGAGCCGCCCATTGACAATGCATGCTATGTTCCTGAGAAATTGGGTTGGATTGGATTGATTGGATACTGTTGGAACTAGGAACTTGGGGGGATGGAGATGATCTACATATGGGAATCTATGAATGACATAATTTTGGTGTCATTATTTGGTACTATGACGTCATTATGACATCATTATCTGATTTTAATGCCAAAAATCGTCATGATGTATTTTCCATCAAAAGTAGGTAATGCACTTAAATTTTTATGTGAATTTTTAAATGATTATATGCTTCAGACCACTTAAATGCTCACAAAGGTGTCTGATGCTAATAGAAATAACAAAAAAATATGAAAAGGAACAATAATGAGATACTAAATTGTAGCCAACTAAATTTTAGGAAAAGTCACCAAGTTTCGTAGTCATAGCTTAAGTCGTTAAAGAATTATCCGACATCAAAGTTGGTGCGGGCACTTTTAGCGCACCCCCCCCGCCCCCCCCCCCACCAGTCTGGATAGGGTTAACTTTTGCGGGATAGGGCAGATTTTGACATTCCAGATTTTAATTCCACAAAAAGAGGCTAGAAAGACTTGTGTAAAATGTTTAAATGTTCTATCAAACAGCGTCCTTGGTGGAGGTCTGCACTCTCTGAGTGCATTTCTAGTTCTAAAATAATATTTTGTTAGAGTTACTAATCCTGTTGTATACAATGTACTTCTTCATCAGGTGAAGAAAAGATGAGGAACTCATTAATCCGTTGAAGCGCAGCATTATAAATTTGCTGTTACCAGAATGGCAATGACCAAGTCATAGTGCATTACTAAAGGCCCTCTGTAATGTCATAATAATGTAGTACTTTGACTATTACAGCATTCCATTGGAGGAATGGCATGCATTATGGAGCTACAAGAAGGCTTCATCGGCTTCATCGATTCCATATCTGTATCTGTCTTTCTGAACTGAATTTCTTCAACAATTTTTCTGATTTCTTAACAGTCCCTCTCTGACTTCCATAGTCTCCAACTGATTATGAATATGGTGGAAATTGTTCTCTATGAAGTATAGGCAGGTTAGGGAAGGCTAAAGTGGCTTTATTTGTTACAGAATATCTTGGGAATAAACTGAAATTGAATTTAAACAAACTTTCAGACAAACTTGCTGTTGGCAGACTATCTAAGTGAAGCGTTACCTTTTACAAATAGACACAAGGACACATGAAGTGTATTTACCTGATGCTTGAAGTTGATGGAGCGGGTACATTTCCTCTCACGTTCACAACAGGAGCACGCCTTTCATGTTTGTCCTGAACATAGTGATATGATCTCAGTGGGAAAAGCCTTCCACCATGGAAAGGCGGCCTAAACAATGTGCCATAATAGGTGCTGGTGGTGCCATGGAACCAGGGCCGGAACTAGACATTTTCAAATACTGCATGCTGCACTAAATACTGTACATTTAGAATGCTTCAAACACTTCAGTCAAAGTCCTAAATTTGTTTTCATTAATCACTACCTTGAGGATAAATGGGGGTGGCGAATACAGACTGAATTTATCATTGGTGATCATATATCTATTTTCATCATAGATAAATGTACATTACTGAAAAAATACAGAGGACATGACCTCTGTGTCCTCAATGGTAGTTACGGCCATGCGTGGAACTAGCCTAGCGAGCGGGTCATTGTTGTGCTATCAGCGGAAACCAGCGGCTGAGTGGCTTTCAATAAGACCTGCCTCACTCAAGATGGCAGCCGTTTGACTTCAGTCTCTCAGCTGAGTCCATAAACATGCGGAAGGGAGTGAAAAAGTAGACCTGTCAGCGACACTAATTGCATAATTAAAGGGAAACGTGAAGCCAGACTGCACTTAACAGTGCAACGGGCCTCTTTGAGATAAAGGCTTTCAGAGAGCCAACGACACGGTTTCCACATAAGTTACCTCAGAGGAACCACAGCAGTGAGTACAGCAGGCTGGACCATGGTCAGCTTGCATGACCTTCACCCATGGAGGTCAACACTGATATTCGCCAGGTCTCCCTCCTCCACCATGGGTGCGAATCGATTCCTGTTAAGGCTGGGTTAAGGCAACTCGCTGTGAAAGGAGGCCAGGCTGGCTGAAACATATAGGCATGCTTATTTCATAACCCAGAATCACAGAGTGAATTACTTGAGGGTCAAGGGTCAAGCTGTACTGTTTATGGTCTTTCTTGAAGAGCTGGACAAGAAGGGAGTAGGGAGAAAGATGAGGAAGGGTTGGAAAAGGACCCGGGCTGGCATCAAGCCTGGGTCAGCCGCATGGCAGACAAGTGCTCTATAGTAAGGCACTACTCATAACTCAGAATGAATTAGTTCAGCACCCAAGCTGCACTGCCAGTAACTTGTCTGTGGCAAGCTAAGGTAACCTTTATTTCTAGAGCCCAAATCAAAACTCCCATCGTTTGAACATGCTACACAGATCATATTTGAATGGACAACACAAAGCACAAAACAAAAAGCTAGAAAAGCTAGACAATAATCAAGCAATGGGCATAGAAAGCTTTTTTTTTTACTGTATATCATACCATGCCGTATTCAATGTCAGACACCAGTCTAATCTGTATGTTGCATAAGAATGAACTCGCTTGCTTGCTGCCATGAAATACTGTAGAGGACATGCCATCAGAATGTGAAAATCTGTTAATTTTTACATATGCTACTTTGTATTGTGAGTAAAATCAAGCAGAGTACTTCTACATTGTGCAAATACAAGTTGATATCACTTATATCACTCAAGTGGGTCAAGAAATTGGCCTCGAGTCAGAAGCAAGACAAGCATGGAGACAAAGAACGAGACAACTCAGACAGCTGACAAACACAGAGGTCAGACAGGGGAGAACAAAAAAATACCCAAGAGAAACCAGCTGAGTGACAGACCAATGTAGGAACGAAATGTTACAGCTATAGCTAGATACCAGGGTGGGAGCCAGGGCTGGACAGGGTAAAAAAAAACAAAAAAAAACAGGCCCGGCATTTTCAGCCAAGACCGATGCGCCAGGCATTGAGAGAGACAATGAGACCTGAGACAACATTTTTAGCAATGTATTACGAGCTATTTTGATCACAACATCCAAAATTAATATTTAAATCTGACTTATAGAGGTCAGCTGTAGTGGCATTAGGACTGGATACCACTACATTGAGGGGGAGGGCTAGGCCAAAATCATCAACAGTCCACCGGGCAAATGCCCTGCATGCCTTATGGCCAATCCAGCCATGCGAGGGAGTCCGTGTGAGGGGGTGGGGTGGGGTGGGGTGGGTAGTCAGCCAGGCTCCCTTATCGGTACTTTGGGGCGATAACATTGTGTGCGTTAGTCACTGTCTGATTCCTGCAACTCCTGAAACAGCACAGACGCACACACACACATACCTGAGGTAATCGCCGGGAGACATCTCTGCTCTGCACAGCACTCAGCCTCTGTTCAGACACGCAGGTGCTCCCTCCGCTCCGGGGGGAAAGAAGCAACTGTAGTGATGGGACTGCAGTAGTGTATAGGCAGGGTGCGATTTGTAGGGGGGGATGGGGGGGATTTTCCCCCCTTCTGGTCTTGATATCGCCACTTTTTCTACATGATTTTATCACAGTTCAATGTAATTCCATTGATATTGGTTAAAATCTGAAACATATCCCCCCTTCTGGTTTTCTAACAAATCGCACCCTGTGTATAGGCCTACTGTATGGGTTGAAACTGCACTTATGGCTGGCCATGCTTGTGACAATTTTTCATGTACGAGATGGAGAGCGAGAGCGAGGAGAGAGAGACAGAGACAGACAGACAGACAGACAGACAGACAGACAGACAGACAGACAGAGAGCGGCAGAGATATGAGGGAAACATAAAGAGCTATGCACACATGATAACACATTGTATTAGTATTTGAGTGAGAGAGAAAGAGAGAGTGAGAAAGAGAGAGGGAGACAGAGAATAGACTCATAAACAGATCCACACGCACACACACACTCTCACACACACACACACACACACACACACACACACACACACACACACACACACACACACACACACACACACACAAACTACACAAAGGCAATTAGAATCAGCTGACGAGTAGAAGAAGATATTTTCCCCTTTGATCTACGATGTTGCCACAACTACATCAAGACTTCAAATATCTCTGAGAGATCACAGTCCACATGCACTTCACACATATCTGATCAGAGCAGAGCCTCTCTGATGTTGTCTTTTTAAAGTTCAGTTTATCGCTATAAACACTGACCCAAGCCCCCATCCAAACATTTCTTAAGCCCTTGTTATGTCAGTTAACCTCTGAGAGTTCAACAGATGTCTCTGCAGAACAGTGCGCGAGTTCCTGGTTAACACGCATGAGCTCCCCATGGGGCCTATACAAGCTCGAATGGGCTGATTATTATTAATGTGGAAAATACTGCTTATCTACCCTAGATGAATTTAGAAGAGGTTTGTGTGTGTGTGTGTGTGTGTGTGTGTGTGTGTGTGTGTGTACATGTACGTGTGTGTGTGTGTGTGTGTGTGTGTGTGTGTGTGTGTGTGTGTGTGTGTGTGTGTGTGTGTGTGTGTGTGTGTACGTACGTGCGTGCGCGCCTGTGTGTGTGCGCGCGCCTGTGTGTACGCGTGCGCGCGCGTGTGTGTGTGTGTGTGTGTGTGTGTGTGTGTGTGTGTGTGTACACGTGTGTACACGTGTGTGTGTGTGTGTGTATGTGTGTGTTTGTGTTTGTGCATGCGTGTGTGTGCGTGCGTGCGTGCGTGTGTGTGTGTGTGTGTGTTTGGTTGGAGGGGAGGGTGCAGTTCAGTAATTTCTGGGGCCCTGAATTCATTAGATGTATGTATGCATGTTGTGATTATAATGTTTTCCAGCTGATCATTGTGCACTGCATAGAATAAATACAGTATGATGTCATTTTCTGTAAGGGGCAGCCAAAGCCAAATGATCAGGGAGGTGGTCTTGGATTAGGAAGGTTGCCGGTTTGCATTCATGGCTGAAGTGCTCTTGAATACACACCTCATTGTCCTAGGGACTATAACAATAAGTAATCACTAGATAAAAGTCTCAAGTAATGTAATATAACTGCTGTTTTAAGCTAAAGAATACTATAGGCAGTGAACTACTGTATGTAGCATTAAGTAATTTTCTGTACTTCCCCTTTTACAACCAAGCCTCATAAAGTCAGTGCCTCAGTGGGATATTTAAAATAATAACTTAACGTAGTAATGTTCAGAGATGCAATGGATTATTATAATGCAGTTATTAACTAATGAGCCACGTTGCCCCCTACTTTGCCATCTTTTGCGGCCCACCTCGGCCATTGTTTTAATTTGTTTTTCTTTTTTTTAAACCTTTTTATTGATTCCAACTGGCTCTCAGACACTGGCCTTAAGAGGGTGAGGTAATTGCAATCAGCTGCTTTAGTAAATGGACGAATTAAAATGTTAATAGGACCACCACTTTCTAGATCTCGTTCTGAATGTCTGTGTTAGATATAATATGGGTGTGGACCATCATGGACGTGGGGCCAGAGCGATTGCAAACACATGTGGAACCTGCAGCGTAATAACAGAGTTGTCAGAGGCTCTTAGTGTGATGCCGATGTTTGGGGAGGGTTTTTCCCTTCAGGTTTTCGACAAATGATTTAAACGCCATTACAACAGAATGCCAAGACTCACTCTAGGAAGTAAATTACGTCCCACAGGTGGGTCTGTCTGTGAAGAGAGTGTGAGCTACCTGCCCATATGCACATGCACACATGGACATGCATATGCACGCACACATTCACACATGCACACATGTGCAGTGAGCCTCTCTCTCGCTCTCTTGTTCTCTCTCTCTCTCTCTCTCTCTCTCTCTCTCTCTCTCTAGACCTTGGTGCCTCGGTGTGCACATGCAAAAATTGATGTATGTCACCCTCTGCTGGTAAGAAAAAATACTGACGCTTCTATGGGTCAAGAGATGGGCTAGGGTGGCCTATTGCTATTTGTACTGTAAAAATAAAAATCGGACCTTAATTTCTTTTCAAAATAAAACACTACCTTGTTTTGAATAGTGGTGCAGTCCTAGGAGGTTAATTATGTCCCACAGGTCTGTGTGTGAAGAGAGTGTGAGCTACCTGCCCACATATGCACATGCACACATGCACATAAGCACAGGGCCGCTGACAGCCTTGGCCAGGCCCGGGACAAAAGCAACTAAAAGGCCCCCTGACCAAATAAGGACCCAAATCTGGGCCATCTTTTTCCCTGGGCCCGGGACAACTGAGCCCCCACTGTTGACTTCCCTGCATATGGACACACACATGCACGTACGCATACCATGTGCAGTCTCTCTCTCTCTCTCTCTCTCTCTCTCTCTCTCTCTCTCTCTCACTCTCTCTCTCTCTCTCTCGACCTCAGTGCCTCGGTGTGCACATGCAAAAATGTATATATGTCACCCTCTGGTGGTAGGAAAAAATGTTGACGTTACTGTGGGTTAGGAGAAGGGCTACGCTGGCCTATACGATTTGTACTGTAAAAATAAAAATCTGACCTTAATTTCTCTCCGAAACGAAGCACTACCTTGTTTTAAATTATGGTGCAGTCCTATATACAGTCGGTCCCCCTACAATGCACACCCTTTACCGAGGTAATGCCACGTCATCCACCTCGGTACGTACCGGGCCTAGCTGCAGTGTACCCAAACAACCGCCGGGTGGCACTTGGGAGCGCTCGCTATACAGCGCTTGCTGTACTTGGTAGCGCATGTTCAGGTTTGTATTGAGAGATCAATGACCCAATAACCCATAATCCAGAAGGATTTAAAAAAACTGTATATATATATATATGATATCTCTCTCTCTCTCTTTCTCTCTCAATACACATTCACTCACGCGCACACACAGGCCTACACATACACATACACATACACACACACTCTCTTTCTCTCTCTCACTCTCTCTCTCTCTCTCTTGTTCATATCAGATAACCATAGCACAGAGTGGTGAAGAAGCGCAAATGTGTTGGCAACATTTATTACCATATGGAATATTTTAGACGATGTTGACGGCATATTAATATGCTCATATTCACCAGCACGCACCGATTCAGCGGATAACGACATGCCTAATTAAATTGTGTGAGAACAGCTCCAGGAAGTAGGAAGAGTCATAAAAAGAATAAATAGCCTAATGAATTTTCTTTTCTTTTTTTTATGATGATCGGATGAATTGCCATTAATGTGCAAGCTCTATGCTATGTGTAGACCTAAATTGAGTGTAGCCACAAGCCCCTATACCGATTCTTGCATCGCAAGATTTGAAACGTCTAATATTGCAACTTCAAACTTGTTTTCTGGATGTGGATACTTTTTTCGTTTGGTAAAAATTACGGAGAGTGCAATAGGGGGCCTAAACCTCACCGCAGTAACCTACAGCGCCGCGTTTAAGCGTTGGCTATTTATCTTACATCGCCAACAGCTGGGGCGATAACCTAACCTACACTTCCGTAATGAATTTAATGTTGTCACATTGACAAAAAATTAGCAAGCGATTGATATAGCTGTTTTCGTGCTCAAATTAAGTGTAAGCAACTGTCGGGGTACAGGCGCACACATGCGGAACTCTAGTAGCCATAACCAACAGAACAGATGTCACGTGTCAGATGTCACATCCCCACCTGCATTTTTTGCTGTTTGCTATGACTAATCAATGCACTGAGTGTAGTGTAGGCCTATGCCATTAAATTATGCCCAAAAAGTATGCCTATGCCAAAACATTTTTAAACTAAACAATGTCTGCGCAGCCAGGGATTCTCTCTCTCTCTCTCTCTCTCTCTCTCTCTCTCTCTCATTCACTCACTCACACACACACCCGCGTGTTCATATAGGCTAGGAGAGGACGTTAATTTGACATAGGTCAACTGCAAGGGACTACTAATTTGTGACTTGAAGTTGACGTGATGTGTGAATAATTACGCTATGCAACAGGCATATTTAGCCGCCCATTGAAAGGCGCGTACTCATTTTTGTGCTCATCTTATTGTGGTAGCCTGAATGTGACTGTCGTGCCGAAAAGCGAGTCCCTGCAAGAACAAGAGTGCCCTCATTGAAACCAATGTCATTTTTTGAGAGAAAAATATACTCATTTTTGCAGAATGAATTACATAATATATGAACTAAAATATGCTTATGAAATATTACTCGTCCTCCACTTAATATGAGCTATTTGACTGAAACCGCAACATTTGTTATGACAATTATTCGATTCCTTTATGGAAATAATAGCCTACTGAAATTGTAACCAGCTCTTTGTAGCCTAATTCTTCCAGAAGGAATGCAGATGCTTTATGGATATGCTTTCCATCCATGCACTCTCCGTGCAGGGGTGGTGGAAAGACACCAAACGTGCCATCACCATCCCCCCGGACCCACGAAACCCACTGTGCTCCGAAATTGAATTCCTTTTACTACTTTATTGCTATGTGTGCATAAAGCGCATGTTCGATTTGCTGTAATAGGCTACGACCAGTAGCCTCGACGTGTCTGTCTTTTCTTTTCCTTCTTTCAATATTTAGTAGGCTAACATATGTTTAAGCCTAAAAATATAATAAATAAATAGAAATAATTTGGTATCCATGTCTGGTTAGCGTCTATTTGTGGTCTTTGGTTCTCCGCACCATCTTATGACAATGTTGAACAATGTTGAACAAAAAAACGGATCCACACACGTCATACTCTTTTATTACCTCATATTGTTTTTATTGTACACTGTAAAAGATTGTTGTGATTTCACATTAGAATTCTACATCAAGAAGATGTATATACCAGTTTACTATTCACTGCTGTAATGTGCAATGCATTGTGGGATATCATATAGAGTACAATTCACAATTGTAAATGTACAGCAACACATAGTACTTTTTACAACATACTGTTGTAAAGATCTGTTTTGTCAGGGCTGCTGTCCTAATGCAAATGTATGCAAAGCCACATGCAGAAATTATGGAGCTCAGGTCACATTCTGATTGGATGCTTTTAAAACATGCATACAGGCCTGATAGAGGTGGAGAGGATTTGAACTGATTTGAACTCTTCAATCGCACACACCTGGTCATGAGAGCAAGGAGGTAGAAATAGGAGGGTTTACAGACATCATCGGAGCGTAGTACGGAACGATAGCAAGGGGAGTCCAATTTTCTTCTTCCATGGTCAAATTGGAAGCATGGTAAAGTGTGGAACAGGTCATAGGATACAATAGTGAATGTTTGTCACCTGTCCTTAATTATCCCCCGCAATTAATGCTGACCGACAGCTGCAGTAAATTTGGCCACAAACTGAGCACTGACAACCGGATATCCTCTTTTGACCAAATTTGTGGAGTACAAATTTTGTCCATCATGGCATCGCACACACTGACCATGTGCACCATGTCATGAAGCATAAATGTATTAGTTCTATATTAGTCCCCTAGGGGAAATTATGTCTCTGCATTTATCCCATTTGGGCTAGTGAATCACATTGAAGTACACACACTAGAAGGAGCAGTGGGCTGCCTGCTGAGTGGCGCCCGGGGGTTAGGTGCCTTGCTCAAGGGCACTTCAGCTGCGGTCCGGTCGGGCATTGAACTGGGAACCCTTAGGTTGCCAACCCAGTGCTCTAACCACTGAGCCACGACTGCCCCCAACTACTACACTGTGGCCAATGCATTTTCCATTGAGTGATACTGCTTATCCAATCTACCTTCTTTGGTCATGAGCCAGCTGATTGTAAATGACGTCCAGGTGCGCTAATTTCAGCTCAGTGCAATTCAAAACGGGCTTCTCTCTGCTAAAAGGGCATGGGAGAGGCCAATGATGGTTTGTCCATTTATACAGACGATGGGCAGGTCATAGAGCATAAACGATGCTCAGGTGTGGCAGCCCCCCAGTGGTTCAATTTGGCCTTTTGATGGCTTCGGCAACAGAATATATCTAAAAATCCCATGAGAAGGAATGGACGCAGAGGCCCAGGACTATTATTTTCAAAGGCTGTATGTTGTGAAGTTTCCAGTGTTTGCGTTGGAAGAACGCAACAATTAGCTGGCAACTTGTTGCTAGCAATTTGTTGTAATTTTCCAACAATTAGCTGGCAACTTTTTATTGCCAGCAATTTGCTTTAATTTTACTTTAATTAGCTGGCAACTTTTCCCCAGCAATTTGCTTTAATTTCACAACAATGAGCTGGAAACTTTTTTGCCAGCAATTTGTTTTAATTTTACAACAATTAGCTGGTAACTTTTCACCAGCAATTGAACTCAACTTCACCTTACTGGTGCAATGTGCAATTAATGAAGATTGGCCAACAGCCTGGCCCACTTGAGCCATGAAACTTCTCACACATTAAAAGGACAGGTGTTTCAGTTATTTTGTCCAACCACCGTGTAGACAATTAGCTGGCAACTTTTTATTGCCAGCAATTTGCTTTAATTTTACTTCAATTAGCTGGCAACTTTTCACCAGCAATTTGCTTTAATTTCACAACAATGAGCTGGCAACTTTTTTGCCAGCAAATTTGTTGTAATTTTACAACAATTAGGAGGTAACTTTTCACCAGCAATTCAACTCAACTTCACCTTACTGGTGCAATGTGCAATTAATGAAGATTGGCCAACAGGCTGGCCCACTTGAGCCATGAAACATCCCACACATTAAAAGGACAGGTGTTTCAGTTATTTTGTCCAACCACTGTGTAGACATATATATGGAATGTTTACTTATAAACATGAGTCCTTTTTCCATCAGATTCTGTAGCGAATTAAAAGTTATATCGCATTACTTTGAAGCGATTCAGGATGAGTTCGGTTGGTTTTCCATCAAACCGGACGATTCTAGCGAATTAAAATGACGTCACAATAAACGTGCTGATGCGCATTATTCTGGCTCGACAGATGATTTTCCATAACAAAATGCGACGAATGTAGCGAATTAGAATGGTCAGCAGCAAGAATTTGATTGCTCGCGCTGTTGTCAGCCTCCCGGAAAAGAGTTACTAACTTTCAATAGGCTACACTTTTCATTTCTGAATACCACCAATGGGATCTTATTTAGCTTACTCTACACGCCCGACCTGGTGGCAGGACGTTCTATTCTCCCCAACCGTCCCGAGCAGCAGCAGATATCGGAGTATTGTGCATTTGCATAATGGAAAATAGCAGCCAGGAACGTCATTTTCAGGTCCACCAACTTCGATCACCCCGGTAAGTTAAACCATCATAGTTATTACATTTGCAAACATGTATTCTATTGTATTCAGTTGTGTAATGTGCGATCTATTCTGTAGTTGGCGAATATTGCTCAGTCAGAAACATCAAAGTTACGGTTCCAAACATGCTACATCTAATCGACAAAAGGTTTGCATTGTTTACTTTTGGCAGTCTGTATAGGCTACTGCTAAGAAGCCTACACTTCCACCCTAACTAGTGGCATCTTGAGATTGCTTCTGTTTTAGTATGGTTGGCTATGACGTTTTACATGTCTGTATGGATGAAGGTTTTTTTTTTTTTGCTGTATAAGGATGCAAAACCTTCCATGTAAACTTCAGGTGTTGTACAATCAATGTACCAACCTCATGTAATAACTAGGCAGTAGTTATGCCACCCTGACGTCAACTTCTAAAAACATCACATAGGCTACCCACCATCATTTTACATGGACAACACCTCTGAAGCAATAACTTTACAAGTTATACAAGAACTGTGCATCTTATTCTGAGCCCAGTGGCCTTTGTCCTGACATATCCTGTCCAACCATTTGTCTTGCACTTTTCAGAACATGGACACACCTGATCTGACAGGGACCCCCACCATTGGCTTCCATAATGCAGCTGTGGTTATTGCAATGGCATGCCTGCAAAGACTGTTTCGTTTGGTTTGTACAAACCAGAGCTGTAAATAAACTACACAATTTGTACAGCTAAATCCCTCTGCAATTGAAAGTAGTTGATAAATAATGGCTGTGTGCATTTGTATGAAGTAAAAACAATAAATTAATAAATTACACATACTTAAAACCTGTTCTGGCCTTTCCTGTGTGCAACTTCAGTGAACAGACAGCACTACAACGAGAAGTCAAATAGTAAAACTACATACAGATCTCAGGCACAAGAAACATTGGGATCATAATAGTAAATGTTTATTTAAAAAAGAAAAAAGATTACATTGAACACGACTCATGACATGCCTGTACATGGGGCTGCTTCTTGTGTTGTTGGTACCCACATTGCTTCAGGGACTGAAAGCAGTATGTATTAACTGCATGCAAGTCATATTCGTTGAAACATCAGCTAAATGTAAATTACTGTTATCCACAACATTGTAAACATTGTGCAGAGGGTAAAGGGCTGGAGCTGTAGAGCACTGGCAAATTCCATCTTCACAGTCTCCACACACCCATCTGAATGAACAAATATAAAGAAATTAGACCAGTTCAGGTTTTACTCAAGGAGGTACCATGGTGTATGAAAATGGCTGGATAGGGGAAATGTAACCAATGTTACTATTTACTGTACTTTTTCTGTGGAATGTTCAAGCATATGTATACCCAGCACATACATTTCAAAATGTCACGTCTGCTTTAACAACCCTTGCACATAAAGGTAATTCACTCCAATTTCACTGCATGTTCTACTCCAGTAATTCTAGGCAAGTGACAAATAAAACTCCTTGTATCTTTGTATTAGTTGCATGGGCATTTTTGAACATTGCCTTAGTGAGTGAACCTTTCATACCTGTGGCTACACCACCGTTAACATATCTTCAGACGGGAGGAGGACTGCCCTGGAATTCTGATACTGTGAAAAAACTGACATACAAAGACATGCACACAAGGACATGTTGTTAGACATGTATGAGCAGCTTCAAAGTGAACACGAGGCTGATTGGATTTCGCTCAAGGAATGAGTATTTAATAAAGTCATTGATTGAAAGACTAAGCTTATATATGCCAGGGGGGCACTGATTGGCCAAAAGTCACAAACTGCAGAATTGTGATAAGATGCAATATTGAAAAATGAATCTGTAGTGTTGAGTACAGTTTTAAATATTGTTAATACTCTTCTCCACAGCTGGCAGACATGTTATCCTTAATTCCTATTTCAATTATGACACTATGTAGTTGTCATGAAAATTACCTTCCACGGAGGCTCACAGCAACCTGTGGCCTATATCGGGCCATCTTCATCTGGCCCTTATGGCCCGTAGGAAAGCTATAATGAAGTAATTACACCAGGGAGACAATCTGGGATACCGGTAAAACACCCCTCACAGATATGGGGCAGCGTACAGCCACTGAGGTCACAGATGGAAAAAAAAGTATCTTTCTACAATGTTGAATTTGGAATGTGTGGCTGGCTATTAATCGAGATGTTGGGATGTAAACATGTTGTTTTTAAGCAGAAAAGTATGTTTTATCAGCTTAATCTGTGGTGGTTCACTTTACCCCAGGAATTTCTCTCTTTAAAAAAAAAAATGTCCCACAATACCTGGCTCTCCCCTACAAGGAAGCACAACATATCACTGTACCTGTACTCAAACCTTGTCAACTCATGGTCTTTTCCATCCTAGCTGGAGACCTAAAATAAAACAAATAGAAAACAAGTGAAAAAAGACTGCATGTGGAAAGGCGTGTGTTGGTCTAGACATTAAATACAGGTCATAACATCAAGCTCCAGTCACACTTCCATAGGCCTACTCATATGGTTAATCACTACATAGGTGGATAGGTTGTTAGTTAAGTTAGCTGTGGAGTTTTCATACCTTGCCAAAACATCGATAGCCTAAATGCAGGAAGGTTTACAAGTGAGGGTCAATTCACCTGAGATCTTGAACATAATGTCCACAGATTTGGCAGCAGTGCCTCCGCTACATCTATGCATTGCAATGCCCACACGAACGAACATGCTGTTCGACTAGCTGATTTACTACTAGTTACTAGGCTACCTCACGGTTAATTTAGCCTGGTTTACTAGCCAGGTTTAACAGTTCATGTAATTAAGCCTTCCCCTCCTCCAACACACAGCAAGATGCTAACGTCATCTTATTTGCTAAAAACAGCTAACAAGCCAATCACACACACATACTTCAAAAATACGGGACATTTGGAAGAATACAGGCACACAAACTTACCGTTACCGTTGTCAACTGTGGCTTTATTCACGGCGGTGATCACAGTTGGTTGCTTTTTTTGACAGAATAGATGAAATGGGAAGCTGTGAGCGGCTCAACAACAACATTTGAATGCTCGCGCTGTGTTTTACCAATACCATCTGCGCCTGCGTGGGCAGTCTGTATCGCATTAACCTTTTCCATCACTTCTGATGCGATACAACTTAACCCTGAACCACCTATTTCGAGCGAATTATTTTAATGCGACAAAACAGGCGCTGAATCGATTTAACCCTTTTTCCATCACATGTATCGCATCACGTTCTTGATACGCATCACATTTAATCGAATTATTTCGTTGATGGAAAAAGGACTATGGATCAGAATGAAAACTTTTTGGAACTGAAGTTTTGATATGTGCATTAAACAAGGGCCAAAACCAATCCATTTAAGAATCTGTCCTTATACATTTTTAAACACTATCTTAGGAGGGCAGGAGCATCAATGATTGGAACATTCTAGGAACTTGTTAGCTTTTTGATATAGATCTCTCTTGTTACTCTGTTGTCACACTGTATGGGTGGATCTCAAATGGCGCACTTGTGCACTTCGGGCACTATGTTTCAGTGCGTAACTAATACGGCATACGCATTGAAACCTGAACACTAAAGTGCACAAGTGTGCCATTTGAGATTCAGCCTATACCTAACCAATCTGTCAATGAGTGCCTTGCCTCACTTTATTACTAATCACTTTCATGCCGTGATTCAATGATTGCCAGCACCTGCCCAGTGCCTGATTACTCTGGTCACATGGTTCACTTGCCCCACTATATAAACCTGGACTGTCACACTGCTTTGGTTGCTTGTCTGAATGGCACAGCATAGCGCCTGACTCACTGGCGCTCACTGGTACTGGCAATCAATTGATTAGCCGACTAGATGAGTGGTTGGTTTGTTGACAAGGTGGCTGACAGCATAGTGCCAGTTGACCAGCTAGCTGCCTGGCAGGTTGATTGACAGCCTGTCTGCCTGGTCAGTTGACTGGCTTGCTGCCTTGCTTGTTGACTGGCCGGTAGTGATGGGAAATTTGAAGCGAGGCTTCGAAGCGTGCTTCGAGCAAAAGTGGGCGCAAAATCTGAAGCCTCGCTTCGAGGCGTCTGTCGTCAATAAATACCACGTGACAATGCCAGATGAGGCTTCACATTTTGCGAAGCGCGTGGACGTGTCATTGCGCGCCGCTACCCAAACAAGCTTTCTGCGCCTCGGAGCACTTGTCAAGTTTTCAGATTGCGTTTGTTGTGTGAATGTTGAGACTGGATATGTAGTGACTTTGATTTGGTTCCACTATACAATAAATTCAGCTCATGCCGTAGATTGACCCAAATGTCCAAATACGATCTATGCAATTCCCCTTTGAAGTAGATTTTCAAAGTGAGACGCTTCCGAAGACGAGGCGGAAAATTGTTTTAGTTCTACCTTAAGCTAAGCTACCATAAATGAGACAGCAGTTCAGTCAGCAATTATTAGTAGGCTAGTACTCAACTTAATAGCTAAATGAGAGTGCAGATATATTTTATTTAGCCTATTTTAATGGTTTTTGTGCGGGTTTTAATGGCTTTACAAGTTGTGTCATCTTGGCCACAACAACGAAACTCTGCCGAGTGAGAAGGCGCATAGCTGGCGCAGTGGTTAAACTGTACGACCTGAAAACTCATGATCATTGGTTCAAATCCTTGTGGTAGCAGTATAATAAACAATGAAACTTTTAATTTCGCAGGGTAGCTTTCTGTCAAAGCTTACCAAATAAACAATGAAATTATCTGTGAGCCTGGCCTAGTGGTGAAGGCGGCAGAATGCTACCTTTATCATTGTGAGTTCGAATAGGCCTAGTGGATAACTGATATTTGTTAGAATCTCTTGAATTAGGCCTACATTTCATTCATAGGCCTATAATGTGACTCTATTCATTATATTTCTTTCCGGTTTAATTGGCTGCTGTTGCGTTTATGGCCCACTCCCGGTCGCGCGCCGACCTCCACAAAATGATGCTCTCTCTCACTTCCACGATAACACATGGGTCAGCGTTAAACTTGATTTGAGTGTTCCACAATCACGAGTCATTAATTCCATACACACACCCCATCACATTTATTGAAACGGAACGAATACAAATAAGACAAGAATTTTTTAAAAATGAAATCAATGCCTGCCGTGTCATTTCATTGCACACCAGATGGCGCCAGTGAGAAATGAGGCTTCAAAAAATGCTTCGAATGCTTCGAACCTTTTTGCCTGAAAGCCTCATTGGTTCAGGAAGCCTCATTTGCCCATCACTACTGGCCGGCTGCCTGTCCGGTTGACTGGCTGCCTGGCTGGTTTAGGCAGGCAGCCAGTCAACCAGCCAGTCAAATGGACAGGCAGCTGGCCAGTCAACCAGCCAGTCTGTCAAGGCCAGTTGGCTACCTGGCTGGTTAACTGGTTGGCTGCCTGACAGGTTAACTGGTTGGGTTGTTTCATCTTTTGAGAGCCATCTTGTAGCAGAGCATGTTTTATGGTGGGTTTTTTTTGCATAATATTAAATTTAGACCACTTGATTGGTTTGACAAATGCATTTCCATACAGTCCTTATTGTGACTGTTTTTGAATTCCCCTGTGAGATGACTTGATAAATGAAAGTTCTCTTGAGGAAACTATCACTGTCACAACACTATGCTGAGTGATTTATTATATGTGCCTCAGCCATGCAAGGCTGAACTTGCAGAAGTATATGCTTAGAGCAGAGTGGCATTATGGTACCATGCTATCTCAGTCATGGTGGAGGATGGGGACGATTGTTGAAGGCATCTCAGACATGGAGGCGGGCAGCGGGGGTGGAGGCGGGAGGAGGCGGGCGGATGAGGGGGCAGGACATGTGCCATGGTCGAGTAGTTTTGAAAACGGAATAGTGTTGTAATTTTAAACGACTTGCTGGCAACTACTTTTTTTCTGCAATTTGTTGTAAATTTAAAACAATTTGCTGGCAATTATTCCCCATCAATTAGCTGTAGATTTCAGTTTGAAATCTTTTACAGTGTATTGATTTTTAATTCTGTGTATAAACAAATAAACGTAGGCTAAACTTTCAGTAAGAGTGAACATTTATTTTACAAGTAGGCCTACAGAGTTTTAGTAGACAATGCCTATACAGCAGCCTTTACAAGTTGCCTAATGTAGGCTACACTGCAGATAAAGACAGCAGAAAACATCCTTTCTGCCCGGCTTAACCAGAATTGCGTTCCGTCCCTTTCGCTGTGTCTCCTGCGACTCGGTCTGTTGTTTGTGCAGTAGTGCGCTGTTTCCCTTCACCTATCAGTGGGCTCACCACCTAGATCGATGATTTGTTCGATGACTGTAGGCCTATACAGGTGACTGGACACTTAAAATACTTTGTAAGGATTTATTTTTAGGCATAGCCTACTTAGATTTTTTTGAATGCCGCCTTTGTCCTGAGTGAATTCTGAATCAAGACCAGACTGCGTTGCTGCCACCCTTGTTGAGTCACTAGCCAACTGCACTTTTTGCACCATGGGATTTACTGTATGGACACGGGAGTAAGGACATTGAAGTAGGGTAGGCTAGGCCTACACCTGGACACTTAAAAGACTTTGTAAGGATTTATTTTTAGGCATAGTTTGATTTTTTGAACGCCTTTTTATTGATCTATGTTTTTATTGCTATTTGTGTAGTGGAAAGTGCGCACATCCAGCAAAAAAGCATCAGCAGGTGCCAGATCAAAAAACTGTCACATGTAGGAGCGGGAAAGGACACTGCTTGCAAAAGACTTAATTTATTGGGAGCAACGTTTCGATCATAGATCTTCACAACAAATAAACATTCAAACTTTTGAAACAATATCCATACTCTGCCTTGCATCTCTCGTGTGTGTGTGTGTGTGTGTGTGTGTGTGTGTGTGTGTGTGTGTGCGCGCGCGCGCGCTCGTGAAAAAACCTCTTGGCCGCAAACTGTTAAACTCACACGGCTTGGAGGGGCGCTTACATAAATGTCAACTGACTACAGTCTTCAACTCTGTGACGCTATGAATGTTTGTCTGTGGGGGAGGGGGTGATTAAACCCCCACACGGACACAAAAGAGCTCGTGGCAGGTTATCCAGCCTCCGAAGAAGGAGTCATAGTTTACAAGTGTTCACAAGCACTAATAATAATAATAATAGGCCTAGTCTGTATCCTGAGGATATCCGTTCCTGACATGAATGCAGAATAATAAAATCAAAACACTTGTTTAGGGCTCACGCGTGTGTTATTATTAAATGCCCAATGTTACGTGCAACAGAATGTCGTCGCCAAATTTAAAATTCGATCTCTCTCATGCTGGCGTTACGGGACACACTTAATTACAATGGTGTTCCTGTCTGATTGACTCGGTTTTAATTGTCTTTACCGGTTCAAATTGTAGGTAGGCCTATGCAAACTGGATTGGGAGATGGTGAATGAAAGACAGAAAAAAAGTCGAGTTTAAATTCACATGGTGGTCTTGTTTAGGGCTCACACTTGTGTTATTATCAAATGCCCAATGCTAAATAAAATATGTAGCCTAATTTGCTGACTGTATTTCTACTACTACTAAAACTGGGGGATGGACAAGCACGGAAGCACAAACAGACACAGGCAGACGCTTGGAGGGGCGCTTACATACGTAGATGTCAACTGACTACAGTCTTCAACTGTGTGACGGTATGAATGTTTGTCTGTGGGGGAGGGGGTGATTAAACCCCCACACGCACACAAAAGAGCTCTCTCTCTCTCCCCCCCCAACAACACAAGAGGGAATATTCGCATTGGACTCACTTGTTTAGTCCCTCACAATGTGTAGGGCCTATGCTGGTTGCCATATTAAAATCAGGTTTTAAAGGAACAGACCACCGCAATTTCATACTTGAATATGTTCTTCCCAGAGGTGAGACGAGATGATACGTCTATGTCCGAGCGCTGTGCGACCTCCCAGTCAGCCAGACGCGCTGCCACTCCTGCTAGCATTTGTGGCTAGGCCCAGTATTGCTACCAGTATGTTTCGGGGCTGTAGTTAGATGCGACCAAAGTCTTCCACGTTTTTCCTGTTAACGTAGGTTTATATGACCAGTAACATGAAACAAAGCTTGGTTGCGCAAATTCAAACGAGGCTTTCTCTATGCTGTGGAAAGTGTGTACTATAAACGCAGGCGTAGTAATACCTTCTGCGCGCTTCGACAGTGCATTGATACGTTCACTTCTGAGTTTTACACCTCCTCCCCATCCCCCGCCCCTCACCCACTGACTTCCACCATAACACAGCCAACGTGAGAAACTTCAGTGGTCTACGGAGGAAGCATTTGTTAGCAAGCTATAATCAAAGAAGAACATCAGCAATGGTTTTAACGTGCATCGTGCCGGGTTGTGGCAACAAACCCAGGGTTTACAGCCCCGTGGTGTTTCACACCATTCCAATTCATTACAAACGGCGGAGAGTTTGGCTGGCAGCTTTAGAGTTGGACATTTCAACTCCGTTGGATGTTGTGAGGACCTGGAGAGTGTGCTCCGAACACTTCACAGATGAGGACTACACCGAGACTGGAAAACGGCTAAAAGACACTGCTACACCGTCAATCCAGAAATTGCGCATCCTATACAGAGAGGCTCCGGTCAACATTGTAAGTATCCTTTCTGCACTTCATTTTTGGGAAGTGAAGCCTAGTGTTGTCTGACGGCGTTGTGTAGCCTAGCAATATATGTGTTTGACGCTTCAATCCGTTATGATGTTGTTGAACAGACTTTCAACTTTGTTCATTGAAAAGCTCATAAATGCGGTGTATCTACAGTACCATTCTACAACGCCTGAATATTTACCAATGTGTCAGACTACCGGTGTCCGGCTACTAGTGAGGGTAGCCTCGGTATATAACATCAGTGAACGACTGTGCAGGGAGGGGAAGTGAAGCCTAGCGTTGTCTGACGGCGTTGTATAGCCTAGCAATATGATATGTGTTTGACGCTTCAATCCGTTATGATGTTGTTGAACAGACTTTCAACTTTGTTCATTGAAAAGCTCATAAATGCGGTGTATCTACAGTACCATTCTACAACAACGCCTGAATATTTACCAATGTGTCAGACTACCGGTGTCCGGCTACTAGTGAGGGTAGCCTCGGTATATAACATCAGTGAACGACTGTGCAGGGAGGAGGGCGATCTCAATTTATCATTGGTACTGATTGTCTTCCATTGACCATACATGCGCTGTATCTACAGCATCATATTGCACAGTATGAATATTTAGTAATACTTCTTGGTCACAGGCAACTACACGTCGCGTGTAGTTCATGCCATGGCAATGTCCTGGTAGCCTCGGTCTACAGGGGCCTAGGTCTAGTGAGTCGACTGAGGGGGATGTTTATGATTTTGATCGTTCGATCCATTTATATTGAAAAAAGATCACCCCCAATTGACCATATCTTCAACACCATGCTGCACAGCCTGATTCTTGTGAAAACGTGTGTGTGTGTGTGTGTGTGTGTGTGTGTGTGTGTGTGTGTGTGTGTGTGTGTGTGTGTGTGTGTGTCGTGGCAGTGTACTGCTATGGGGAACCTACGATTTTAGTGAGCAGTTGGCCAAAGTGGGTTGGGGGGAGGGATTACTGGTTAGGCATAAAATGCACAGGTTCTATGTCTATGTCTGTCTATATAATGCCCTACGTAGTGACTTTGTAAAATCTGATAAGTGTTGTAGTGATTTCTGCTGTATTTGAAAAGAGTAATCTAAAAATCTGTTTGTGTGGTCAATGTTACACAGGAAATACATGATTTGCCTGGACCGGAGGATTTCCCTGAGGCTTTACCTCATTCAACCCCTGAGAAGCAAAAACCTGAGGAGACAACAGCTAAAATCAGAGCACCCATGCCTGTCCACCTAGGCAGTCCTTCACAAACGCGTCATCCCAAAAGAGCTGTCCTCGCTCCCACCTGGACAATGCAATCAGTAAGCTAAGAAATGTTCATGTTTTTATATATATATATATATATATATTAGTGTAATAACTGAATTGCGACCTATACTTATATTTGAATGTTTTCTGACCAGAACACTGCCTCTTCATCATCTACAATGGCCACCACCCATAGTCCACGAAAAAGCCTTATATATGATGTGAGTGACCGATAAGTTCTATTATAGATGAAAAACAAGTAAACTTTTTTTCCTGTAAAGTTACAGTTTGTAATGTATATGTAGTATGTATGTACCAGTATGTATGCATGCATGTTTGTGAAGTTAGCTATGGGGTGTGAGTGTGACTGGAATACACTGATGAATAGAAGTGTGAGTGTAAATGTATTGATGTACCTGAAGTTACAGTGATATAAGATCTATTCTTATATTCTCATTTATCTACATCAGGATCCACACCTCATTGGAGCTACAGCAATGGACATGAGTGCAACATCGGACTTTGATGTCAGCATGACCTCTGAGACTGCCCTTGATCCTGCAGACAGCAGTTATGCTCCAGATACCAGCCCCTCAACATCCGCCACAGGAAGTTCCTCAAGCCTCCCTGAACAACTCAGAGGATGGAGGGGTCGGAAGTGGATCGTGGATGAGGCCAATCTCATGGAGCTGTTTCAAAGATGCCCAGAGTGCCATTCCGCGATGTGTGACGTCCATCAATCTATATCATGCTGTGGTAGCAGAATTCGAGTGAAATGGCAATGTGACCGTGGTCATGTGGGAAAATGGGAGTCATGTCCAGAAGTCCGTGGGATGCCAGAAAACAACTTATTGGCACAGGCCGCAATCCTCTTCACTGGTGCAACATACACCGATATTGCTGACTGGGCAGGACTTCTCAACCTGCAGTTGCCCCACAAAACATGGTACAACGAGGTCCAGAGGACTTACCTGATCCCAGTGATTGAACAAGCATACAGAACACAGGAGGACATCATCAAAGCCAGGCTTATCTGCCAATCACAGGACGGCGAGGGAGTGCAGCTATGTGGTGATGGCAGAAGCGACAGCCCTGGGCATTCCAGCAAATATAATACATATTCTTTCATGGATGACGCGACAAAGCAGATTGTGGGGTTTGAGCTGATGCAGGTAAGACTGTGAATTGTCACAAAACATGGTCAGTTCTACGAGAACTGTCATACAGCTCTGTAACCAACGCATAAACTGCATATAAGATTCCCTCATCCATATATATTTGTGCTCCACAGGTGTCTCAGGCCTCAAGTTCTGCTGCCATGGAACCATTGGGTTTCAGGAAAGGCCTGGACAACATCCTGGATGAGGGGATCAATGTTACAGTTGTCACCACGGATCGGCATCCCTCCATCCGGAAAATTATGAGAGAGGATTATCCTGAGCTCATTCATCAGTTTGACCCGTGGCATGTTGCAAAAGGTTTGTGTTCTGTTAGTCCAGGGGTCAGGAACCTTTTTGGTGGAGAGAGCCATAAACGCCAAATTTTTAAAAAGAACATTTCACGAGAGCCATACCATTTAAAAAACACTGAATACCATTAAAAGCATTTCAATTGAGCCCAACAATCTTACTGTCAAGTTATTACTTTAATTGATAACATGTAAGTAGAGGGTTGCCAACTGTCAACTTCATTATGGCGAGGGTCTGGGAGTCCTCCCCCCGAACATTTTGTATTTCTTAGATGTAATTTCCTGCATTTTAACACATTTTACCGTCCCATGTCCCGTTTCAATTCAATATGGAACCTGTACTTTTATTTATAAATATAGGACCATTCCGTATTTCAAGGGATGGTTGGCAACCCCAGATAAATAAGAGCCATATACAGTTCCCAAAAGAGCCACATGTGGCTCGAGAGCCATAGGTTCCTGACCCCTGTGTTAGTCTATATCTCCTTCATTTTTAAACAGTTGTTCCTTGAGGAATGTTGTAGGCTGCGGAATGTGTTTAGTACACAATACAGAGTACACTATTGACATATTAGACTAAAATGATGCTGAATCACAAGTATACATCATGTGAAAGGGGGTACTCAAGTTCTCACATGTTGAAAGGGGGGGGAGGGGTGGTACTCAAGTGAAAGTCATAAAAGGGTAAACACTGAAAGTAAAAAGATTTTGTTTGATTTATACAGGATTTCGAAAGAAAATGGTGGCGACATCCAACAGGAGGGAGTACAAAGACCTTGGTCCTTGGGTCCGGAGTATCGCCAACCACATGTGGTGGAGCTGTTGCACCTGCAAAGGAGATCCAAAGGTAACAAGCCTACAGACACACCTGTATTGCCATTCCAGTTAGACTACTCTGAATCCTTTTGCTGTTGCACCTGAAAAGCTACTGTCTTGTACTTGAGTTAGTTGTAATATCTCCTATACTCTAATTTTGTCAGGAGCTGCTCAGGCGATGGTTGTCTCTGCTATGCCACATCACTGGGGTCCACCGCTGGGAAGAGAATAACATGGAATACACGTGTTTCCACAAAGAGCTGCCTGCAGATCAGCAAAGGAGCAAGAGGTGGCTAATGGTGACTTCCCCTTCCTACAAAGCCCTGAAGTCGATGATGATGGACACTCGCTTCCTCAAAGACTTGCAACAGATGACACTATTCAAACATACAGGTATGTGTGTGATACTAATGGTAAATAGTGACATCATGAAAGTTATGGGTGAGACTGTGAATAGGCTCTGGAGTTTTCCACCACACAATAACAGCACTTGTATCCATCATGTATTTTATACACCTTTACTAATCCACAATAATAGTCATGGCACAGTCATAGTAAATCACACATCCAATTGTCTTTTTTCCACTGTAAATCTTGGTGGTAAATTTCTGCCACTCATAAAACTAATTGATCCAGGTGTTTCTCTTTGGATCAATCATCTAAGGAAAGATAAAGACTTCCCAGAGATTTCCGGAATTATCACATTATGAGTCTAGGGGGTTTAGCACCAAATTCTCAAACTTTACCAGGTTTAAAAAATTCCACATACACAGGTGGGACTATCCATTGTGGGAAGAAAGGCTGTGAACGGCCGGGGGTGGGGAGGGATTTAGAGATGGGCAGTTTACCCCCTATTGACATGAGGACAGTAGGTAAAAAGGCCATCTTCAGGGAGGACTGACACTTTGTACCAACAACTGAAATGCCAAAGTAAAGCAAAACATAAAGGATGAGATTAAATTGCCAATGCGAATAGGAAACATGTCTGATATTCTTTCAACACATTGAAAGTAAAACTGGAATGCATTACCGTCACCACAGTGTTTCCTAATTATGTTTTCATGTGTTTCAGGACAACTTGAGGTGTTTCATAATTCCCTCTTGAAGTATTGCCCAAAGCGACTTCATTTTGAATATCCAGCAATGAAGGCACGCACTATGCTAGCAGTGATGGACCACAACGAGAATCACGAAACAGAACGGGAACAAGCAAGAGCAGCAGGAGGTTGGTACTCCGGTACTATAAGTACCACACTACTGAAATAGTGTAATAACAGCGGTATCACAGATCTGCCCTCCAAACATGATCATGACCACATCATTTCAAGTTTTCAGGAAAAACATACCAGGGAGATAGTGCCCAAACATGGGTGACCTCATAATGCTACAAATGATAATGATATTTTTGACCGTATATATTCCCTTTTTTAAAAACTAAAAAAACCTGGCCTCTCAAGACCATAACTCGAACAAATGTGTAATGTGATGCATTTACAAGTGACCACGTTCTGTATTTTGACCTCCTTTGTTCATATTCATTTCAGGCCTTCCGAAAACAAATGTTGTCCACAAAAGGCAATCAGGCCGTTGGATTTCAAGACCGATCTATGTTGAGACAACACAGAAATTCAGGGAGGATCTCATGGAACGAGTGCTTGAGAGACGGCGTGACCCCTCAGTCCGACCCAAGGACAAGGCATTTCATATGCCAATCCCTCAACTGGCAGCCAACATTGCTCGTGTGCCAAAGCCCAGCAAAGAGGATGCCAGGAAATCACACACCTCAAGATTCCAAGGCCCACCACAGAAGGAGGACTAACTGGGTGTCAGTGGCTACCACATATTTTTGAAAGACCTCTTCAATTGACTTGTTGTTTTGTTGTGTTTGTTTTTTTTCTCCTTTTCTTTGCACTTGGTCTTCAGAATGTCTACTGCAAAAGTAACATGTATAATACAGTAACCGGGTTCAGTATCAGTTGGTGTGAGGGTTTTTCCACCATACTGCTTACCATTTTCTATTCTTGTAAATTCTATTCTTGTAAATAATAAAATACTCTTTATAGTAGTATGGTTTGACTGAGATTCTTTTCTTATTTCACTATGAGGTCAAATACACCAAGTGTAAGCTTTTTTACATGTTATGTAGGCAACCTGTTCATTGTGATAAATTGCGTTTTGCCAAGTGTCAGACTTCATGTAAATTTGAACTTATCTTACAGATAAAAGAAAGAAGCAAAGTAACAGTGTGCTACAAGTTTATTTACATATAAATGGTATTTACAGACAGAAATGTTGTCGTCCTTCTGTAACTTCAAGGAAATACACAGGCGCTGGCTAACCATCAAAGCCCCCGCCTATTCATGTTGGTAGTTCTAGGTTCTAGGTCTATACAGACTGACAAAGGTCAGCGTGAGCCATCAGAAGCGTCCCACTCCCAAAACAGCCCACAGCCAAGTTACAAGTCCAGTGTATCTACAGATCCGCAGCTTCCTGCACTTCTTGGAATCCATGGTACACACCGGACTCGGAGGGGTATCGCTGCCGTATAGCCTCGACGACACATGATGGTAAGGGTTTGCGATGTCCTCTTCCTAGAGTTTCACCGCGCAGTCCCCATTCCAGCACTATTCGGTAGGACACCAATCTCTGTTGACTAAGGGAACAGGGAGATGATAAATAAATGTAGGCCTACTGACAAACGATGGGATTACAAACATGGTGCAATGGTTTCAGACAGTAGCCTACTTACTCTGAGGATAGCTGGCCATCAGGCCCACTGGGCGTGTGTCGTTTTTTCCAGTTGATTTTGTCACGTCTGAAGAAGAAGTCCACAACTGATGGGTGAATCATTGCAGCAAAGGCATCTGTTGCGGCGATACATTGCGTCGTGTCTTCTAATTGAACAGGAGGTAGCACCTGGTCCCATTCGGTACAGCAGAAACTCTCTTCCTCTGTTGACATTTGCGCACAGTAGTTACACTGGCACCACCAAGTGCTGTTTGCCCGTGTCCTCATGGTGCCCCCAGCCGGTTCATCTTCCTGCGTTTCTTCCCTCTCCCGGTCCATTTGTGCTAGCTCCTCCTCGGTATATTCCGGTTCAAACAGATATGGCTCCGGATCCGCCACAAGCCAGTCGTCAGCATCGACGTCCTCCATTTGAAAATGTTCCATTGTTAAATGCTGTAAACTTCAGCAAATTCTCTCCACACGCTGTATCTTCCTGACTGTGTTATCACGCTGGTTATATTGACGGAAGTAAGGGGGGCGGGGAGGTGTAAAAATCAGAAGTGAACGTATCAATGCACTGTCGAAGCGCGCAGAAGGTATTACTACGCCTGCGTTTATAGTACACACTTTCCACAGCATAGAGAAAGCCTCGTTTGAATTTGCGCAACCAAGCTTTGTTTCATGTTACTGGTCATATAAACCTACGTTAACAGGAAAAACGTGGAAGACTTTGGTCGCATCTAACTACAGCCCCGAAACATACTGGTAGCAATACTGGGCCTAGCCACAAATGCTAGCAGGAGTGGCAGCGCGTCTGGCTGACTGGGAGGTCGCACAGCGCTCGGACATAGACGTATCATCTCGTCTCACCTCTGGGAAGAACATATTCAAGTATGAAATTGCGGTGGTCTGTTCCTTTAAGAAGAGCACACACAATCGAATCGAATTAACACAATCGAAAGTAGCCTATAGCCAAATATTTTAATTAAATTCGGGCGGTTGGTTGAATCATTCAAATAGCCTATATAGCCTAGGCTTATAGCCTATATCCCCACCACAAAAAATTATGAAATAATGAAAACAAATTATACTCTGTAGCCGCCTTAACAATAGAAGTAGGCCTAATTAGGCCTATTAATGAATACGTTTGCCAAAAAAATTAGGCCTAAGCAAAAAAAAAAAAAAGAATTTCCCACGGCACTAGTGTGCCACGGCACAGTGGTTGGGAAACACTTATCATACTGTCACAGGTGGGGGGTGCGCGTTTGACAGCGGCACCCCCACTTAATACCAACTACCCCGAGGAGCATTGTACACATCAGGAAACACCAAGACAACAAAGTCATTTAAATCAAGTATTTATTTTCTATTTGGAGACATAGTTCTGTATGCATGTGTGTGTGTGTGTGCGCGTGTGTGTGTGGATGTGTAACCAGTTCTCTGTCCGCGGGGTCCTTAATGGTCCAATGTCTCTGATCAGCACCTCAAACCTCTCACTCGGTCCGTGCGCATCGTAGCCTCCGACAGGTTGGGCGGGGCCACCTGGCTCGTCTGGGCACGCGGAGGCGGATCAGCTGGTGGAGATAGGAGAAGGGTAAACAGGCTTCCAGTCTCTGAATTCGTATGAATAACGCACAGGGGGATGCTAACTCCCATCACCAATTGTGAATAAAATAGGCCTACACAGCACGAGTAACTAAGCTACTTATTTAAAGGAGCACACGTGAGCAGCACAGCAACCAACACAGCACACATAAAACGATGGTGTAGGGGTGGCCATCCTCGCTGCGCAAAAAGTCTTTTCCGATCGTGCATTCGCTGGGTCCGGGAGTGAGAGAGTGAGTGAGTGACAGACAGAGCGGGCCAGGGGCAGCGCACACAGCGGGGAGGAGGCTTCAAGGTGAAGGCTATGGTGACCAGGCGTGGCACTTAACTTCGGTGGTGAGCGTCCTCCACCACCAGCTTTCCAACGCAACCTCTTCGTGACTCTGGCCGCAAACCTCGTTCAGGCAATATGCCGTCCGCGCCATTCGTAGTCGTCTGTTGCTTGTGTCGTCCAAAGGGCCGAACGCGTGCCCCATCTTCTCCTGGCCCCATCCGGATACCGGCGTGCAGCTCACCCCCCTCCCAAGGCTGCCCCCCGGCCGCGGTAGTCTCTCCGACCCTTCTCTCGTGCGGTAGCTGTGCGTCTCGTCCTCCTCCGGATCCTCCTCGCCATCTTGCCACCTGCATTCAAAAAGCCCACACCCACCCCGTACACCCAATCACCTTTCTCCCTCTTCCCATTGGCACCTGCAAACATTTGCAATCAGTGAGAATAACAGTTAGTCCAAGTTTGTCACCCCCGTGACAATACGACTGCTGTGTTTTTAAAAAAGAAAAGGCAGTGCACAGCCTTTTGTGACACGTCGTGGTGTGACAGGTTATCCAGCCTCCAAAGAAGCAGTCATAAGTGTTCACAATCCGTTCCTGGCATGAATGCAGAATAATAAAATCAAATCACAGTCGACTGGCGGTCTTGTTTAGGGCTCACGCGTGTGTTATTATCAAATGCCCAATGTTACGTGCAATGTCGTCGCCAAATTTAATATTCGATCTCTCTCATGCTGGCGTTACGGGACACACTTAATTACAATGGTGTTCCTGTCTGATTGAGTCGGTTTTAATTGTCTTTACCGGTTCAAATTGTAGGTATGCAAACTCCTGAGGATAGCCTACCCGTTCCTGACTTGAATAATGCCGAAATAAGTTAGGGACGGATT
This sequence comes from Engraulis encrasicolus, assembly GCF_034702125.1. Classification (NCBI taxonomy): domain Eukaryota; kingdom Metazoa; phylum Chordata; class Actinopteri; order Clupeiformes; family Engraulidae; genus Engraulis; species Engraulis encrasicolus. The sequence continues at coordinate 45,841,760 of NC_085868.1, forward strand.
GGGAGACGGTGAATGAAAGACGGTGAATGAAAGACGAGTTTAAAAAGTCGAGTTTAAATTCACATGGTGGTCTTGTTTAGGGCGCACACTTCTGTTATTATCAAATGCCCAATGTTACGTGCAACACAATGTCGTCGCCAAATTTAAAATTCGATCTCTCTCATGCTGGCATTACGGGACACACTTAATTACAATGGTGTTCCTGTCTGATTGACTCGGTTTTAATTGTCTTTACCGGTTCAAATTGTAGTAGGTATGCAAACTCTGTATCCTGAGGATACCCGTTCCTGGCTTGAATAGTGCCGAAATAAGTTAGGGACGGATTGGGAGACGGTGAATGCAAGACAGAAAAAAAGTCGAGTTTAAATTCACATTGTGGTCTTGTTTAGGGCTCACACTTGTGTTATTATCAAATGCCCTATCAAATACCCAATGCTAAATAAAACATGCAATTTGCTGACTGTATTTCTACTACTACTAAAACTGGGGGACGGGCAAGGACGGAAGCACAAATAGACCACAGACACAGGCAGACGCTGCTCTGCAAAAGCGGTGCTATACTGCCCCCCGCATTCCGAATGGCCACAGGGTGTAATGATCACGGTACGCTGCCGCGGTGCGGCACGGTAATGAGCAGATTGAAGTTACACCATCTGTACCTCTACAGTATTATCTATCAATTTTCAACTTTCACTAACTACCCTAGCCTTAGATGAAAGCAGAATTTAGTTTCTTTCACACACACACACACGCACACGCACACGCACACACACACACACACACACACACACACACACACACACACACACAGTAAGGCACTCAAATGCCACATGTGTCATATGGGGCACTGACGTTTAGTGCATCGTGCACACAGTGTTATTTAGTGTGTAGTGTCGAGGGAAAGTTTGGGCAGCGCACTTAATTTTCAGTATGAGCACCCTACGCACTGAAACATAGTGCCGGAAGTGCACAAGAGTACCATTTGAGACACAGAAACACACTTCTCCTTTTTTATGTTGCAGCATGTTCAACGTAGCCTGGTGATGTCATCTTACGTACTTACATTCAAAGACTTCGGCTCCTTACATAGTCTGGCCCAACCCCCCTAGCTCGGTTTGCTCACGGTTCTGCCAATCAGCAAACAGTTAAGAGTGGTGACACAGAAGTCACCTGCGAAGTCCGTTACTGATTGGCTAAGTTAACACTATTCACACTTTTGTCTTGCTATTTGTATGCTTTGGCAACACTGTATCGTAACAGTCATGCTAATAAAGCACAATTTGAATTTGAATTTGAATTCAAAACTCCAATTAATTTAAATTGCGGAGTAAGGTCAGACCATCTCCCACCCTCCATGGAAACAGATTCCTCTGAGCTTGTTCCAGACTGTGTGACGGAGTCAACAATCGGCTTTCACTCAGGCTATGTTCAACGGGCCATGCCACAACTATGGATATGAAAAGGTCACTGAAGTAAACATTAACAATGACCTTTCAGTGAACTGTGAACAAAGTGAATCTCCATGGAAAATCATCTAGAAGTTAATGTGTGATCGATCGATCAGTAAAGACGTTAAATGAAATCATAATGGAAAACATTAAAATGTTCAAATATCATTCAAATATTCTGACATTTCTGTCATTCACAGCAGTCAATGCTGTTTTGTTTTGAAGGAAGATGTACTGTCAGCCAGCAAGCAAAATAATGCCACTATCCAGTGATTTTAGGTGAAGTCTTGAGCAGGTCGTGACCAGGGATGTCCTTCAGCGGGGTAAAGTGTGAATGACCGAACGAATGAACGAACACTGGGTGGTGCCATTACCTTGAATTTCTTTGAATTTAATCTACACCACCCATTGAAAGTACATACAACACCACCACCTAGTGTTCGTATTATGGCATTACTTTGAATTGAAATTCTTTCCATTCGGAATTTCGTACAAGCCTGGTCAACAGCCACCCCATGTATAGGGTGCCCACACCTAGTCCGATTTATGACAATATATGGCTGGGGGGCTCCGTTGGAGTTGATTGTTCATAGGACCCAAATTATGCTGCAACTTCCTTGGTCATGAAACAGATGAATCAATCAGCTACAATGTTCTATAAAGGTCACCCCTACATTAAGGCCCGGTCACATTTACAAAGATAATATATAAAGATATCTAGTTTAAAAAAAATAAAATAATAGTTTTATAACTCAAGTGAACACTGGGGTCTTCACATTTAAACTACTGTATAATTACAACGCCATGCCAAAATATATTTGGATCCCTTTCAAAGAAATGTTCTGGACCAGCATGTCAGATTTCATGAAATGTACAGACGTCACACTGTCTGATTGCTGATGTTTGCAAGAAGCGTGCACTACGTATAATTAGCCATTGATGACGGAAATATTACAGTTATCTATTCTTATCAGCTTTGATCCCACCATTTCCTTAACAACCTGAACCTTCTGAGCTCATGATCATCATACGGTAGGTTGGAAGATTTATAGATAGTGAAATCACAAGACTGGCTTCATAAAAGGCAGAAGGATACCACACATTGGTAAAAGGTGTACTGTCTAATATTTTTAGTGGTTTATTTCCAGAACTTATGCTGCCCATTCAGAATGGATATGGCCATTTACAGTGTAAATCAAGCTCATGAGTCATGACTTTTCCACATCCTGTCCAGGAGGTGTTTTGGCAGCACGCATAAACTACGAGGTTCAGGAATAACTTCTTCCTGACCCCCCACAGTGAACACCACTAAAATCCAGGTTACAGAATAATGTATTGTAACGTTACTTAACATTGTAACTAAGTAAATATTACAGACTTTTGCCCTTGAATGCCTTGTACTTTGTTACAGCTAAAAGTGATGCATTACAGTAATTAATTACTTTTGTAATGAGTTACTCCCAACACTGGCAGCAGCACAGTTTCAATGAGCAGCATAGTTGCAATACTCTGCCCCCCATCCTACACAGTGCACCTTTAAATCATTTTAACCTGGGATTGGCAGCTTTTAGAGCAGGGGTGCTCAACTGGCGGACCCAGGTCCGGATGCGGACCCAAACGCAATGTCATCTGGACCAAGACAAAATCCATCTGTATTTAATATGTATAAATTATACATGAGATTTCGCTGCAATGCGATCTATAGGTGTATTTTGCCAGTCTTATGACAAATAAAAGTATCATCACTATGACAACTCAGTGAGTGAGCAAGAGGCCAGTGCGGCCAGCGAGTGAGGCTATTTTCTGCATCGGTCCGTAGCGACTTTTTTGGACCCTGGAAACATACGAAATTTGGTGAGTGGACCTTTTCAGTTTCTAGTTGAGCACCCCTGTTTTAGAGTAATGCACATACGTAAAATCTTACCGCTAAAAATCTCACTCCAGTACCACAGCATCTCAACAGAAGACATGTTTGTATGAAGGGATATAATAATACTCTGATAAAAAGAGAGACAAAAGTCTGCTGCAACCAGGATTTTTAGCTCTCACTTATTTTTTATTTTACCGTGACGTTTCGGGTAGAAACCCTTTCTTAAAAATAAAAAATAAGTGGGAGCTAAAAATCCTGGTTGCATCTGTCTTTGTCCTCTCTTTATCTGGCTATTTATTGGTCCTGCTCCCAGGTCAGGCAATTGGGTGTGTGAGCTTTTACCTTCAACTCAATATAATAATCTCACCCTTAATGGGAGCATAGGTACCCTTTAATGGTGATTGTTAAAGCATAAAGTGGTGAGTAAAGGTTGGATGCAGATCTTGAGATAAGGAGAGAGGAGATATCAGAGGAATTCAGAGGAACACTTAAGCATTAAATCCTCATTAATCTATTGCTGATTAGTTGATTGTCCTCAACATGAGGCCAAAGATCAGTGAGAACCTTATGACTGCAGTGTCACATTTTCAATACTGTGTGATGAAGTGGTCCACACACTGGGCATTAGCTACAAAAATATCAACTTTATTTCATTTTCATAAACGGCAACAACATTTTCAATACTAGAAATGCACTCAGAGAACAGACCTCTGTCAAGGAAGCTGTTTGATAGAACATTTCACTATGTTACACTACTTTTCCCCAAGTCTTTCTGCCTTGTTTTTCAAGTTAGAAAATGGAATGTCAAAATTCACACTATCCCGCAATGGTGGTTAAAAAATTCCTCGATCAGGACCATCCAAATCACCACCAAAATTGAATTACTTGTTCCTTTTGTAATTTCCAAAAACTTCACAAAGTTTCATCAAAATCCGTTCATAACTTTTTGAGTTATCCTGCTCGGTAGACCTGGTATTTGAAAATGTGTGGTTACGGCCCAGTGCAGCAACATAGGTGGACATGTGAAGGTGACCCCTGGTGGGAGGTGGATGTAACAAGGGCTCGGCAAATAAGTTTGGTCCCAGGCTAACTTTTTGTCTGACAATAGCATCGCAGACCATGGTCATGCTTTTCCACGGGGGTAAAAAGTTATCATAAATAAAGTAGTTCTAGGCCAGTAAATGATCCCGTGTCGTCCTCAAAAGCGACTCCCTGCCAGAAACCGACTGACTTCATGGAATAACCCCCTGTAACTCTGGACAACAGAGGGTCAGCTGCATCACTGAGTGCGTCTTAATATGCGACCTTGCCTCCTCCACTTGCGCTTGTCTCCTCGTCCCGCCTCCTGGCTCCTCCTCCGTGGAGAAAACGATAAAGTTTCCCAGCTGTCAGTCTAGCCACAACAATTTTTGAGGGACTGTTTTTCATTCACCATCCCAATTGCAAAAGAGAAAAAGACTCTACATTTGAGCTTTTGCAAGATATTGAAATATAATGCTGTTGTCAGTGATGTCATCATGACGAGGAGCAAGTGGAGGAGGCAAGTGGAGGAGGCAAGGTCGCATATTAAGACGCACTCAATTTCACTGTACAGCTGGCACCCTCCACTGTCACCCCAGAGTATTGCCCTTTTGAATCCTGATTTAAAGGGGGCAGTCATATTCTTGCAACCGCTTAGTTACGAGTTAAGTCAGGATTGCAAAGGGCAATACACACCAAAATGTATGGGGTGACAGTGGAGGGTGCCCAGTGTGTGTACAGTGAAATTGACTCAGCTGACCCTCTGTTGTCCGGAGTTACAGGGGGTTGTTCCATGAAGTCAGTCGTTTTCTGGCGGGGAGTCGCTTTTTAGCATGACACCCGCATACGTCATATAAGCTTTCTATGCATTGCGAAGCTAACCCGGCTAACCCAGAATGCATTGCTGTCCGTATTGAAATGAGAAATGAGACATGGCCAATAGGTACCAAATTAGATGTCGAAGATGTTATGGAGAAACAGCAGTCATGGAAAAGAACGAGTTTCAAATCAGCTGTGGCTCACCGTGTAACCAGGGCTGGACTGGCCGCCTGGCATAGCGGGCTTTTCGCGGTGGGCTCCGCACCCTTTTTTTTTTTTTACATTTCTGAAAATAGGGGCCATCAAGGGTGGCAGTTCTGCACCGCTGATTATAAGAGGCCCCTTTAAGCCAAAAGTGCCCAGGCCCTATTTCTCCAGTCCAGCCATGCGCATAACACGCAACGTTTTTTTTTTGAGGATAGCAACATTATGGAAGAAAGCAATGTTTTGATCACAGATCTTTAATGCACTTTGCCTGAAGAAGATCTACGATCAAAATGTTTTTTTTTTTCTCAAGCAGTGTTCAAATCCTTAACCCCTTTTCTCCTCCAGCACTTTTTTGATTTAGCACCTGCTGATGTTTCTTATCTTATGTGCACCCTGGCTCCAAGACTGGGGGCAGCCATGGCTCAGTGGTTAGAGCACTGGGTTGGCAAATCAAGGGCTCTCGATTCAAGGCTCGACCGGATCACGGCAGAAGTGCCCTTGAGCAAGGCAACCCTTCAATCCAACTTGTTGATCATGTAATAAGATATTTTGTATCCGTTTCAGGCTCTTCAGAAATCCGGTTCTGCACCACCCAAATTGCATAGGCTAATCCTGTGTCAACGACATGGTTGAATAGAACATTTAAGATGCTTGATTGAACTTAAAGGTACACTGTGCAAGAAATGGTCAAAAAAGGTACTGAAACTGCTCATTGAAACTGGGCTGCCCTATTGCCAAATTGTATCTTAACATGAAAGTTTACTAAGTAATAAACTAATATTTTCTAGTATGGTCCAAGTACAGTCATTTTTGCATCTAAAAATGTTGATGCTCAAAATGGTGGACCATGGAGAAGATCCCCATTTTCATACATGAAAAGTGCAATTTTCCCAGTCATAACGAATACTTAGAATTTGATGGTGGTGGTAAGTATTCATGAAAAATGTAACATTAGAGAATGGGTTCAGGAAATAAACAACTAAAAATCTTACACAGTGTACCTTTAAGGAATACCGTCCTGCACACATGCAGTGGAAACCACATGTTTTTATACTAGGCACAAAGTAGCCAGTGTCCATGTTAAAATCCAGCTTCCCAATGTTGCCCACCTTCATGCAGACTGACTCACCTGGTGACACCTGTCTGTCACCATATAAAATATCCAGAAAAAAGGAAAAAAAAAACGGAAGCCTGGATCCAGATCTTTTGACACAGGTGCTCTAACAGTGAGTGGATAAAGTTGACATCAAAAAAATGAAGAGCAGGAAACTGTGGCACTCCGTTTTCTTATTTTTCAATAGTTCAAAGGCAAATAGACTGCCCGACGCGTTTCGACCACAAGGTCTTTGTCAGGGTGCAGTCACTCAATCACAAGGCACAATATATTACAGCTCCCTTAGAGCAGTGGTTCTTGAGGCTGTACCTCATAACATAAGAGGAGGTGACAGAGAGAAAAAACTTCTACAAAGAGAAACATTTTGGATTGTTACTTTACAGGCTACCAAACCGCCAGGACTCAATGACGAAGTGGACTTTTTACCATTCTTGTGACAAAAAGAAAACAACAAACTAACAACTCCTTGGCAGACCTGTGTCTTTTATTGTGATTGTGTCTTATGTCAGTGTGTGAATATCAGCTTCTACATAATGGACCCACAAAAAAGTTTCATGATTTGTGTATATAATATTACTCTAATATTACTCTGATACTTAACTGAACAGTATTTTCAAGCAGCAGTCAAGACTGGTGTTTTGTGTAACTTGAATGTTGTTCATGCCTTGTGTGATCAAGTTTCATACCTGTCTGCTAATTTTGGTTAAGGGGATGGGCTACACCCACCACCAATGACTAACGGACAGCTGTAATATATTGTGCCTTGTGATTGAGTGACTGCACCCTGACAAAGACCTTGTGGTCGAAACGCGTCAGGCCATCTATTTGCCTTTGCACTATTAAAAAATAAGGAAACGGAGTGCCCCAGTTTCCTGCTCTTCATTTTTTTGATGTCAACCATATAAGATATATTTGGTTATCCCGGCAATTCTATATCACTTAAAACAAGAAGGGTCTCTTTGTATTCAGTGTGTGATTACTTCTGACTTCGACTGTACGCACATACACAGGCGCTCACGTGCACACACCCACACACACCGACACCCACACACACCCACACACAACGGCACGCGATCGCACGCACACACACACACACACACACACACACACAGACACAGACAGACACACACACACACACACACACACACACACACACACACACACACACACACACACACACACACACACACACACACACACACACACACACACACACTCTCTCTCTCTCTCTCTCTCTCTCTCTCTCTCTCTCTCTCTCTCTCTCTCTCTCTCTCTCTCTCTCTCTCGTTCTCTTTCTCTGTATGTTCAACAGACGTTCACACCCTTTTACCTGCGGTTCACACAGTGTCACAGCACTATTATCAGATAAGAGATCCCTATATATTTGGTTTAGGTAAGAGAGAATATTGAGTTTGGAGGTAGAGAAAGCCCAAGTTACAACATGGAATTATCGAGGGTGTTTGTTGTTTTGCTTCTTAGTGGATTAGGGTGTTTGGCACGGTAAGACCACCATTTATTATTTACCGTTATATGTTGTGGAGCTGTAGCCCCTTAATGCACGCCCTGTACCTCCTGTGGCACGCTGTAATAGACATTGAAAGTTAACTACTATAGTACTACACTACTATGTCAGCGCACAGGGACTTTAGTGATACATTACGACTTGGTCATTGCCATTATGGTAACAGCTAATTTATAAAGCCGTGTCTTAAGGGGATAAATATATCTGATAAGTTTTCTATTTTTTAATTAAATTTTCTAAATAAAATTTAAACCTGCTTAGTAGTAATATAACATTTAAGCAATTTAATTGTATTGGTTGTATAAGTTATTGGTTTGCTAGGGGTTTTTTTAAGGAAAATTTGGGAATTTGCTTGGAAAATGAATTGAAACGTTCGAATACATTGTTTTCGTCACAATAATGTGATTTTTATTTGGACTTACTTGGATAATGAAAAGTTATTGTGTTTTCTCTCACTCATCTATTTATCTAATTTTCTGTTCCTCATTGTTTTGTTTGTCATAGAGTTGGAGAGGGTACTGTGCAGAGGAATTATAACTACTATGTTTACCATACTTTAACAGAGGTGAGATGTTCTTCTTTCAGCAAAACACACATCTACTACTGTCTATCAATTGCAGTAATAAATAATCAATTTCATTGGCAAGACTTTTCAAAGTTAAAGATGTACAGTGTAATATGTGTTTTTCTGTTAATCTGTGTTTATTTCCAGAATTCATGCTGCCCATTCACAAACGCAACTTTTTTTCATGAATATTTACCACCACCATTTAATTCCAAGCATTCATTATGACTGGGAAAATTGCACTTTTCATTTCATACGTGAAAAGGGGGATCTTCTCGATTGTCCGCCATTTTAAATTTCCAGACATTTTTAGCGGCAAAATGTACTGTACTTTGATCATACTAGCAAATATTAGTGAATTATTTTGTAAATATCTATGAAAAGATCACATGTCGCAGTACAGAAGTACGTTTCAATGAGCAGCATAGTTGCATCGTACACAGTGCACCTTAAAGGTGTATCAGTTCAAAGGGGTATTTCATGATGTGTATAAAGCAATGGTTAGATTTGCCTCTTTTACCCATGCTGAGAATATCATTCATAAAACACATCATACTTTTGTCCACAAAGATCTGAAAGTCACAGAGTGGATATTGGTGTTAAGTGGTAACCCAGACACAAAAAGGCTGAAACATTGCAGGGAACGTTTGTTTGTACCTCAAGTCAAAAGTCAAGTCAAAGTTTATTTATAGAGCACTTAAAAATACAACAAGATAGCTGACCGAAGTGCTGGACAGGCAGATAAAAGGACTTGAGGACTCCTTAAGACACACAAAGACAGCAAATAAACATAGAAACAAATAAACATAAAATAAACATAGAAACAGAGTAATCTTTGAATGTAAAAAAATGAAGCACTTAAAAACAATATAACAACCAATAGAAAATGCATATACACAATATAAGTGTCTGAAAAAAATAAAAAGAGGCTAATTAAGGTGCAAATAAATATGCTAAGACTACAGAGGGCTCACGTAACAAATTAAAAGAAGGGCAAACAATAAGTAAAAATCAATAGATAAGAAAAACTAGGAAGTTATAAAGAGTTGAAAGCTAAGGCATAAAAATGTGTCTTAAGATGTTTTTTAAAAACCGATAGGGATGGGGCCAAACATATGTGGGGTGGGAGCTCGTTCCAGAGTTTTGGGCCTATGACTGCGAAGGTTCTGTCTCCTCTACTTTTCAGTCTGGAGGGGGGCACAACTAGAAGGCCTTGGTCAACTGACCTGAGGCCCATGGGGGGGGGGGGTGTGCATTTTTAAAAGATCAGACAGGGAAGAGGGTGCCAAGCCATGAAGGGATTTAAAAACAATCTTAAAATGTAATCTAAAACGTATGGGGAGCCAGTGAAGAGCTGCAAGCACAGGTGTTATGTGTTCCCGCCTTCGTGTTTTCGTGAGAAGGCGGGTAGCAGCATTCTGGACTAATTGCAGGCGTGAGATGGATGAAGAACTTATGCCAGCATATAGAGCATTGCAATAGTCCAGGCGGGAGGAAATATAAGCATAGCTTTTAAAAGATAAAAAGAGGTTTAGTCTTGGATAAAACCCTTAAATGATAAAAACTAGATTTCACAACCAAATTAATTTGCTTGTTCATGTTAAAAAATGAATCTAACTATCACACCAAGGTTTTTGGCTGTGTCTTTCACATTGGGTTTGAGTGGACCTAGGTATTTGAGGGGGAGAGCGCTGGTGCTGGGCCGAAATACTAAGACCTCCGTTTTACCTTCATTGAAACTAAGAAAGTTTAGGGCCATCCATGCCTTTATGTCCTCGAGGCAGTTTAAAAGCTGTTTAAAAGCAATAGGGTCATCACCTGAAAGAAGAAAGTCATGCGTTATCACCTTACTGATAACGACTACTGTACACACTCTCACATACAAAGACACACAGGTAACACTTTATAATAATGTAAGCTTATAAAGGATTCATAACACTTAGTAAATAATGAACAAATTATGAAAAAAAGAACAAATGTTTGTAAATGACTTGGAAATGTTATGTTAATATTTTATATTCAAACATTTATAAGTTTTTTATAAATGAATACAAATAAAAATGTTAAAAAGTTTGTAAAATCTTAAATATATTATTTATAGATATGTTATAAAGGATAAATACAATGTAGTTAATAATAAAACCATTTGTTAATGTTTTGTTCACCATTAGTTAATTACTGTCTTTATAAGCAGACATTATTATAAAGTGTTACAGACAAACATACACAGACTGTACACAGACGCTTCCACAAGTGCACAGGGACATTAATAGCCTTCACCGAACCTAGGACAAAGAGACACGCTCTCGCACAAAGTGTATGAATAGGCCTCAGGCCCCTCACCCTTGGGTAAAGGTCAGGGTGACCTGCTGCAGTAGTGGCACAAGCATTTGCCGGCCTAGGGTGCGTGAGAACAAACACTTACACATACACATACACTCACTCCCCCTAAGTGATACACCATGGTGAAACTATGTTAATTGGGACATATCAAAGGAATAAGGAGAGGGGAGTGTAAGATGCTTCTTAAAGTTCAAAGTTCAAAGTTCAAAGTACTTTATTTGCCATTTGTGCATAAACTAGTAGTCCAAGCACATAGGAACTCTTGTGCAGGCCCTCTGAGTCAATAAATAGAATTAAATAGAAAAATAGGAAGACAAAATACATTAAAAACTGATAGAAATCAAAGAGATCAAAAGAATAATAAAAAAGGTGGATCAAATGTTCTTTTTTGCCATCAGCCTCACTGTTGCTGAGAAGAAACTGTTGAAAAACCTTGCTTTTCTGGTAGGAATGCTGTCCGCTCTACTGTGTCTCAGTTTGTATGTGCAATTCTTGTGTTTGAGCAGAGAGTTAGCTGTATGGAGTGGGTCTTTAATGATTCTCTCTGCTCTCCTATGGCTGCGCTGTACATAAATGGAGTCCATGGAGGGAAGTGATACACCTTTATGAAAACTATGGTAGCAAATTCATTGGGAAACATCAAAAGGAATACGCGTAAGATGCTTGGCTTTTGTGAGATGTTTGTGTTCCACCTGAGCTTGGGTCATACATACCAGAACCAAGAGGCCCATGATTGACAAGACAATGGCCAATCAATATTCACGAGGAGAATAATATTAATTAGGACTTGGCTCTTCCCCAGTGAGGAAGGACCAAGAACCTAATTGGTTGAGGGGAGGGAGCCTGGGTAGAGAGTAGGCTTGTGATTGGTTGTGCCCCGGAGGGAAGTTGCATGCACCAATCCGAAATTAAGCTTTGCATCTGCATCTGGGACCTCCTTTGAGACGCACGAACAACGCTCAGGGCTGATCAGTTTCTTTATGTTGCTGTCTGGCTGCTTACAGCGAGTTACTCTGACTCTGGTTCTGGTTGTAGGCCTGTTGCTCAAGACTTCGCTTTCAGTTAAGACTTAGCACAATAGTGTTGACCTGTAACCTCTGAACCAAGTCAGATGAATAAGGTTTTCATCAACAACAACGCCACCTTTAGTGCTGCCTTATTGCAATTCAACTCTAAACTTGAATGTCCCCTGGGAGAAGAAGAGGTGCTGACCACCAAAATAACCACGTCAATAGCCAGACAGCACCCTCCTAGAAACGCAACACCTTCAGCGTTGCTACTAGTCAGGTCAAGAGCAATGCAAGTACTTTCTGAGCTCTGAAGAATACGGGAACTCCACCCACTTTGTCAGTAAGCAATCAACTTTGAGCAGCTCCAGCAGCCCTAGAGTCATGTTCAAGGCAGTGACATGGTTTAAGTAGAGACGTTCTATTGGGACTAAGAACATGTTTGGTTTAAACTTTGGCACAGCCTTTTCTGGCCTCGACCAGTAGCAAAACAAGGGACGTGGATCAACCATGCCGTTTAAGAAACGTTAATTGTTATACTCTATGTCAGACCAAGTCTCCAAGACATTTGAAAGTCGATGATAATCAGGCAAGGTATTGGTGAAATAGGTATTTAAGAGTAAAATTCCAAACGTATTCTTTTGATGTGTAACTCGCAACAAATTACTCACATCGAGTATTTGTCCCTACAGATCTTGCAATGGATGGAGCAGATGGAAAGAGACAATCCTGGAGTGGTCTCCATCATTCCCTATGGGGAGACGTATGAGAAACGGTCCATTAAACTGCTGAAGGTACGTAAATTATTGGTCATCAGTCTTAGGCTGGCCTCAGAGGACATCTGGAACAATCAGAGAATCAACCTACTGTAGATGCACTTGATGTGTGTTTCTTGTTTTGTGTCTCAAAACTCTGTGGGCAGACAGACAGACAGACAGACAGACAGACAGACAGACAGACAGACAGACAGACAGACAGACAGACAGACAGACAGACAGACAGGGTCATTGCAATATCGGGGGCAGGCCTATATTTTGTCTGTCATTACCAGCCATGTTTGCTAGGCTAGTCTTCCATAGCTTGAAGAAATAGACTAATGTAAGCCATTCTGAGAAATATTGTATTTTCTTATTCCATTAACATTTTATTTAATAAGCCTAATTACATTATTATTCTAATCTTCCCCCAAAATACACCCTCAAACTTGTACTTATTGCATGAATTTGTCCGTTTACACATTTACAAAACACACAAAAACACATAGGCCTTCAGAACCTGCATCAAAAGTTCATTGTGAAAATGATGTGTAAATAACCTGTGAATCCGACATACGTGCAATGACATTTTATTTTGTAGATTGGGCTGGCTTCCACTGAGAATAAGAAGGCTATCTGGATGGACTGTGGTATCCATTCTAGAGAATGGATCGCACCTGCGTTCTGTCAGTACTTTGTCAAACAGGTATTAAGAGAAATATGAATAATAAAATACTATGATACACTTAAATAATAATATAAAATGCTTATTATAAGTCAGTTTGCGCAAGGAATGTGCATCAACACTCTTTCTGTGCTTTGAAATAGATTCTGGATAACTACAAGACGGATGAGAAAATAAATCTAATGCTCAAAAACTTGGACTTCTACGTCACTCCTGTGTTGAATATGGATGGTTACGAGTACACATGGCAGGGCGAGTCTGTAAGCGCAATTTGTTTATCCGCATCGAGAGTCCTACTAATGAACTTCAGCTTAATCTTATCTTAATCTTATTAAATACTAATAATGGTGGTATATCAACCAGTAATACTTTTAAAAATAGTTGATGATATGCATTCAGGGTCATCATCGATTCATAATAATATATTTTATGGCGCCACTTGCAAAGGCAAAGGTGCATAATGAGACAGCTTGTGCAACCCGTAATCTTTATTGTCTCACAAACAACCATTACCAATCTGACCAATCAGACACGGCTGTGGAGGAAATCCAGATCGCCTGGCAACTGTGCAGGCTCTACCTGCATGGGCACGGACCTGAACCGCAACTTTAATGCCACATGGGGTGGTAAGCCCTTTTTCTTTTTTTTCTAAATTGTTTTAAAAAAAAAATAATAGTTTATTTCCTGAATTCATGCTGCCTTTTCAGGGGTGCATTTCTGGAAAGCGTAGTTGTTAGCAGTTAGCAACATCGCTAGTTGCCAATGGGGAATTCCATTGCAACCAACAAAGTAGCTAACATAATTAGCAACTACGCTTTCCAGAAATGCACCCCAGAATTGTTAGCTTTTCCACAAATATTTACCACCACCATCAAATTCTAAGTATTCGTATGACTGGAAAATGTGTACTTTTCATAGGCTACATGAAAAGGTGGATCTTCTACATGGTCCGCCATTTTAAATTTCCAGAAATAGACATTATTAGCGGCAAAACATACTATAGTTATATCATAGTGATACAAAATAGAGGTAGTACTGTAGGTGGAGTTGTTTCCTCTATTTGTTATTTAGTGCAGCGTACAAGTCATAAAAGTAAAGGAGCAACTGCTAGTATAAGAAGTATGCTAGCACCACTGACCTTTTGGGTCTTACCTTCCAGCGATTGGAGTATCAAGGAATTGTTGTTCCGAAGTGTACAACGGCGCCGAAGTGTTGTCAGAGATTGAAGCACGGGCGGTCACGAACTTTGTGAGCGCCAAAAGCAAAGACATCCTCTGCTTCCTCACCATCCACTCCTATGGACAGCTCATTCTGGTGCCTTACGGAAACCCAGAGCTCACTGCAGACAATTACGAGGAACTGGTGAGAGAGAGAGAGAGAGAGAGAGAGAGAAATGAAACGAAGGGAGTAATGGACACAAAGTAACGGATGAAAACAAATGGAAATAATTCAAATACAAGAGAAAACACAGAGGAAAAATAATGTAGCCTATTAGACTGCATGCCACTGATAGAGGAAAATGGAAACAAGTGAGAATGCTATAACCTCCTTCACTTATTTTGTTATCTTTTTGCTGTCTGCTTTGGTACTGTAGATGTCAGTTGGTCGTGCAGCTGCCAAGGCTATAAAAGCAGTTCATAACATGAACTACACAGTGGGTACCTCTCCTGATGTTCTATGTGAGTATCACAAATTTCAAACTATTGTTTTTATTATTCTAAAGAAACAATTCAATTTCCTCTGTCATACAAACTCTCGTCCCCGCTCATTCTCTCTCTCTCTCTCTCTCTCTCTCTCTCATATTCACTGTCTCTTTCGTGCATTCTCTATGTCTCTCATTGCCTCCTATATTCTCTGTTTGTCTGTCTGTCTACTATATATGTCTCTCTCTCTTCCCATCTCATTTTCTCCCTGTCTGTCTGTCTCTCTCTTCCACCAGATCCAAACTCTGGCTCGTCCCGAGACTGGGCTCGGTATATCGGCATCCCGTTCTCCTTCACCTTCGAGCTGAGGGACGATGGAACATTCGGCTTCAAGCTGCCCGAGTGCGAGATCCAGCCCGCCTGTGAGGAGGCCTACGCCGGGGTCCACTCCATCATCTCCTACGTCCACGACAAGAGCTATCCCCACAGCGCCGCCGCCAGCCTTATGGCCACCGTGTGGACAGTCCTGATCGCACTGTGTCTCACGGGCGGAAACGTCTTGCCGTAGTAGTCACACATACTATTTCTCAAAGTCAAGTGTATGAGCCTTGGTAGTGTGAATGTGAGTGTGAATGCTTGAATGTGCGGCATAGATGTAAAGTGGCCGCTCTGAGTGCTCGAAGGAGTGAAAAAGCGCTATATAAATGCAGTCCATTTACCATTAACCATTGGTAGTGTGTCAGCCATCGTACACACCAAGTGATTGGATACTTCGCAGAGTTCACAAAAGTGTGTCCAATCACTGGGCGTGATTCATTACGAAGGCTGACACACTTCGAAGGGCGCATACTAGACATTGGGAAACGGCCATAATTATAGGCTACTCTTAGAATCTCTGCCTTCATGGCCCATCAATGGGCCCCAGCCCACAGCTTGAGAATCACTAATCTAGCAGCATCATGCTGAATAACATGCAGGTAGACTAGCCTGATACTGTACATAAGGTACGAATCCTAACTCACACACAATTATGACGGCTAGTGCAATTACCATAACAGCTATTTTTAAAAAAGACTTTACTGTTCTACTGCTTCTCCCATTACAGTGTCTAACACAAATGTAATCATTCACACAGTGCACTTGTCTGGCGGCAAACGCCATACTAAATCATTTGAAAAGAATGCGCAAGGCAGCATGGGTACTCCCAGGCTAACAGTGCACTAGCTTAAAGCGAAATATGATGCACTTTACCAGATAGTAGCCATATATGGTCCCAGGCTATAGATTTGTTTGTATATATAATATAATTGCTATATTAATAACATAGGCCTATATTAATAATATATTACTACATTGTTGTGTTTTTCCATTTTTTATTCAAGACTTCCATGTAATTAAAAGAAGATTAAACACTTACTGGAAATACTTTACAATGTTTGTTTTTTGTGAGAAGCATGTGACCACTTTTCTTAGTGTTAGTAGGTCAATGGTTCCTTGTGGATTTTTATGCATTATTATGAACTCATCTCACTTATGGTAGAGTTGTAGTGGAGCACCTGTAAGTCCTCATAAAGCCCAATTGACAACTATAAAGTTTCACAAGACACTTCGCTATGACCATGAACCTCTGGAGCCTCAGAATGCACTGTCACTTAACATTACAGGTTTAAAATGCCTCATGATAATGCGTACAGGGGTTGGACAAAATATCCGAGACACCTGTCATTTTAGTGTGGGAAGTTTCATGGCTCAAGGGGACCAGCCTGTTGGCCAATCTTCATTAATTGCACATTGAACCAGTAAAGTGAAGTGTGAAGGGTAAGAGCACAGTTTTGCTCAAAATTGTGCAATGCACACAACATTATGGGTGACGTATCAGAGCAAAAAAATGAGAAATTCTTGGTGCGCGTGTAACTGTTGCATCTTTGACAGAGACAGCAAGTCTTTGTGATTGATCAAGAGCCACGGTATCCAAGGTAATGTCTGCATACCACCAAGAAGGATGAACCACATCCAACAGGATTAACTGTGGATGCAAGAGGAAGCTGTCTGAATACTCTGAAAGGGATGTTTGGGTGCTAACCTAGCCTGATAAACCAGACTAAATGTGGATGTCTAATTTAGTCTGGCCTCGATGCATAATACATCCGAAGATTGTTGATGAGAACAACCTTCCCTCAAAACCCTGCCCGCTTTGATTCAAAACAAATCTTTGCGTTGTAATTGGTTTGCCAGATTCATGGCATTCTGGCTTCATTTAATCATTATGCGAGGCCAGACCCACCCGTAGACAAAACATTTTGCCGTCCAGCTGGTGGCGCTGGTTCACCAGGCTAGTGCTAACCCGGAATGTAGCCAAAAAAACATAAAACCACAGCTCCAACTCCATCAAGAGCTCCAAAGGGTCGATACAGGGTCACCCAAACATCCTTTTGAAACAGCTTCCTCTTGCAACCACAGTTAAGATTGGCCAACAGGCTGGTCCACTTCAGCCATTAAACTTCCCACACTTAAATGACAGGTGTTTGTCCAACCCCTGTATGTACAACTACTTCTGAATGCTTGTTTCCTCATGATACAGCTTTATGAATGCATTATAGCCCTTATTGACTGCGTTTAACACCCAACAAAATGGTAGATATAAATAGCTGAACCTGAAGGGAGATAAGAGTTGGGGCAAAGTCAAATTAAGTAATCAGTTAGCTTTATAGAGGTATTGAACTTTTTTCATCGAAACCATTCTGATACAATGCCTAGTACAGTCTCTTGATGTAGTTCGTCCCTTTCGATATTCTCCTTAACCTGTTAAGACACACTATTTTAAAATTGCTGTTACTAGAATGGGAATGACCAAGTCATAGTGCAAAGGCCCTGTGCTACACTCTAAGAAAATTTCCCTGCAAAATAACGGCAGTTACTGGCAATTATATTTACCTGTAATTTTACTGTTATTTCACAACAAAAATCAAATACAGCTCATTGCTGTTTAATGTATCACAGTATATAACATTTTTTCAGCAGCAATTGAACTGTTAAATAACAGTACTCTACAGAAAAATAACAGTACATTTCAGTTAAAAAGTTGAATTGTACTGTGTGATGACAGGCAAATATTGGGTCATAGTTGTATTTATGAAAATGGCCATGGCAACTTCCCACCCCACCCATCATTCTCCATAACTGTGGTACCCTGGCCATGTTACCACCCCACCCTCCCATCGTTCACCATGACTGGAGTGCCTTGAGCATGATACTATTTCGCAATGCTGTATTGAGAAAATGGTTTGCGGTGGTCCTTTGAAAGTGTGGGCATGAACAAAATGTCAGAGTACGCAGTGCTATGTTACAATGATAGTGTGCAAGGTGGGCTTTTTACTGTATCTCTTGATGAGCCAATGATGAATATAGCATTGGTCAGTCTTTAAAAAAATATTTTGCACCAAGCAGCACAGCAAACAAGCAGCACTACAAGCTAGCTCTCAAAGCAATGCCTAATTTGCAGCAGGCACATTATATGCCACAATGCCACAAATGATGCCACATACAGCAAGCTTTCACAAAGAGGAAAGTGTGCAAGCATGTAAGCAAGCTTGTAGGCAAGCTTGTAGGCAAACGAGTGCTATGCTGTGCCATGCAGGCCAGCCAGCAGGCAGGCAAGCAACTGAAGTGTTGATAGTCCAGATTTATATACAGGTGCAAGAGTACCATGTGACCAGAGTCATCAGGCCCTTGGCAGGTGACGCCCGTAATTGAATAATGGCATAGCAGCCCTACTCAGGTGAGGCCAGGCACTGATTAGCAGATTGGTTTAGATGGGGCTGCTTGTTGCAAGAGTGTTACAAGTTCTTAAAATGTTTCAGCCATTCACACTTTCATCACTATCAAAATGCATGTGCTACACTGTAAAAGATTTCAAGCTGAAATTTACAGCTAATTGATGGGGAATAATTGCCAGCAAATTGTTTTAAATTTACAACAAATTGCAGAAAAAAAACAGTTGCCAGCAAGTCGTTTAAAATTACAACACTGTTCCGTTTTCAAAACTACTCTGACCATGGCACATGTCCTGCCCCCTCATCCGCCCGCCTCCTCCCGCCTCCACCCCCGCTGCCCGCCTCCATGTCTGAGATGCCTTCAACATAGTATCGTCCCCATCCTCCACCATGACTGAGATAGCATGGTACCATAATGCCACTCTGCTCTAAGCATATACGTCTTCAAGTTCAGCCTAGCATGGGTGAGGTACAAATGATAAATCACTCAGCATAGTGCTGTCACAGTGACAGTGATAGTTTCCTCAAGTGGACTTTCATTTATCAAGTCATCTCAAAGGGGGGTTCAAAAACAGTCACAATAAGGACTGTATGGATATGCATTTGTCAATCCAATCAAGTGGCCTAAATTTAATATTATGCAAAAAGCAGCATTAAACATGCTATGCTACAAGATGGCTCTCAAAAGATGAAACAACCCAACCAGTTAACCTGTCAGGCAGCCAACCAGTTAACCGGCCAGGTAGCCAACTGGCCTTGACAGACTGGCTGGTTGACTGACCAGCTGCCTGTCTGATTCACTGGCTGGTTGACTGGCTGCCTGGCTAAACCAGCCAGGCAGCCAGTCAACCGGACAGACAGCTGGCCAGTCAACAAGCAAGGCAGCAAGCCAGTCAACTGACCAGGCGGACAGGCTGCCAGTCAACCTGCCAGGCAGCTAGCTGGTCAACTGGCACTATGCTGTCAGCCACCCTGTCAACAAACCAACCACTCATCTAGTCGGCTAATCAATTGATTGCCAGTACCAGTGAGCGCCAGTGAGTCAGGCGCTATGCTGTGCCATTCAGACAAGCAACCAAAGCAGTGTGACAGTCCAGGTTTATATAGTGGGACAAGTGAACCATGTGACCAGAGTAATCAGGCATTGGGCAGGTGCTGGCAATCATTGAATCACGGCATGAAAGTGATTAGTAATAAAGTGAGGCAAGGCACTAATTGACAGATTGGTTAGGTATAGAGTGTGTCAACAGAGTAACAAGAGAGATCTGTATCAAAAAGCTAACAAGTTCCTAGAATGTTCCATTCATTGATGCTCCTGCTCTAGAACTACAGTTTAAAAACAGACTGGGCTCCTTCTAAGATAGTGTTTAAAAAAGTATAAGGATATTCTTAAATGGATTGGTTTTCAGTTCCAAAAAGTTTTCATTCTGATCCATGTTTATAAGTAAACATTCCATATATATGTGGAATTGTCTACACAGTGGTTGGACAAAATAACTGAAACACCTGTCCTTTCAATGTGTGGGAAGTTTCATGGCTCAAGTGGGCCAGCCTGTTGGCCAATCTTCATTAATTGCACATTGCACCAGTAAGGTGAAGTTGAGTTGAAGTGCTGGTGAAAAGTTACCAGCTAATTGTTGTAAAATTACAACAAATTTGCTGGCAAAAAAGTTGCCAGCTCATTGGTGTGAAATTAAATTAAATTGCTGGTGAAAAGTTGCCAGCTCATTGAAGTAAAATTAAAGCAAATTGCTGGCAATAAAAAGTTGCCAGCTAATTGTTGTAAAATTACAACAAATTTGCTGGCAAAAAAGTTGCCAGCTCATTGGTGTGAAATTAAATTAAATTGCTGGTGAAAAGTTGCCAGCTCATTGAAGTAAAATTAAAGCAAATTGCTGGCAATAAAATGTTGCCAGCTAATTGTTGTAAAATTACAACAAATTTGCTGGCAAAAAAAGTTGCCAGCTCATTGGTGTGAAATTGAATTAAATTGCTGGTGAAAAGTTGCCAGCTCATTGAAGTAAAATTAAAGCAAATTGCTGGCAATAAAAAGTTGCCAGCTAATTGTTGTAAAATTACACCAAAATGCTAGCAACAAGTTGCCAGCTAATTGTTGCGTTCTTCCAACGCAAACACTGGAAACTTCACAACATTCAGTCTTTGAAAATAATGGTCCTGGGCCATTCCATTCCTTCTCATGGGATTTTGAGATATATTCTGTTGCCGAAGCCATCAAAAAGCCAAATTGGACCACAGGGGGGCTGCCACACCTGAGCATCGTTTATGCTCTGACCTGCCCATCGTCTGTATAAATGGACAAACCATCATTGGCTTCTCCCATGCCCTTTTAGCAGAGAGAAGCCCGTTTTGAATTGCACTGAGCTGAAATTAGCGCACCTGGACGTCATTTACAATCAGCTGGCTCATGACCAAAGAAGGTAGATTGGGTAAGCAGTATCACTCAATGGAAAATGCATTGGCCACAGTGTAATAGTTGGGGGCAGTCGTGGCTCAGTGGTTAGAGCCCTGGGTTGGCAACCCAAGGGTTCCCGGTTCAATGCCCGACCGGACCGCAGCTGAAGTGCCACCACTCAGCAGGCAGCCCACTGCTACGGACTAGTGTGTGTACTTCAATGTGATTCACTTGCCCAAATGGGATAAATGCAGAGAAAGAATTTCCCCTAGGGGACCAAAATTGGCTCCAATCCAAATTGGCTCCTATTGTCTTCGTAGTATAAGGTGTTGCTTTAATGCCATAGAACTAATACATTTATGCTTAATGGCATGGTGCACATGGTCAGTGTGTGCGATGCCATGATGGACAAAATTTGTACTCCACAAATTTGGTCGAAAGAGAATATCCGGTTGTCAGTGCTCAGTTTGTGGCCAAATTTACTGCAGCTGTCGGTCAGCATTAATTGTGGGGGATAATTAAGGACAGGTGACAAACATTCACTATTGTATCCTATGACCTGTTCCACACTTTACCATGCTTCCAATTTGACCATGGAAGAAGAAAATTGGACTCCCCTTGCTATCATTCCGTACTACGCTCCGATGATGTCTGTAAACCCTCCTATGTCTACCTCCTTGCTCATGACCAGGTGTGTGCGATTGAAGAGTTCAAATCAGTTCAAATCCTCTCCACCTCTATCAGGCCTGTATGCATGTTTAAAAAGCATCCAATCAGAATGTGACCTGAGCTCCATAATTTCTGCATGTGGCTTTGCATACATTTGCATTAGGACAGCAGTCCTGACAAAACAGATCTTTACAACAGTATGATGTAAAAAGTATTATGTGCTGCTGTACATTTACAATTGTGAATTGTACTCTATATGATATCCCACAATGCATTGCACATTACAGCAGTGAATAGTAAACTGGTATATACATCTTCTTGATGTAGAATTCTAATGTGAAATCACGACAATCTTTTACAGTGTACTCACACTTTGCTGCATCAAGCACTTTTTAAGTATTGCAGTTTCCTTAGGAATTGTTTCATCATGCTTGATAGTATCAGATAATCTTTAACCAGTCAGAATGACTTCAGTTCTTCAGGTGGTATTGAAGTTTGATGGTGATCACGGATAAGTGGAGGATGAATGGGTTTCAATGGTGCTGCCTAAAATAACTTGTTATTTTCTAGAGATGCACCGGATCCGGTTCCGGTTCCGGTTCCGGTTCCGGATCCGGATCCGTCAGGATAATAGAGTTTTTCACAGGGTCCGGGTCCGGCAGGATCTTAAGCAGTGGATCCGGTATCCGGCATGTTACCTAAAAATCAGGGTCTGGTGCATGTCTAGCCTAGGCTTTTCAGTCTTTCACAACCCCTATCACTGCATGGAGTGAAATCCCTTTGGAAGCGGCTATTGAAGGCAGTGTGGCAATAACCCAATGAGTCTAAACAATAGTTTGCGCCAACATAATAAAAAGGGCCCACGTGTGCGAGTAGACTACCTGTATATGTTTCAAACCTTTTGTAGGATCCGGTATCCGGTTCCGGATCCGGCAGCATCTTATTCAGTGGATCTGGTATCCGGCAGGATCCTAAAAATCAGGATCCGGTGCATCTCTAGTTTTTTCCACAACGGCGAATACTGCTATTGTGCAGTACTTACTGTTTTTGCTCAATATGTGACTCAAAGTAATATTTTCACAGTAGTTGTCTGTTTTTTCGAAAAGCAGTAGAATGCTGTTGCAGAATTTCCGTAAATAAACAGCTATTTGTTACAGTGTATGTCATAGTAGCACTACTGTGGTAGTTAACTTTCCAATCACTATTAGGCCTACAACGTGCCAAAGGAGGATTATGGGGTTATTGCATGGATTATGGGGTTAACGAATAGCATATTAACAATTAAAAGATTCCTCAATGAACCTTGAGATGGATCATAGGGGTATCTAAAACTCCGCTGAAGAACCCAAAAATGTTATCGGAAGAATCTCTTTGGTGAACCTTTACGGTTTCTTTCAAACAATGTAAGGGCTCCTTAAAGAACCTTTTGTGTTCCTGTGTTCTATCAGTAAACTTTAGAGAAAGAATTGATTGGTTTTAGGTGGGAAATTAGCATGTCCAGTAGCATAGGCCTACATAAATACAGAAGATAAACACAAAAACATTACACACATCATATTCACATATATACACATATACACCATACAGCACACGCTTACATACATTTAGCCAAGTCAGATCTCACACACACGCACGCACGCTCGAACGCACATGCGCGAGCACGCACACACACACACACACACACACACACACACAGCTGTGGTTGTGATGAGAAGAATAAGAGTGGCTCATCACATGTGCCAGCTGAGTTGCAAAAGCAGCAAAAAATCTCAGAAACTGGAAAAGTGTCAAAAGTGTCCAGGTGCCTCAAGTCACAAGTCCAGGAAGAAATCAGGGTGAAGTATCACTTCAATAGCCGGGAATCCACAAGTTATGTGTGGCCGCACCCCTCTCTCTCTCTCTCTCTCTCTCTCTCTCTCTCTCTCTCTCTCATACACACACATAGTGGTGCAAGAAGTGATTGTCCTGTTTTGCTGTATTGAAAAAAATCAGTCAGTGCAATAAAAAGTAGCTAAAAGTCAAAAGTAAAAGTAAATTCATGGTGCGAGTACAACAGTAGCACATGATACAGCGTTACATAGCTGTTACACCATTTACTCCATTGTACTGTGTTGTTACTGAAAATCACTAAAAACCTAACAATGACCCACCACGAACTTGATCCAACCAGTGCAGAGTCAGCTGATCGTAACACTCGTAACACAGTTACCCGTGTTGGAAGGAAATTGTGTTTCTTTTTTACTTTGACACCTCTGCAAGTGGTGCAAGTTTTTCGTACCTTTCAGCCCTTATTGTACCTGTATCAGCCAGTGACCTCATCGTCAAACAGGAAGGAGCAAGTAACAACACCTGCTCTTGTTTACAGTTGACTCAAAATGATTTAAATTCCCCATGCAGTACAGTACACATTCATACACCAGCTCTGGAGGCTGCAAGAAGGCACCAAGTATCTGGGGTTCTAGAGAAAAAGTGCTCACACACACACACACACACACACACACACACACACACACACACACACACACACACACACACACACACACACACACACACACACAGTAGAAACCACATGTTTGCATACTAGGTACAAAGTAGCCAGTGTCCATGTTAAAATCCAGCTTCCCAATGTTGACAACCTTCATGCAGACTGCCTCACCTGGTGACACAGCTGTATGACACCATATGAAATATATTTGGTTATCCCGGCAATTTTATAACCCTTAAAAACAAGAAGGGTCTTTGACTTCCACTGTAGGCCTACGCACACGCACACACACACACACACACACACACACACACACACACACACACACACACACACACACACACACACACACACACACACACACACACACACACACACACACACACACACACACACACACACACACACGCGCGCGCTATCGCTTGTTCTAATCTTATCTTGTGTCTATGCTCATCAAACCGGGATGAAAGCAAGAAGACAGACAGTAAAAGAAGATAAGTGGTTTTATTTTGATGCGCCATTAGATAACTATCTTTATAAACTCCATAGAAACCCCATCTGGTCAGCATTGAACTCTGTGGTTGTGATTTTGGACACATCTGAGGAAGAGGACTGCTTAACAAGGGACCCAGAGGGATAATGGAGTCCACACTGATTCTGGTTCTTATGCTGGCACAGTTAGGCGGCCAAACAGTCACAGCAAGGTGAGATCTGTGCAATACATACTTAACCTCGGCAATGTTTTCAGCACATTAACATATTTCAAATTGCACACTAAAATTAGACAAAGGTTATGCTTGAGTAAAGGCAGAATTATTGAGGTTTTACATTATTTGACTGGAAAATTGTTGAAATTGCACTAAATAAAATCATAATTTTAGAGCAAGAGATGTTCATTACCTCATGTCCATTAGCTGATTTCAAAATGTCCCCGAATCTATACTTAGTATAAGTGTCCAATATAATACACAGTGATTGCTTATCGATTTTGTGAAATGGAAATATGGAGAAAAAAAATCAAAAATAATAATAATGATAATAATTTCGTATTCTGTTGCTCTACTACACTGTAACAAATAGCTGTTTATTTACGGCAATTCTGCAACAGCATTCTACTGTTTTTCGAAAAAACAGACAACTACTGTGAAAATATTACTTTGAGTCACATATTGAGCATAAACAGTAAGTACTGCACAATAGCAGTATTCGCCGTTGTGGAAAAAACTAGAGATGCACCGGATCCTGATTTTTAGGATCCTGCCGGATACCAGATCCACTGAATAAGATCCTGCCGGATCCGGAACCGGATACCGGATCCTACAAAAGGGTTGAAACATATAGTCTACTCGCACACGTGGGCCCTTTTTATTACGTTTGCGCAAACTATTTTTTAGACTCATTGGCTTATTGCCACACTGCCTGCAATAGCCGCTTCCAAAGGGATTTCACTCCATGCAGTGATTGGGGTTGTGAAAGACTGAAAAGCCTAGGCTAGACATGCACCAGACCCTGATTTTTAGGTAACGTGCCGGATACCGGATCCACTGCTTAAGATCCTGCCGGACCCGGACCCTGTGAAAAACTCTATTATCCTGACGGATCCGGAACCGGAACCGGATCCGGTGCATCTCTAGAAAATAACAAGTTATTTTAGGCAGCACCATTGAAACCCATTCATCCTCCACTTGTCCGTGATCACCATCACACTTCAATACCACCTGAAGAACTGAAGTCATTCTGACTGGTTAAAGATTATCTGATACTATCAAGCATGATGAAACAATTTCTAAGGAAACTACAATACTTAAAAAGTGCTTGATGCAGCAAAGTGTGAGTAGCACATGCATTTTGATAGTGATGAAAGTGTGAATGGCTGAAACATTTTAAGAACTTGTAACACTCTTGCAACAAGCAGCCCCATCTAAACCAATCTGCTAATCAGTGCCTGGCCTCACCTGAGTAGGGCTGTTATGCCATTATTCAATTACGGGCGTCACCTGCCAAGGGCCTGATGACTCTGGTCACATGGTACTCTTGCACCTGTATATAAATCTGGACTATCAACTCTTCAGTTGCTTGCCTGCCTGCTGGCTGGCCTGCATGGCACAGCATAGCACTTGTTTGCCTACAAGCTTGCCTACAAGCTTGCTTACATGCTTGCACACTTTCCTCTTTGTGAAAGCTTGCTGTATGTGGCATCATTTGTGGCATTGTTGCATATAATGTGCCTGCTGCAAATTAGGCATTGCTTTGAGAGCTAGCTTGTAGTGCTGCTTGTTTGCTGTGCTACTTGGTGTAAAATATTTTTTTAAAGACTGACCAATGCTATATTCATCATTGGCTCATCAAGAGATACAGTAAAAAGCCCACCTTGCACACTATCATTGTAACATAGCACTGTGCACTCTGAAATTTTATTCATGCCCACACTTTCAAAGGACCACCGCAAACCATTTTCTCAATACAGCATAGCGCCATAGTATCATGCTCAAGGCACTCCAGTCATGGTGAACGATGGGAGGGTGGGGTGGTAACATGGCCAGGGTACCACAGTTATGGAGAATGATGGGTGGGGTGGGAAGTTGCCATGGCCATATTCATGAATACAACTATGACCCAGTATTTGCCTGTCATCACACAGTACTATTCAACTTTTTAACTGAAATGTACTGTTATTTTTCTGTAGAGTACTGTTATTTAACAGTTCAATTGCTGCTGAAAAAATGTTATATACTGTGATACATTAAACAGCAATGAGCTGTATTTGATTTTTGGTGTGAAATAACAGTAGAATTACAGGTAAATATAATTGCCAGTAACTGCCGTTATTTTGCAGGGAAATTTTCTTAGAGTGTAGGAGCCATTTGCTCAAGTCATTAACTTGGCTGTAGAGTGTGCTTGGATATCTGACCTAAGGCAAAAGGGGTGCCATAACTAAGTTGATGATCACCTTGGATATGGACTCCGGTTTTATCAGCGGCCGGTGGATTGCTTGTTTTGCAGACTTGCTATCTCATACAGATGGCATATCTCTTCTTGTAGTTAGCCATCGTAGTCTTTGTAAGGTTAATATTTAATGAACAGAAAGTGCACATGTACTGCTGAAACATCAGTAAGAAAGTCTTTATCGATGTAATCCACTTGATAACAGTATGACAAACATGTCCTCCTACATCGTCTACCAGAGCAACGTATAACAATTTATCACAACGTGTGTCTGATCATCAAATTTGCTATCAACATCAACATTTTTGTTTTCCATCAGAGTTCTTGATCAACCAGAGCCCAGAAATTATGACTACACCAAATACCACCCACTACCAGAGGTGAGGACATGCCTTACAGCCATAATCTCTCATAATTTGCCATACTGCACCTACTCCTGATAGGATTGTTGAATATAGGTTTTATGAACTGTGAATAAAATTGTGCCTGGCTCAGTCCAGTTATCAGTTTGGCATCCCCCTCTTCTCAAGGCCCTGGCCAGTCATCTTCTGCCTCTGGGACGCTGTGCCATCTCTCTCCAGAGCTCTCGCTCCAGAGTTTTCGGTCCTCCCTCATCAATAGAACTAATGATCACCCAGTGACAAATACACCTACAGTTCGGTGGTTCAATCAGTGGTGGAACAATTGCACACAGGGCCCCAAGGCAAAGCACTGATGGGGTCCCTCAAACAGCTTGTCATTTTCACAATAGGGTCCCCACCAGCATTACAGGAGGGCCCTGGGCCCAGGGGTAAATGCCCTGCTAACCCTAACCTTAACCCTAACCCTAAACCTAACCCTAACCTTAAATCGCTTGTTTGAAATGTTTGATTACCATGTGAAGTCCCGAGAGGGCGTCAAACTAGTGGGACCCCCAGGACCATCGCAAGCGATTGTCGGGAAAGATTTCCTCGTCGTGAGCGACATTCTAAGATAGAACTTTGGCAGCTCAAAGAGTCGCCGATCGCAAATCGTAGAAATCAAACAGTGTTTGATATTTGCGACTGGAAATAGAACGTCGGGCATTGTCTCTGTGGCTGCGAGCAGCGACAAGATTGACAGTTGCGATTCTCTTCTAGTGTGCGGTGCACCCCGACGCCAAAATCGGACACACAATCGCTAGTCGTGTAGTTTGAGCCTGGCTTTAGGTGCATGCTTTTCTATGTGAAGTGTATTGTACTGTTCTGATACATGTACATCTGAGGCAGACTTGATTTATGTGTATTGAATTCTTGTTAGCAACATGTGTGTGTTTACAATCACATCACATTTGGTGTGCATACACACGGAGGTGGCTTTGCACTTTTTTAAAAAAGTAATTAACGGTAAAAAGGATCTTGCACACTATGCATTCCACCAGCAAGCTTTAATAATATAACGCTTCAGTCAAGCGTCCTTCTAAGGTTGGATGACTGAAATGTTGTATCAAAGCATCCCAAGTGGAGTGTTAGGCATGACAAACCCGAATGCTATTAGCTCAAAATCTTTGTCAAAGATCAAGGCCAATAGCTATGGCTTCACGTTTACTCCCTTACACATGCGAAACAGTGTATTTAAAAGAAACACTGGTGGGTCCTATGGCAGGAAAAAACACCATGATCTGTGAAGATGCACATTCATCCAAATAATCTTCAGTCAGAGTTAAGAGTTAAGTTGTTAGGCAAGTCGACTGCACGAGAACATTTGATCTCTTCCAGAATGACACTGTCTTCGGTTCTAATTCTAATGTGGGATTCGGAAGTTATATCTCTGAAGACCAGTTATTTTTAAAATTTACATTTACGCAAATAAAATGTTTCAACTTTTTCTGAGTGCTGGGGTTGAAATACCCAACATCCTAAATAGCCTAATGTGATTACATTCGTGTTACAAAAAGTCTTTTGGTGTGAGAGATGGCGGGAAGTGAGACAGTTACTACTAATATTAATACTAATTGTATTATATACCACAGAACTGTAATTCATTTGATATTGTCTGTACTATATTTTACTACACGTTAACAGTGTGCTTTTCCATAGATTGTCAATTGGATGAAGCAGATGGTCACTGAAAACCCAGGTGTGGTGACCAGTGAGGTCTACGGAATGTCTTATGAGAAACGAAACATTGAACTCCTCAAGGTGAAAAGCTTATCCTCCTTATCTCAAAGTTCAAAGCACAAGGTCACGTGTTGCAGGCTGTTAGGGCTGGAGGTCAATCTCGGCGTGACTCAACAGTGTTTGTAAATAGAGTGCTATCATTGTTGCTGATTATCCTTTGATTATCCTTCCAGCAAAATTGTTTGGCTTTTTTGACAGATACTCAGCCCCTTCTAGTTCATGTTTTTGCATGTTTCAGGCCAATTCATTCATGTCACTGCTTGTGATACGGAAGTGTCTCATGTGAAAAATACCCTATCCTTGATCCTTAATGTTGCAGTCTGGGTTACCTCAGTGATACTTCAGTGCCCTGTAACAGATAATGCAGCACACATTATGGGCAGAAATGACCAAAATTAACAACACAAAAAAAGTTTCTGTGAAACTTGACAAAAAATAAAGAAGAATACACTATGGTGACCACGAAGAGAGCTTAAAGATGTATCTGTTGTCATTATCATGATACTGGATCTACTGTACTGGCTCCCATTCTGTGATCATTGCGCTCCCTGGTGGACACGTGTTGTAAACACACGCCCATTCATTATGCAACACATCTGAAGATGCAGTATGCTATGCAGTTTTCAAAATTGTTCAAAATTCTAATTTGTTCTAAAGCAAATTAGCTATAAACCATTTACTCACATCTGCAAGCTGTGTCATGGCCTTGCCATGTCATGTTCGTAATGATGTGCACTGCATTGTCCCTGAAAAATAAACTACAAATAAATAAATAAATAAATAAATAAGATGTTATTATATTACAGATGTAATATATTTTTTTACAAATATATATTTGTAATATATATTACAAAAATATTACAAAAATATTTGTAATATACAGTATATCACAAATACAATATATTTCAGATGTGATTAAGCGATTAAAATACAATGCTCAACTCAGTATGCTCAGACTGTGTCCCCCATTGTGTTCATATAGGCCTAACTGAATTCATTCACTGATATTTGGTGGGAAGCACTGCTAATCTTATAATTAGTAATAAACATCTGGAGTTGAATATATATATTTTGTCCTGAATTCTACAGATTGGAATAAAAGGTGAAAACAAGAAGGCTATCTGGATGGACTGTGGTATCCACGCTAGAGAATGGATCTCACCAGCGTTCTGTCAGCACTTTGTCAAAGAGGTGGGGCACTTCAATACATCATCAATCAAATTACACTGAGGCAAGTCTTGCAGATTATCTATATGGAAATTCCTAAATCCCAATTTACATGTTTGTCTCTGATGCAGATTCTCCGAACTTACAAAACAGACCCAAAGGTGGAACAGATGCTTAAAAACCTGGACCTCTATGTCACCCCGGTGCTAAATGTGGATGGCTACACATACACCTGGACAGATAACACGGTGTGTCACTATACTATGCACACTTGCATGCTCAAAATAGTATGAACACTGCTATGATTTAGTTAACGTGGCACGAAGTAGCCACATTGGCTTCACAATGTTAATTCAATACTCAAAAGAGTTGAAATTAACACTAAAATCGAGTGGGACCATATGTGCTCAGAATAGTATTAAATTAACACTAATGTACTGTGCGCCATTGTAGCTTCTCGACTGGGCCATTTATTTTTGTTCTGTCCTGCCTCCCATCTGCCTACCTTCCAAGGCTGCATTCCAATATGCAGACTCCTGTCCTCCACTTGTGCTTGTGGCCTCGCCTCAACCCGCCTCCTGGCCCCACCTCCGTGGAGAAAACAATTAAGTTTCTAGCCACAACAACTTTTGGGGGACTGTTTTTCATTCACCATCCCAATTGCAAATTAGGAAATGGCATTAGAATTGTGCTTTTGCAAGATAGTGAATTCATTTTCTGTCGTCAGTGACATCATCATGAGGTCACAAGCAAGCAAGTGAGCAAGGGAGGACGGGAGTCTGCATATTGGAATCCAACCCAAATGTATGTTTGGAAGGTGGAACAACATTCATCTGGTGAGAGTTGCGCCTGCTCCTCCAAACCATAATATGGTTATTATAACCCATGCAGGAGGGCAGGGGAAATTAATGGAACACTGAAAATTAATATTATTTTAAAGGTACACAGTGCAGGAAATGGTCAAAAAAGGTACTGCAACTATGCTGCTCATTGAAACTGTTACCTATTGTCAAATTTGATCTTCTTATGAAAGTAATTAACTAATATTTTCTATGGCCCAAGTACAGTCATTTTTGCGGCTAAAAATGCTATTTCTGGAAATTCAAAATGGTGGACCATGGAGAAGATCCCCCTTTTCATATATGAAAAGTGCAATTTTTCTAGTCATAATGAATACTTAGAATTAGATGGTGGTGGTAAGTATTCATGAAAAAGGTAACATTAGTGAATGGGTAGCATGAATTCTGGAAATAAACAACTAAAAATCTTACACAGTGTACCTTTAACGTCAACAGAGTACTTATTGAATCTTTGAGGAGATTGCGCTTTATAAAGTTTGTTACAATACGATGGTACAGTATGATGCATACGTACAAGTAGGCCTACATGCAAGCAAGAAAATGAGTAATGCATCCACTTTGTTCAGAGTAACTCTCCTTGGTCTTGTAAGTAACATAAGTCAATGATGGATATCTTCAGACCCGGCTCTGGAGAAAAAACAGATCACCACCACCACCGATTGAAGGTTGCAATTGCACGGGCGTAGACCTCAACCGCAATTATGATGCTGTATTTGGGAGTGAGTATCGCCTTGTGTTTCCTGCATACACGTCTGCTCAATAGCACATCACTTTACTTAGGCCTAATTGCATTATTCAAATTTTTGGCATAACATATTTTTGTGACAATCCTGAAACACTTTAAAGGCTACATTTAAATGTTTTCCATGAATATCATACATTAAGTAGCAAATTGAGATTCTGACAGCTCCAATTCTTTTTTTTTTAACAGCCGTTGGTGTGTCTTCGGACTGTTGCAGCATAATCTACCCTGGTCCCAACGCCGCATCAGAGGCTGAGACCAAGGCCGTGGTGGACTATGTGCAGGCCAGGAGCAAAGACATCATCTGCTTCCTGACCATACACTCCTATGGACAAATGATCCTCTTCCCCTATGGCCATCCCCACATCAAGGCCCCCAACTATGATGAACTGGTAAGCTGTGCAGGACTCAGTACAGGACAGTACAGGACGTAGGCCTATGTGTGTGAATCAAAATGTGTGTAAATTGCTATCGTCAAATATCAGGACCTCCTTCATACATTTTGTTTGTTACTTAAAGTCAAATTTAATCAATTTGAGAAAACCTGCTTGAACCATTCATATCTATTGAAGATTTTGTCAGTGCTCCGTCATCTCATAAAACTGTCTCTGGTCGAAGTTTGCGGATAACAAGACTGGGATGTAGTTACATAGCCTACACATTATATGGGTGGTCTGAAACAGAAGATAAGCCCAGATCAAAGGCCTATTAAAAAGACCATAGACTGTAATTTCTAAAGCTGAAAACTATTTGTTTGCAGACAGAGGTTGTGAATGCTGCAGGGAAAGCCATCAAGGCAGTTCATGGAATGGACTATGTGGTGGGAGCTCTCGCAGAAGTACTGTGTATGTATTCTAGTCACACTTAAAACACCCTCACACTTCCATTTCCACATTCTACTCTACTCTACTCTCCTCTCCTCTACTCTACATAGCTCGGACAGAAAACTGCATTTACATTAAACGTATCTAATGCTATGCCGTAATTTAGGTACAGAGTATTGGTCATAGTTCCTGGCTAGGTCCTTTGCTGGATGTGAACGTAGAGGTGAGGGTGACATTTTAATCTGCAACCGTCTAATCCAAAGACCTTCTCCCTAACAATTAAGCCATACTGCCTTACATTTTTAAACAAGATAAAGTTATGAATGCAAATAATTACACTTATAGTTGATGTAGTGTATTGGGAGGACTGGGGTGATGCTGGTGGTTATAAAAGAATACTGTCGGCCGTGCCGTCGGCCCAGCCCTAACCATGCGGCTGACACAGGTTCGATTCCCGGCCCGGGTCCTTTGCCGACCCCTCCCTGTCTCTGTCTCCCAATTCGCTTCCTGTCTACCTCTCACACTGTCCTATCAAGGGGGACAGGTCGATGCTAATGCATTTTTCCGATCGGACGTTCTGTTCAAAAATTGGGACCATTCGTATAAGGCCTGGGACGTTTCGTAGAGGACGTTCCATCTACCACAAAGACCTACGAAACGTCCTTAAGTTTGAATTAAATGTCCTGAAGTTTGAAGTAAACCCTTCAAGTAAAGTCGAAAAAGACCAAAAAAATAAGAAAATAATGTCAATTTTGGTTGTTCTCCAGACCCCGCGGGAGGCACCTCCATGGACTGGGCTCGTCTCATCGGCATCCCTTACTCCTTCACCTTCGAGCTGAGGGACAAAGGAGACTTCGGCTTCGAGCTGCCCGAGGACCAGATCCAGCCAACCTGTGAGGAGGCCTACGAGGGAGCGCGCTCAATCCTGACCTACGTGCACGATAAGACCTTCTACAATGCAGCTGCCAGTCTAACTGCCACCGTGTGGACGACACTTCTAGCCACGTGGCTCACTAGCGCCACCCTGCTGTAGAGACACTGCATTGGCTGACAGAGACAAAAAATGCAGACCTACAATACTTGTACATTTGGGAACTGAATATAGAAAAAAGCTGAATTCCTCCATGAGACAATGTTTGCGTGATATGTGTCAGGAGGTTGCAATAGTGGGTACTAACACTTTACTTGACGCCGGTGTCATAAGCATGTCATTACAGTTTCATATTAGTGTCATGGCACTGGTTATGCATGTGTCATAAACATTATGTCCATGTCATTAACATTTTAAGACTGTCGGCCTTAAGTGACATCCGAATGTCACTTAAGGCCAGCGGTTATAAAATGTTTATGACTTATCTATGACTGTGTCATGACACTGTAATATGATACTGTAATGACATGCTTATGACACCAGCGTCAAGTAAAGTGTTACCCAATAGTGGCCCAACATAGCAAATTTGCCATAATAATGGCTTCTCCGCAAGAGCTGCAACATTGCTTGTCTTTTTAGGATGCCACAGTTTTTGTTTTAGCTGTACATTTTAGACAAGAATGCCTCCCAATAAGGTGAAGTGGCGTATCACACTAATGAGCCGATCAATGAAAGGGCTTGTTTGAGTCTGACCCTACCCTGTCTCTCTCCCCTACCCTCTTCCTGTCATGATCTTCAATGTTCTATCCACAATAAAGGCAAAATAGGACATACTTAAAACATAATTAAATATTTTTTTTAAAGAATGCCTCCGAATATGACATTTCCCTGTTTTCATTGTACAATAGGGAAACAGGTAACATTTTTTTATTTACTTGGTATGACAAAACAGCAGAACAAGCTGTCACTGCATAACATTCATTGAAGGACAAAAGCTTTTCTCACTGACAGAAAAAAAATACTACACACTCCAGTAGGCCTTCCAAATTTATACACATTACTGACAATGTAGCCAGGCCACGCCCTCCTATTAGTCAGACCAAGAGCAATGTAAATATCGTTCCTGATCTCCCAAAAAATTGGGAACTCCATCCACTTTGTCGGACACCAGTCAACCAGTAGCAAACCTAGCGAGGCGGCTCAACCATGCCGTTTGGGAAGTCTCGAAGAGATTTGAAAGTCGATGATAATACATCAGGCTATTGACAATCCTGGTTTCTATTATGCAATATTACATTAATACAATAATTACATTCATAACCATGTCAGTCAGTGAACTCATCATCATACAAAGATGTAAAAGGCAATAAAACTGCTGTGCTGTTGTTTTTGCACTTCCTTCCTGTTCATGTCGCATGAATGTTTCACTTCTCTTCTACTACGCTGGGAACACAATTGCAAAATACCAAAAGATGGTGTTTCCCTCACCACTTCTCTGGCTTATGGCTCAGAGATGTATATCTATTACACCTCAATATATGCTAAAAAAAATGTTACCCTTTTGCGCCTCATCATGGCATCAGGCTGGGTTGCCTAGCCTTAAACTTTCCCATCGGCCCTTATGGCCTTATAAGGGCCGAAACTCGTAGGCATTGTAGCCAAATAAAAAGTAAAACATTGTATTGCATTCCACAGCAGAGGAGCAGAGCAGCTGAAAGCTCTATTCTCCATGGTACTAAGACGGGCAGAGGGGACAGAGAGGAGAATGGAGGAAGAGGGACGGAGGGGGCGGGAGGGAACAGCAATGTGAATAAGATTAGATAGAAAAGGGGGGGGGGGGGTATTTTAAAATGAATTCTATATTTGATAGGGAGCCAGTGGAGATGTTGCAATGCAGGGGTAATATGGTGACAGGAAGGGGTTTAGTAATGATGCGGGCAGCTGAGTTCTGGACCAGTTGGAGCTTGTGAAGGGATTTTTGAGGGAGACCAAAGATGAGAGAATTACAGTAATCAATGCGGGAGGTGACAAGACTGTGTACAAGAATGGAGGTAGAATGGGAAGTGAGAGAGGGGCGGAGACGGTTAATGTTGCGTACTGTAGGTGGAAATAAGCAGACCATGTGATGTTGTTAATGTGGGAGAGGAAGGATAGAGAGCCATCAAGCATGACGCCCAGACTCTTAACTTGAGGGGAAGGGGAGACAGGAGAGTTATCAATAGAGAAGGAAAAACTATCTGCTTTGGATAAGGTGGATTTGATGCCTACTAGTAGGACTTCAGTTTTGTTAGAATTGAGTTTCAAAAAATTAGAGGTGAACCAGGATTTGATTTCAGAGAGACAGCTGGTGAGGGAGGGGGAGGGAGAGTGTCAGAGGGTTTTCCAGATAAATAGAGCTGGGTGTCATCAGCATAGCAATGGAAATTAATTTTGAATTTGCGGAAGATATTACCAAGGGGAAGGAGGTAGGTGATGAAGAGGAGGGGCCCCAGAACAGAACCCTGAGGGACACCAGAGGTGACAGGGGAGGGCTTAGATTTAAAAGACTTCATTTGAATAAATTGAGAATGGCCAGAGAGATAGGAATGGAACCAGTCAAGGGGTGTGTAACTAATGCCAATTGAGGAGAGTCTGTTGAGGAGGATGGAATGAGAGATGGTGTCAAAGGCTGCACTGAGGTCAATGAGAATGACAATAGAGAGTAGTCCAGAGTCAGCAGCCATGAGCAGGTCATTAGTGATTTTAACTAGGGCGGTTTCAGTGCTATGTTGGGGGCGAAAACCAGATTGGAAGTGCTCATAGAGGGAGTTATGAGTTAGATGGGAATGGAGTTGAGAGGCTACAATTTATTCTAGAATTTTGTTGATGAATGGAAGGTTGGAGATTGGCCGGAGGTTGTTGTAGTCAGAGGGATCAGAGCCAGGTTTTTTGAGTATAGGAGTGACAGCAGCAACTTTGAACAGAGAGGGTACAGTACCAGTAGAGAGTGAGGAGTGGATGATGGCAGAAATGAAGGGGAGGAGAGAGGGGAGGCAGGATTTGACAAGGGTTGTGGGGAGGGGATCAAGCTGACAGGTGGATTTGGAGATGAAGTCAGATATTTCAGACGAGTCCGGGAGATGAAAGGTAGAAAATAACTGGTGGAGGGGGAAGAGATCAGTGGGGGAGGGAAGAGCGGGGTTGCAGATAAGATGTTGGTGGATTTTTTTCATTAAAAAAGTCCAGTAATGAGTACCATGAATTTCATTTTAAAACTTTGCTTTACCAACAAAGGTATTGTATTTATTGATCTCTGATTCCCACTAACCTCCAGCTGATATCAGCTGCTAACCTCCCAACCACACTGACTGACAAGTACTCTGTGGGAAACTGAGATTTACATTTAGCTGGACTTGCCATGAGAGGATCCGTTTACATCAACATTAAACAACAGGAAATTCTTGCACATCCATTTCTAAACATCGGTCAGCCACACTTGGAAATTCAGGAACTGAGAGTCAGTGTTCTGTGTCGGAGGGATATACAATTGCATCAAAAACAATAATTGTTAATGTTTCAGATAATCCTTCTAAAGTCTACATAGATCCCATCTCGTCAACATCACACTAAAGTGGTTGTGAGGTGGGACACATCTACATCTGAGGAGTTGGATTACTTTATAAAGGACCCAGAGGGATGATGGAGTGCTCACTGATTATGGTTCTTACGCTGGTACAGTTTTTCTTTTGATGTGCCATCAGAAGTCATTGGGCAACATTGAACTCGGTGGTTGTGATTTTGGACCCGTCTGCATCTGAGGAAGAGAATTGCTTAACAAAGGACCCTGAGGGATCATGGAATTCTTACCGATTCTGGTTCTTGTGCTGGTTCAGTTTGGCTATAAGGCAGTCGCAGGAAGGTGAGACCTGTAAATCAAATACTATAATGAAGTACACTGTATTTCGCTGTGAACCCTGATAATGCGAATGTACTGTAATTGTATGTACAGTATTGAAGGTGCACTGTGTGATATTTTTAGTAGTTTATTTCCAGAAGTCATCCTTCACATTCACAAAAGTTACCCTTTTCATGACTACTTACCACCATCATCAAATTCTAAGTGTTCATTGTGACTGGAAAAATTGCACTTTTCGTACATGAAAATGGGGATCTTCTCCATGGTTCGCCATTTTGAATTTCCAGAAATAGCTATTTTTAACTGCAGAATGTGCTACACTTTGGTCATGTTAGTAAATATTGGTTTAGTAAATATTTATGAAAAGATGAAATTTGGCAATAAGCAGTACAGTTTCCATGATCAGCATATTGCAATACCTACTCTGGGCACCCTCTTACACAGTGCACCTTTAACAGTGTTGGAATAAAGGTTTATGGGGTAGATCAAGTAACATTATTACAGATAGCCTACATAATGATTTATGTTATTTGGAAAAAAGTGAATAGTTCCATTGAATGAAAAAGGGAATTTTAGATGCTGATCTTACTATTAATTTATATGAGGTTTGTGCAACATCACATACTTAAGTGATTGCTTATCAGCTTTCTAAAATGATTTATGGACAGAAAAATACAAGAATATTCTTGCTAAGAATAAGACTGAACACTGTGGAGTGAACCCAATGTTTTTGGTTCTGATTTTATGCCATCACTAGCGTTTGGGTCATGACGTAATCTGCCTCTATTGGATTTTTTCTCCACCAGAGTCAGAAGCGTCAGAGAATTTGAGCCAATAAACTATGACTACACCAAGTACCATCCGCTGCCCGAGGTGAGACAATGCCTGATAGACAGCAAATCTGATTATATATGGGTTCTCAATTTTTGTTTTCCCCTGGCTGTGCGACCCTGGCTGTGCACAACTCTCCCACTGATTGTTGGAAACAGCTGTCGGTCAAAAAATTAGCTCACATGGTTGGCTGCCAGTGTCTTGCCCCTTCTCACAACACAGTGTTTATAAACAACAACAAAAAACATGTACTTGTATATGGCTTTAGGTGAGGCACAACTTTCCGAAGCCAAAATGTGTCATATGGCCAACCGGCTACAATGTGAGATTTGCTGTTGCATTTGAAGTATTTAAAAAGGAAATTATGACAGAGGATCAGACAATCGTGTCCCTGCCAAGAAAGCTCATGATTACAACATATTTGCAGTTGAAATGACACAAATGCAAAAATAATACAGAATGCACAGGTTTGTTAGCAAATAGTGTCTGATATTATTTACTCCATCTTAAACAGCATTCTGCAATAATTATGTTCTTGTCTAGATCATGGCATGGATGAAGCAGATGGTCACTGAAAACCCAGGTGTGGTCTCCAGTGAGGTCTACGGAACATCTTATGAGGATCGAGACATTGCACTCCTCAAGGTGAACATCCTGCCAGTGTTGCCAATTTAGCGACTTTGTCGTTAGATTTAGCAACTTTTTGATGTCCCTGGCGACTAAAAACCTCATCAAGCGACTTAAGCACTTTTTGGTGCATCTGGCGACTTTTTAAAGCGTGCATTTTCAATGCAAAATTATTGTTTTTCACCATAATTAGAACTCTGTGCCACCGTCAGAAGCGTTTCCCACGGTTAAGCAGGGCTACAGATTAGCTCTGAATCCCCAAACAGTAGCTAGCACTGCCCATTCGCACTGTCAATGAAGGCATGTGGGCACGTCATGACGTCATCTAGCGACGATGGCTGAATTTTTCTTTCAACATGTGTGATAACGTGTGTTGAAGTCCAATCTCGATCTGAATAGACTCAACAATAAACTGGAATCAATAAACACTGTGCTCCCTGGTGGACACAGTCACAAGCACAGCCACATTCATGCAACACACTACAACATGCAATTTCACTACTGTTGTGTAAAACAGCATTGTAAAAACATTTAAGATTGATACTTTTCAATGCAGAAATTATGCCTGTGTATGCAATGTGTTACTTGTGTTCAGATAACCAAATCATTATCCAGCCTGATATTTGGTGCCAGGACCACTGTTATAAACCTTTGGATTACATTTTTGTTGCCTTCAATTCTACAGATTGGGTTGAAAGGTGAAAACAAGAAGGCTATCTGGATGGACTGTGGTATCCACGCTAGAGAATGGATCGCGCCAGCGTTCTGTCAGTACTTTATCAAAGAGGTTAGATGCTTTTAAGCATAAACTCTATTAAAGCAGGTCTTTCAGATTGCCTACAGGTATGCAAATACCTAAATCTCAAATTCCTGTTTGTCTCTGATACAGGTTCTCCGCACCTACAAAACAGACACAAAGGTGGAACAGATGCTTAAAAACCTGGACCTCTATGTCACCCCGGTGCTAAATGTGGATGGCTACACATACACCTGGACAAATGCTACTGCCGAGGTTTGTCACTAGACACTTTGGCACTAGACACTCTTGAATGTTTTGTTCCAAGATTTTCCCATGAGCACAGCAATCATTTCAGCTAACGTGACCGTAAGTAGTTGTTTGGCTGCCATACCTGTTGAAGAAGTCATTGGGTGTTTCCCAAAGTGAAGTGTTCTAGACTTGCTAATGTGAATAACGCCCATTTTTCGCAGGAGTATCAAATTATTACACTTTGGAGATCTAGTGAACTAAGGTGATCTACGCTAGTTAACCACTCGGGGCTTGTACCCGCCACTGCTGTGCCTCTCATGCCGGAACTGGAGTGTAGACTGGCAGAATTCCAGTTCCGGCATGGGAGGCACAGCATCATACAGCAGAGCCAAAGGACCAGTTCGATAGCTCAGCACTACCAATACTACAGGTATATGAGGCTTCAGGAGGGAAGTTTACTACCATTCCAGCACTACCAATACTACAGGTATATGAGGCTTCAGGAGGGAAGTTTACTACGATTCCACGCCATACTCTGCTAGTTGGCCTCCACTACTCACGTCCCTAACCTCACTCCCATCCCAGGCAGTGTTGCCAGATTGAGCGGGTGCCCACCCAACTGGGCTACTAGGGATGAGCGTCGGCGGGCAAAAACGGGAAAAATTGGCCATTTGGCGTTTTTTTAAGCCGTTTTGGGCCCATAGAAGTCAATGTAATTTGTTGAATTTGGGCGGAATTTAGCGCATTTTGGCGGTTTTTGAGAACCTTTTGGGCGGGATTTGGTCAGACACATCTGATAAAGGGAAGAAAGGAGTCGCACACTGGAGCTGGATGCAAAATCAAAAAATGTATTAAACAAAGCCGAAAAAATGTAAATAAAACCGACAGACAGGGGACAAACGTTTCGGGTCTAGCCCTTCATCAGTGTTCCGGAACACTGATGAAGGGCTAGACCCGAAACGTTTGTCCCCTGTCTGTCGGTTTTATTTACATTTTTTCGGCTTTGTTTAATACATTTTTTGATTTCGCATCCAGCTCCAGTGTGCGACTCCTTTCTTCCCTTTATCATACTGCTCTTGGAATTACACACCGAGCGATACGCACAGGATAAGACATTGGCGCGGACGCCACCCCACCATTACTATTCAGACACATCTGGCAACACTGATCCCGGGTCAAGTTACCAGTGTAACTAAAGCCGGGCATACACTGTGCGATATTTTCACTCGTGGGTCTTAAGCTTCTGCTCACGCTGCACGATGGAATTTCGCTGTTTAAAAGTTCATAACTCACGACTCACGTCCTCACACTACAAGAGCAGACAGTCGGATGCCAGCGAAATGCTTCCACCGTACGACGCGACAGGCATGTTTCCCCGGTCTGCAGAGGAGGGAACATGCGCACCTGAGGTGGAGATGAGGTCGCGCTCAACAGCGAATCGCACGGCCCTATTAATTTGTGCATGTGAAGTGTCCAATCGGGTCGTAGCACTGCTTTAACTGTGCGATTTACGCACGAGCCACGACCAGAATTTCAAACCGTTTTGATTTTCTTGCGACCCTGCGATTGCACGATTGTGAGGCAAAATCGCCTGTCGTTACCCCATGTACACTGCACGATGCGAGACTCACGATTGACCTGCGATTAAGCAAGAAATCGGCCCGACTCTCAAAAAGTCGTGCGAGTGCCAAATCGGGGTAAAATCGGGGCAAAGGTCGCACAGTGTAAGCCCAGCTTTAGGTGTTCCTGCACAGTCCACCACTCAGGGCTCAAATCCACCACCTCCTAGTCAACGCTCCAGTTCGGGCATTGAAGGCACAGTGTGCTACCGATACTGTCTGAGGCTTAGGAAGGGAGGTTTACTAATGTTCCACACTAGCCTGATAAACCAGCCTAAATGTGAGACCGGAGTAATTTAGTCTGGCCCCGATGAACAATACCTCGGACGATTGCTGATGAGAACAACCTGTTGTTTTTCCAAACTGTGCTGGCGCTCTGACCAATCGGCGATCTTTGCCGTTGATGTGCTTTCCCAACATTGTTGCAAGCTTCGTCGTCACTCCCTCAAAACTCCGCCCGCTTTGATTCAAAACAAATCTCTGCGTTGTAATTGGTTTTGCCAGACTCAGGGCACAGTGTTCAAAACGTTCTCAGATTCGAGGCCAGACCCACTCGCAGCTGAAAAATGTCGGCGCCCAGCAGGTGGCGCTGGTTTACCAGGCTAGTTCCACACCACACTCTGCTAGTTGGCCTCCAGTATGTCCACAGTAGAAGGGCACAGATTTTGTTGCAACATTGTTCAAATCAAAGGTTCCTTTTGCCCTTTTACAAGTTAAATAACTATTGAAATAATTTTGGAACGCCTTGTCTATTGAATTCCATGCAATTTGATACGAATAGCTTGGCCCAAACCACAAAAATGAGTAAACAGCGAACAACAAACATGCTATTAAGAAAATTAGTAACTCATACGTTTACTTTACTAAGAGTAAGTCTGTCTTTGGTTTTGTGAATAAATGATGTCATTGGTGGATGAATCTTTAGGCTCGTATGTGGAGGAAAAACAGATCACCTGGGATTGAAGGTTGCAACTGCACAGGCGTCGACCTCAACCGCAATTATCATGCTGTATCATGGGGGAGTGAGTATTGTCCTCTGTGTACTACTGTATTAGCAAAGCCTGGGAAATCCCATGCTGCTTTGCACAATCGTTCCGATATGAAAGACAGCATGGAGTCTACCCTCAGTGAGGGTTCCAGATCACAGTCTCTGCCTCTCTCCAATCAGAGACCAGGGAAGCGTGGAAAGGTGATGGCTGCAGTTTGTTTGAATAGATACAACTGACACGATTGGCTATGGCTTGCCAAATGATACACGTTTGTAACAACCAATTATCAGCCATCGTTTATTGTAAACCACACACCCTACAGGATTTACAGTTGGCAGGTCTCCAGGTAACATTTGTGAAAAGGCAGCATTAATTCTGGAAATAAACTAATAAATCATTACACAGTGCAAATATTACACTGAACACCTTTATACCTGAAAATAAACCATACATGTGATTGTGTGAAGCTTTGACCAGCAGAGTAAGTCAAAGAACAACAGTGTTTCTTCATATGAGATTCTCACAGCTGACAATGTATTTACACTTACAGCCACTGGCGTGTCCTCAGACTGTACCAGTGAAGTCTACCCTGGTCCCAACGCCACATCGGAGGCTGAGACCAGGGCTGTGGTGGACTACGTGCAGGCCAGGAGCAAAGACATCATCTGCTTCCTGACCATGCACTCCTAT
Source organism: Engraulis encrasicolus (assembly GCF_034702125.1). Taxonomy (NCBI): domain Eukaryota; kingdom Metazoa; phylum Chordata; class Actinopteri; order Clupeiformes; family Engraulidae; genus Engraulis; species Engraulis encrasicolus. The sequence goes on from NC_085868.1 coordinate 45,885,285, forward strand.
AGCCAGCTGATCCTCTTCCCCTATGGCAATATCAACATCAAGGCCCAAAACCATGATGAACTGGTAAGCTGATACTGGCTTGCACACTGTTTACACTTCTGCAATTTTTTTTTCAAATTTTCAAAGATCAACGTTCAGAAAACACTGCACACTGATTACAGTTTTTTTCCCTTTTTTATATCTTACATATACACAGCATGTGGATAAATAAAAAAAAACGTCATTGTCACAGGTGCATTGATACGCTTGGTAAATGTTTCCTCATAAAAAGGACATTTTTAAAACAAAACAAAAAACATATCTTAACATATTTACATACAAATTGCATATTTAATTTAACACATTTTGTGTGCTTTGTTTTGTTTGTGTGGCTGAAGGTTGGTCTAAACATAGGCTGCACTAGGTCAGTCAGATCATACTGTAGTCCTGTTCTACAGCCTGCCCTCGAAACATTTTTAAAACTGGAATCCTTGTTTTCAGACAGAGATTGCGAATGCTGCAGCCACAGCCATCAGGGCCGTTCATGGAATGGACTATGAGGTGGGGACCCAGGCGAAAGTAGTATGTATGTATTCTTAAAGTGCCTTTCAGTTTCAGGAGCCCTTTTGCACTAAAATTGTGTATGAAATATTAAACTTGTAATGAAATGACAAGAGGCTGATCATGAGGGACTAAATTCATTTTTATGATCATAACCCTCTTACACTCTGGGTTAGGGTTAAATATGTTATGTAATGTTACATGTTGATGCATGTAGATGATACACTAAAAGAAAAGTAACCGTAAAATAAACTGTTACCAATAAAATATCGGTTCTGGTTGTTCTCCAGACCCTACGTCGGGCACCTCCATGGACTGGGCTCATCTCATGGGCATCCCTTACTGTTTCACCTTCGAGCTGAGACCAGACCCAGACAGCGAGCACCACTTCCTGCTGCCCGAGAACGAGATCCAGCCGGCTTGTGAGGAGGCCTACGAGGGAGTGCGCTCAATCCTGACCTACGTGCACGACAAGACCTTCTACAATGCAGCTGTCAGTTTGACAGCCAACATATGGACAACACTTCTAGCCATGTGGCTCGCTCACTAGTACAGCACTGTTGTAGAGACACTGCATTGGCTGACCAAGCTTGTGGTTGGCTCTTACATAGTTTTTTGTTTATAAACATTATGTTGTGAGTAGGGGCAAGGCACTGGTAGCCAACCACTTGAGCTCATTTTTTAACCAACAGCAGTTTACAACATTCAGGGGTTAAAAAGTGCACAGCCAGGAATTGTTTACAAATGGGAAACCCATGTATACATACCTTCTCAGTGTTTGTAAGCTTTTGAATGAGCACGCAGCCAGGGATTCCAAAATGCTAGGCGGCGGTGGAGTGAAACAATATAACTTCATTTACAAAGCATATGAATCAATTCTGATGTACTCACGTTAAGATATGTTATCCCAGAATGGAGTCGGTAGGAGTACAGAAACCACGCAAACCGCTACAACATCCAGCCGTTTAGAAAAAAACACACCACACAAGTCCAATGCAACTTCCAATGTTAAACACCTAGCCACTTAGCATTTTGGAATCCCTGGCTGTGTGTGCATTTGGGTAGAATCAAAACACACGAACCAATGTATAGCTGTACAGAGACAAAAACAAATGTAGACCTACTTGTACATTTGGGAAAAGAATAGAGAATAGCAGCGTTCCTCTTTGCTCTTTCATGTACGTATGTAGCCGCACAGACACATTTGTAACTAAGAGAAGACAAGACAGAGCACTGACAAAGCCGCCCATAGAGGTGAATGGGGACAGTTAGGCCAGATTCAGACTAGAGCGTGGCGGTAGTGAGACGACTGAGGTATTTCTGCTTACGAGGAATGCACAGTGTTCCGTACAACGTCACCTCGCAGAATGGCGTTTCCACAATTAAAACAAAGTGATTCAGTGTGATTACAACCATCACACTTATTGTATGGCTCATGTGAAAGAGGAGGTTGTCTTCTTCAAAATAAGACCAAATTGACTTGACTGTGGAACATTGTGATTAATGTATGGGTTGATTATTTGAGCGAAGTGCCGGTTAGCCCAGAATGGCTAGCTTCTGTTGGCCTGATAGGTAACAGTATTCTGTACACCTTGATTTACATTAAAATGGTGCATTACCAATGGTTCTCATGTCATTATAATGTTGATGTGTTCGTTTATTATTAAACTACCCTTTCAAGACAGAGTTTGAATGACTACAACACAGTAAAGATAACTTTGAAGATAGCATAGCCTGCTATCTAATACTGCTAAGTAATACTGTTACTTTTGGGTTCAAATAATCAACCTATCTCTAGTTTCGGACGGTGTGTTCTAGTCTGCCTTTCACACCAACAGCGTCGGCGTGCACGTGTAAGTGGTTACAAGTTTGGTTCTTTTTAAGAGCCTATTTAAGCTGTGACTTAAAGCTCTTGAAGGAGCCACAACTCTTCAGGTCACCTGGAAGGGCATTCCATTGTGATTTCATAACTTTTCACTGAATTAGACAGGGAGGAAACAGCATATGGCCTCCTTCCATTGGAATAAGCATAATATATGGTACTCTGAAGGCAGCGGAGCTGTAAGATTTTTCATAAACCTATAATGTTATGGTGCCTGATTGTAGGGCTGCACAATTAATCGAGAATAATCGAAAATCGTGATAAAATCGTGAAGTCGAAGTCGTGATTTCAATCGTGATTTAATCGTGGCAATAGTGAACTACCTTTGAGAGAGTCCTTGAAGCCGGAACATACTGACAGGCTGGTGTTTCTGGCCAGAAATCTGACCACCTAAGTTTCATGCTATTGCCTTTACATAATTTTTAAGCAGGCTTGCCACGCTTATAGTAATCTCTAAGTACAGTTTATGCTTGCTTGCTTCTCTTGTGCAGGGCTGTAAAAATAGAAATCGCTTCTCCTCCTAGGCCTTTCGAGATAGAGACACCGTTCAAACACTAAAACGACCGACTCGGCTTGGAGATTTCAAAAATTCGTATGTCCATACCCCATGTCGTTTTTTTGTTTTCGTCGATTTTGTGCAAGTTTGGGTCCCCATAGAAAACAATGGTAGAATGCTCATGAATGAAGGTTCCGCCACTCTAGGGATCAGAGTGTAGGAAGCTTTTTCATTCATCAAACATCAACACTTTCACCTAGAAGTTTAGTTGAAGCGTTGTTAGCGAGCTCTGCAAGATGACTCCAAATGGTGAAAAGATCATGTCCCAACTCCCATTACTTTTTAAATGGCAGGTGTGTAAAAATGGTTGGGCTGTAATCCACTGTGAAAACCCTGACAGGACAATAGGGTCATTCCACGCCAAATCTCCGAATCATCCCGCACGACCATCTCAGATTTGGCAGAAAAAAATCAAGGAGGTTCACAAACGTCCCAATAGGAAAAGTGCAAAATTATAGCTCTCAACTCCTCATAGTTTTGTCATTAAAAATGTTTTTGTCAGGTACCCCCCTGACTCGTTTGGAACAGACTTCTCAGAGAGCCCACTTTCAGAGTGTTGTATCTAAAAAACTACTTTAAGTAGGTCCTTATGAATTTCAAGGGGTAACATTTGGAACATGTACTTGTGAAATGTGGATTTTCACACATCCTCTTGTCATTTACCACCGTTTTCTGGGGGCTTAAAGTTGCTTGAAAAATTCTCACCTTTGAATTTGTGGGCATCTTTGAAGGACTGTGGTAAGTGCAGTTTTAAAGACAGAGGTTTGATATGGACAATGTATGTTCCCAACCATTCTGTGCATGTTGTGTTGAAAGACTGATCTTCTGCGATGAACAGTTTAGAAGATATGAAGTCTTTAAAATGGAAAAACTGAAACTTGGTGCCATCTTTGCCACGTTATTTAAAAAAAATGTCACGACTCACCACCATATTATCAACAGTTTTGGAAAGATTAGATGTCTGTTCTTAACATATCCGAAAACTGGGATGGTATTCTGCCTCATTTGGTCACAATGATTTTTTAAAAACCCACTGTTGTGTGACTTCCACTGCTCCTATGAAAGCCTGATATTGGGGGGCAACTTTGCCATGCTATACCAAAACAATGACCGCAATCACCACAATGAACTCAACAGTTTTGGTAAGATAGGATGTCTGTTTGTAACATATCCAAAAACTGGGATGGTGTTCTGCATCAATCTCTTGTAATGACTCTTGAAAAACCCTTTGCTGTTACATCAGCAGCTCCTGTGAAAATGCCTAAGTCACATGAATTACCAGGGGCGGAGCTATAGGGGGACAAGCAGGGCATTTCTCCAGGGCCCTCTTGAATTTGTGGTAGGGGCCATAATCATGACCTTTGCAGACTTTTGGGTGCCAATCTATTTGGGCTGACACAGTGAATGGCAGGCAGTTTTGGGCATTTTTGATACAAGAAATGTGACTTGAGTATTTTTGAAGCACACAATAAGAAACAGTTGAGTGATTTATATACCATTATTATTTTTATTTTTATTTTAGCTTTTAGGTCACTCATTTTTTGGGTAACTAAATGTTCGTGAATTTAAGGTTATAGCCATGTGTTTAAACCTCAACACTGTAGGAGATAACATTTCGCTATTATACCGTAAAGTACGTCTTGAATTGCAGTAGTGATAAATTAATTGAATCATTCTGATTGGTAAAGTAGCATTGTTAACACATAGTCTTGATACAGGATGTTTGCCAAATTTTGATTTTTTAACAAATTTCTTTTAGCTGTAAAGATATTTTGATAAAAAAATGAAAAAGAACCGCAACACTGAAGCTCCCATTTACTTAAATTTTAATCTTGTGTCGTTTCGGGGCACCCTGGCCCTTCCTCAGACATGGATATTTTACTTCTGTACATTCCAATTTACCAAAGACTTCTACAACACTACTCTGTTAATAGAGATGCATATCAAATGATTTAACACATGGACCTTTGCCATGAACCAATACAATGCGCTAGGTTCCTCGGTCATGGTTAGGACTGGGGCGGGGCCAAGTTCTATGAACAGGTCACCTTTGTCATGGTTTTTTTGGGGGGGTGGGACACTTTTATTATCATGGAGAAGAGAAAAAAACAGTGATGATACAAAAGGAGGAGACTGTTCGTAAGGAGGTAACCTGACTAAACAGCTGTCCTGCCCCTCCAATCACCATGACTGAGCTACCCTGAGCATGGTACTAGACCACTGCAATACTGACTGAATGCTCAACCTGGGTCAACTCTGTCACAGAGCTGAACAATGCAAGCATTAATGATTGAAGTTCTACATTGACGCTGATAAATTTGCACAATTGGACATACATGTTTACATGGAGTGAAACACAAATCAGATGTCACATGACAAAAGGTGATATATCATGATAGATCTCATACACAATCCAAAATAATCAACATCAGTCCTCAGAACTGCATCAAAATTGGTAAACAAGTTATTAAAGATTGTTATGAATTGTAATAAAAAGCATTGATATGTAGTGATAGTCAGGATGTACTTGTTTCAAGATCTACGGGGATGTTTCAGTGATTCAACATTTCATCACTTTATTCCGGTATTTGGTTTTCAGTGCCTAAAGATGAAGTTTACACACGTCTATAACCTTTGATTTACTGAAATGTAGTTTCAGAAAAAGCTGAAAAAAAATCTGTCAACAGCCACTTTTACTTTTTTTGCCGTATTATATTGAGTGTGTAGAAAATGCTCAAGTCAAATATCTTGTATCAAAAATGTCTGACTCAAATTGCTCAAGTCATTCACAGTGGCGGAACAATTGCACATAGGGCCTCATGGCAAATACTGGTAGATAGGGCCCCCATGTAGCCTGCAAAGATCAGAGCAGGGGCCCCACCTCAATAGAGCAGCAAGCTGAAGATGTCACACAGCCGTTTTTACAAGTCCATTCTTAAAAAATGAGACAGAGCACCACCCCAGTTTTTGGATATGTTTAAAACAGACATTGAGTCTTTCTAAAACTGTAACTGTCATAGTGGTGAGTTCTGTCATTTCTTTTGTATAACATGGAGAAGATGCCACTAATATCAATTCTTCATAGGAGCTATGGAAGTCACCCAACAGTGGGTTTTTGAAAAATCATTGTGACCAAATGAGGCAGAATACCATCACAGTTTTTGGATATGTTAAGAACAGACATCTAATCTTTCCAAAACTGTTGATAATATGGTGGTGAGTCGTGACATTTTTTTTTAATGACATGGCAAAGATGGCACCAAGTTTCAGTTTTTCCATTTTAAAGACTTCATATCTTCTAAACTGTTCATCGCAGAAGATCAGTCTTTCAACACAACATGCACAGAATGGTTGGGAACATACAGTGTCCATATCAAACCTCTGTCTTTAAAACTGCGCTTACCACAGTCCTTCAAAGATGCCCACAAATTCAAAGGTGAGAATTGTTCAAGCAACTTTAAGCCCCCAGAAAACGGTGGTAAATGACAAGAGGATGTGTGAAAATCCACATTTCACAAGTACATGTTCAAAATGTTACCCCTTGAAATTTGTAAGGACCTACTTAAAGCAGTTTTTTGGATACGGCAATCTGAAAGTGGGCTCTCTGAGAACTCTGTTCCAAATGAGTCAGGGGGGTACCTGACAAAAACATTTTTAATGACAAAACTATGAGGAGTTGAGAGCTATAATTTTGCACTTTTCCTATTGGGACGTTTGTGAACCTCCTTGATTTTTTTCTGCCAAATCTGAGATGGTCGTGCGGGATGATTCGGAGATTTGGCGTGGAATGACCCAATAGGCTTAATTTTCCCTGCCATAGACTCTGTATGTGCATTTCAATCATTATTTTCAGCACTTTCCTTTGGATATTGCAAGCTGGCCAACTTTATTTTCATTTGTTTTAGTTTAGTCAACCTTTGTAAACATGTATGTAAGGAAATAGGACAGAATAGTGCTGAAAGATGTTAAAGGCCAACTTCCGATAAAACACAGTTTTACTCACTCCTTTTGAAGATCGGACGGTCACCCCAAGTTAAACTCACTTGCAAGGCTCTCAAAGCGGTGCGTCACCTCGCCTGGCTGTGTTTCCCGGTGTTTCCCAATTTACATTAATAATGCAGAGAAACGAGCGAATCACGAAAGCCTTTCTGTGTTTCGTCACGTCGAAAGAAGGCGTTGCCCACAAAGGTTTATTTCGACCCATTTTTCTAAAAACTTGTCGAGTAATTTTTTTCTGCTTGTTTTCAATACAAGCAACGTCTGGTGGCCCGAAACTAGCATAGCTTAGATATCAGCTGGTTGCTACTCTCAGGTACACACACAGCACAAAGCCTCATCCATACAGCAAGCCCACTCTGGTTGCTCCGTGCCTGCAGCTCGCCTAGGGGTCGCTGTCGAAAGAGCACAGCCCTGAATGGAGCATGCACGCCTCCGTTGGCGCCCCTATAGTGCAGTACCACCCGGAGAAGTGGCGACTCTGTTTCACATTACATTCTATCCAAGAACAGGAGGACTGAGCCAATCAGAGACGCATTTCCACGAGAGCAGGAAGAGTGAGCCAATCAGAGACGCTTTTCCACGAGAAACACGGAACACTCTCTCATTTCTCCTCAAGCCACATGGGGCACCTAAGTCACGCCTTTCTACTTCCGATCTATGGGGCTGGAGCGCTCAAAATTTTGAGTGCGAGTTAATGGAGCGAGTCAAGCTAAATCCTCATCCCGTTTGGCATGTGCTCCGGATTTCACATATGATGACAGTGAATTTGAAAGGTTTGGATTTACGTCGTAAGACCACTCATTTTCGGCACGCAAGAAACGTTATTTTAGCTTTTGTGCAAAACTGTGTTGGAGACTACACGTGCGCCTCGCATATCTGACGTGAACCGAGGCACAGCCAACCCTACCGCTGCACCGTGGCTTAAGTGGCTGCACGTCGGACATGCGACGTCTGTTGTGTAGTCCAAATAATTACATATTTTTGCACACACACAACTCAAAAATCGCTTGCCAAGTGAAGTCAACAAGCACACCATTGGTTGTTATTAATTCTGAGGCACCGCATATGTGTGATCGACGGGGAAATGAGTTGGGTCGGAAAATAGCTTTGATCAGTCCATTACAGCCCAGTCAAAAGTTTTTGCGTTGCCAGCCCCACAAGCCACCCGGAAGGGGTGGAGACTTAGGTGCCCCATTGCTGGCTTGCAAAAACGGCTTGAAACAAAGCAACCAGAACGTTTTTTAAAACAGGACCAACGCGTAACACATTCAATAACAATGGGGAACACAGCAATATTAATCAAATGACGTTGAGAGGCCATCTTTAATCGTTCATGAATATCACCTTATCAAACAATGTAATAATGCATGAAAACAAGTCATTTTGGAAAATGGCGGCCATATTGAATTCTGAGCAAAAATTGACGTGGCCCCATGTTTTAATTTCTTCCAATAGGGCTTCTGGTCAGTAATCCACAGAGAAAAGTGCGGTAGGACGAAAGGCCTGATTTTCCCAGCTGATGACCTGTCTATCTTTTCCACTGCCGGTTTTCTGGAGGTAGGCCTATAGCTCGACACAGCGCAGCTCGGCCGCCAATGATGCCATATGATTGAGCTGCGTCAGGCCTATTCGAAAAGCTAAAAGTGGCAGCTGAGTTGCGCTGTCTCGAGCTGTAGGCCTACCAGTACACTGGCAATGGAAAAGAGCCTTATGAGTCAAATTAGTTTCTGTATGTGTTGAATTAGCACTGAAAACGTTACTGTTTGATGGCTCAATTGGTGACTGAATACTATGCTGTATTAGCTCCAGTGCCACATTTTCATGTCTGCCTTCCTTCCATCCAGGACCCTCGGTAGGATGAGCGAAGCTAGCCGAGTCACAGGAGTTGCTGCGACGCGACGGCCTATTGTATAATCAGATCAGACAGCCTGCATTACTGCCTGTCCCACAGTGACAGTCCCTTGGCCCTTTCTCTCTCTCTCTCTCTCTCTCTCTCTCTCTCTCTCTCTCCCTCCTCTGCCATTACTGCCTGTCCCACAGTCCCTCGGCCCTTTCTCTCTCTCTTTCTCTCCCTCCCCATGGTCCCCCTTTTTCTATTCCTTACTTTGCATTTCTCCTTTCTATCCTTTACTTCTCTCACTCTCCTTCTATGGTCCCATGGTGCCATTTTAACTCCTTCAATTGTCATGCTCCCTCCTGTCTCTCCCACTGTCTTTCTTTCTCACTCTGTTGGTCCCATGATACCTGACCTTTTTCCTTGGTGTTGTGATTTCTCTGTGCTTTGTCACTTTCTCTCTTTCTCTCCCCCATTCCCAAGGTGGTCTTCTCTCTCTCTCTCTCTCTCTCTCTCTCTCTCTCTCTCTCTCTCTCTCTCTCTCTCTCTCTCTCTCTCTCTTCTCTCTCTCTCTCTCTCTCTCTCTCTCTCTTCTCTCTCTCTCTCTCTCTCTCTCTCTCTCTCTCTCTCTCTCTCTCTCTCAGAGGAGTTGCAAGGGTGAAGGTGTTCTGTTGTGTTGTTCTGTCTCTCTTCTCTGGCATGTTTTAGCCATGCCCTTCCTGCCTCCTTGCGTATCACACTGATGTTTGACAGGTAGTTGGTTTGCTGAAGGGTCAGTGCACAAAGGCAAAGCATATGAGTTTGGGTTGCTCCGCTGGGCTGCACTTCACTTCACTTGTCTGTTTGGTTTGAGCTCATCCACTCTGATCACCCTCTCGAGAGACATGGCTTTGGCATGCATTTCATCAAGAGATGACAACATAGACAAGGGCATCTTTTGATGCATGATGGGAAAATTGTTCTGTTCAAAATATTGTAGGCCAACATAAACATGGTCTTGTACCAGAGAAAGAAACGTACGACCAATTCTTGGGTTTGCGAAAGTCTTCGGTTTCCAATTATTCGGTTGCAGCCTTAATAGTAGGCCAGACAACAAAAGGTGCAGCCTTCAAGCAGCTCATCTGCTCTGATCACCGTCTCGGGAGACATGGCTTTGGCATGCATTTCAACAACAGACAGTAACACAGACGAGGGTGTCTTTGATGCATGATGGCAAAATTGTTTCTGTTTGAAGTGTTTCTGTGTACCTAAACATCATGTATCAGAGAACGTACAGACATGTGGACATACAATCACTTCTTCATTTATTAGGTAAGAGGCAGCCTTAATAGTAGCCCAGGAAGTAAAGGGTGCAGCCTTCAGCCGCCATAGCCTCACACGCCATCCTACGTACGTATTTCCACCAAAGGATTGGCTCCACTACTATGAAATGGTAGTATTATGGGATGATCAGGACCAGAAATGACAACAACAGCGTCATGAAAGTGAAAAGGGTTTTTTATTGCCCCATCTGCTGGTGTTATCACTTGGGGAGTAGAGAGCCAGAACGGCAGACTGAGGTGCGGATGCTGCCAGACCCTCTGGCAAGTTAATAAAGACAGGAGCCAGATGTCCAGAAGAAGGGAGGGGGGGGGGAGACACTGTCAACTGGCCCAGGGAGGAGAGCCTCTGCCTGGGTGTGTTGGCTTCACTCATCCCCTGCCAGTGAGATAAGGGACGATGAAAGAGTTGGGAGATAATATTTCTCATACTTACCCTTTCAGACTCTCGTTCTCTCTATTTCTACTACTTTTTTTCTGCCTTTCCTCAATAACTCTTATTTCTCTGTATCAGATGTCATCCATAAGAAGCCTGGGGAAAAAGATTCAATGTGATAAAAGTTTCACCGGGCTTAACATCAGTTTTACTGCACACCATTATTGACAAGCGTATGGCCATATTAGTGCACATGATGCTTGCAGGTTAGATCCACCTATTCAAGCTGCTGTGCAAATGTACTGTATTTTGTGTGTGTGTGTGTGTGTGTGTGTGTGTGTGTGTGTGTGTGTGTGTGTGTGTGTGTGTGTGTGTGTGTCGTATTGTTGGAATGAAAAGAAATCAAACAATTGTTACACTGTTGTAGTCACCTGTCCGAGCTGCTGTGCAAAGGCTACAAACCTTTCAGAGTTTCTTCTACAAGTGCCTGGAATGTCTTCATGATGATCAACTGAGGCAAAGTCAATATTTTGCTGCTGTCATCTTTTCATCGAACAAGAAAGTTGATGCTGAGCTATTAAATGCGGCTATATCTAAGGTAGAAAATACCAAGTCTGATTCTTTCTAGTTTATTGTTGGAATGCTGAAACAAACCAACAATGTTGGAATAAAAACAAAAATGGCAAAAGGTTTCCACAGAAGCATTTGAACAGAGGCAGATGTTCCATTAGGCAAACCTAGGCAATTGCCTAGGGCCCCAACCAAAGCTGTCCTCCATAGGGGCCCCAGCTGTCACACCAGTCGTGGTTAGCGGAAAAAAAACATAGGCTTGATCTTAATTTGTCACTTATGTTAATTATTCAAAAATATGATGAGGTCCTGAAACTTGGAGAGTGGTGTGCATCCAACAACCTGGCCCTGAACATCTCCAAGATGAAGGAGCTCATCCTGGACTTCCGGCGGATAAGAAAGCTGGTGCTGAGCTCTTAAATGTGGCTATATCTAAGGTAGGAGTCTACCTCAGAAGTCTGATTTTCTTTCTAGTTTCTTGTTGGAATGCTGAAACAAACCAACAATGTTGGAAAACAAAACAAAAATGGCAAAAGGTTTCCACAGAAGCGTGTGAACAGAGGCGGACTTTCCATAGGCAATTGCCTAGGGCCCCAACCAAATCTGTCATCCATAGGGCCCCAAACACTAAAATAGCACCAAAACACAGAATTTTGTGTCAAGGCCTATATAATGACTTTTGAGGGGCCCGTGTTTATATTTTGCCTAGGGCCCCAAAACGGCTAGATCCGCCCTTGCATTTCAACATTTGTGATGCGATCTGGGAAAACCCTTCACATGGTGGGATTTTACATTTTTGACATTTCTATACCATTTGAAAGTCAAGTTTAAGCTGTTTTCAAAGATGTTTTCGCTATTTTTATATCTTGTCTCTATCAAGTGTTATACTTACCCAAAGTCAATTAGGACGTTCAGAGGAATTCTGAGAAAAATCACTCTAAAGGTTGGGTATGGAGATTGTGGCCAGAGAAGGTATTGCAACTCTGCAAGGCGATTGTGGCCAGAGAAGGTATTGCAACTCTGCAAGGCAATTGTGGCCAGAGAAGGTATTGCAACTCTGCAAGGCGATTGTGGCCGGAGAAGGTATTGCAACTAAGCAAGGCGATTGTGGCCAGAGAAGGTATTGCAACTCTGCAAGGCGATTGTGGCCAAAGAAGGTATTGCAACTCTGCAAGGCGATTGTGGCCGGAGAAGGTATTGCAACTCTGCAAGGCACTTGTGGCCAGAGAAGGTATTGCAACTCTGCAAGGCTATTGTGGCCAGAGAAGGTATTGCAATTAAGTATGGCAATTGTGGCCAGAGAAGGTATTGCAACTATACAAGGCAATTGTGGCCAGAGTGGGTATTGCAACTAAGGAAGACGGAAGGTTGAATATGGAGGATTGTGGGCAGAATCGGTATTGCAACTATTTTTCCTTTGACTTTTTCCTTTAATGTGTTGAGTTTCAGTCAAAGAAACACATTCTAAGGAAACCAAAACAAAATACATTCCTTGATTCAACTCAGCAGAAATAGCATATTGCATAAATTTGATGGTTATACAATTATTACAATTATATTACCTTAATATATATATATATTTATTATCATTATGATTATTATTATTATTGTTATCATTGATTTAATCATTCTAAAAACTTCGAACAATCTTACCTGTGATAAAGACATTACTGCAACCAATAGTGCAATTGACATCTGACATGTTTGACACTTTGCACACATGAACTTCTGAATATTAATTATTTTTTGTCACATCATTGTACTCTAATGAGCACTATTTTCACTACTTCACTACAGAAAATCTTTTTCAACTACAACATTAACAATGCAACACAGCACCCTACTGCCATGCTCAGGGCACCTCACTTATGGTGGTTGATAGGGGCAGTAGGCCTAGAGTTCTTTGGTCAGGGTACCTCCTTACCAATAGTCTCCTCCTTATTGTCAGCTTGTTAGCAAAACCAGGGGGGGGGGGGAATTACCTAGGGGGCGCCAAATACCAGTGGCGGTTTTAGGAAATCTGAGTCCCTGGGCAAAGAGCAATTTTCCGCCCCCCCCCCCCCAAATAATCAGGTCGAAAGGAGATTTTTGCAGAACTTTAATGTACACCACTTCTGCATCCCTGTCTTCCTGTCTGTCATTGGTCAGTTAAAAGCACCTGTCCAAGATGTTCATTTACTTGATATATCTGATCTATTTCTTTTTGAGTGAAGCTGTAAGTAAATCATGAAGCAACTTCTAAGGAAAGCAAAACACTTTTAAAATAAATTATTTGATGCAACACAACAAGAACAGTACACTGCACATGACTTTGATAGCTGTACTAGCCTTTTCTTGTTATTTTTCTTCCGAAGTGTAAATCCTGGGAAAAAATGTGGAAATGGTGAATGATAGAACTTGTAAGTCTAGCATTCTGACAGTCCCACCCTAGTAAATGTTAAGTCCACTAGCAGCATCCCACGGTTCTTCTCTTTTTTTTTTTTTTGCTTGGTTTCAATACATCATCAACTTTTTCAATCAAAACAATGCATTCTGGAATATTCTCACTATCAAAGCAATGTATACAGTGATAATGAATGTATTGTTCGTGGTGGTGCAGAACCAGTTTGTGTCATTAAACAGACGATTTATTGCAGTGGCAACCTATCTCTATGCTGAGGGTTCGTCAGTCATGGGGTGGAATGGAGGGATGAGGCAGTTGTTTGGACAGTGTATCTCCTTAAGAGCTGTCTCCTCCTAGTTTATCATCTTTGGTTAACTTTTGCTCTTCTCCATGCCCATAGAACTGCCCCACCCCCCCAACCCCATCCATGACAGACGTAACTTGATCGTAGAACTGTGCCCCGCCCACTCCAACACCATGACTGAGATAATCAGAACACGGTATAGCTCCACTACTGGGTTCAAGATTTCCTTTGACACTGCTTATGATAAGTAATGTCTCACACCAGTGTTAACAATTGAGAAACTGTACAAAATAAAAAGAATGATAGCTAGATTGGGATTACATTAGCTTCTCTCAATCTTGTGACCATATCAAATGAGCTTGATAATGCTTATTCAATGTGCCCAGTATAGCTTGATGCTGTAGTACTATCACTTCATTCTGACGCTGAGTACTATGACTTTGACATGATCACTCAGACAGAGATGCCTGAAGATGAAGTTTTGACACATGGCCATAGTCTTTGAAATGAAAAAAAAAACCCTCTAAACAGATGTAAATGAATAAACTGCTTCCTCTTGCCCATGTCAAATTGCTTGCAGTCAAGCTGCTCAAGTCATTCACAGTGGCAGAACAATTGTGCACAGGGCCCTAGGGTTAATGGATAGGGCCCCCCTACCCCTGCCACCTACAGGAGGGCCCTAAACCTAGAGGCAAATGCCCTGCTTGTCCTCCCTATCAATGTCCCTGGTCATTCATTTTCACGTAGGCAGTGTTTGCCTTTATACATACAGATTTTTGACTCTGGTGACTGTCGTGATTGACCAATGACCTTGGTGGAAAGGCAGGGTGATGCAGCTGTGGTAGGGGAGTCATTTTATGAGAAAATCTAATTTTGACCAAAAACTGACTTAGGCGGTTTTGCTAGCAACCCAATGTTATGTACTGTCTCTAGTTGCCTTTTTTTCTCATCCATGACCATAGAATGGCCCCACCCCCTAACCACCATGACAGAAGCAACCTGACCGTAGAAGTGTTCTACGCCCCAAGTGATTAACCATTACTGAAACACCTTGAATAGCTCAGTGACAAGGTACCACTTCCTCACTACATGTCATAACCCATGTACCTCTACTTGATGCAAAATCAGGATATTAATGTCATATTCAGACAAAAATTATTGAGTGGTACAACACGTTTCTATCTTGAAGATGCAAACATGTATCTATAACAGGATAATTTATTCACTCTCCCATCTCACTCCGCCACATACCTACTGTCACCATCTCAAGGTATTAAAAAAACATAAAATTAAATAAAATAAAAAAACCTTAAAAGAAATAAATTAATTTTAGTGTAATTTGCAGTAAGATAGAATAGCATCAAGAGTTCTCCAGATATACCTTCAGATTCAACTCATTTACAAAGGGTGTACTGAATCCATAACAGGCTCAGGGGAAGAAAAACATTGACAAAAACAGTTTAATGCAAACCTCAAATAGCATCAGGTAGCCATAAGCAATTTTGCATAGAATAATGGATTGAATTGAAAATGTTTTTTTTTAGTCAAAGTAGCATGTTTGCATAACTTACCACCCCTCACAATGCTGCTCATTCTGTCTTTCTGTCTATGCCACACATGGGTTTCCCTTTTGTTAAAACATTCACACCACTAGGGCTCCCTCTTCAACCTCTGATTTTTGGAAACTGCTGTCACTCAAGAAATGTGCTATCAAAAAGTCAAACGAATGACTCGGTTTTGATATAAGCAATTTGACTTACTTTTGATACATGTAAAACAGCGGAAAATGTGTTTTTGGTAAACAAGGCAAAAACATGATCAAAATCAGTCATATGTTTTTATTGACATTTTCACACACCATTCAAATAGGAAAAATATGAAAGCAAAACCAAACCAAAAAGATTAAAAAAATAAAATAAAAAGTGACTGGTGGATTGTGTGTGTGTGTGTGTGTGTGTGTGTGTGTGTGTGTGTGTGTGTGTGTGTGTGTGTGTGTGTGTGTGTGTGTGTGTGTGTGTGTGTGTGTGTGTGTGTGTGTGTGTGTGTGTGTGTGTGTGTGTGTGTGTCTTAACTATCTGTCTCCCTTGCAACCTGGGGTCGGGGGCACACCAAATCCTGCTTGTCCTCTGCAACAAACTCTCTAATCTCATTAAATAGGTACTGTTGCCTTTTTGAATCAAGGCCCTTTGGGATTGTCTGATCCGGCATTGCATTGTCGTGAAGATCCTCCAACCTAAACCCTTTCTTAGACAAATCCAGAGAAATCTCCTCATCGTGAAGCAACCGCTTCATTGAGACTGGCTCCATCCTTGAAATGAAAATGGTGGTAGGCTTTGATGTTCTCCACCTTTTTGTAGTATCTGGCAAGAAATGTGCTCCAGTCAAACATTGGGACAAGAACAGTGCCATCCTCTTTACCACACAGGCATGGCACATTGACTCCAGATGGGCTAGAGGTTTGAACAACATTTGCAATGTCCTCTAAACAGTCAACCTTGTTCCTTCTGAAATTTCTCTTAAAGAGCCCAAAGCACCAATCACATGAAAATTTGGTATGCCCTGCCAGAAGGAAGCTCATTTTAATTGAAATATGCCGGCCAGTCAAGACACACGACATAAGGTACCACATAACAAGAGTTTTTATTCTGTCCGGCACAGTTATCGGCGTGCAAGTGCATGTGTTTTTCTCCTAAGCCGTAATTCTCCAAAAAGAAATGCTAAAGGCTGATTACACAATTGCTTCCTTTTCCTGTCTGCACGCTCTCGTCTAACAAAAAGGTGACCTGTTTGGGTAATGCCTCGCAGGCTACACCAAACACTCCACACTTGCGTGGGGTCTTGAAATACATTGGACCTGGTTGGAGGGGATTGCTGGGGTAATGAATTTGTTGAGCAAAATCCATGCTGTAATGTGACATACCATTAAAACTGCAGGGGAGATGTGGACCTAATTCCAAGTCAGGTGGCAACTGTGTTTTTGATTCCCTACAAAGCTTTTGTTAGAAAGCTCTTTCAATTCTGGCTTTGTCAAGGTGGTCAGTGGGCAGATGATGCAGTTCGGCCTTTTCTTCATCTGCCCTATTGGCAGATTCACCAATTTTCTGTTGAAATTTCTGGCAGGTCCAACAGAGGTCCGTTGCTGGACGCATGGTCACTACAAAGGGAACCACTTCCCGCCAGACACGACGGAAGGTGACCAGTGAAACCACACGCCTGTTAATTGCAGCAGCAGCTACACAGTAGTCATTATATACCTTCACTTTTGTGCAGCTTGTTGGTAAAAGTTTTAGGTCACTCCTCCAGAAACCTGGAACTCTCCCAGGGAGGTGCATTCCATGAGTCTCTCAGCATAGTCGATCACAAAGTGCGCAACATAGATGTTATCCTCCTTCTTCAGTGCATTTGGAGGTTGCCGCTTCAGACTTCCATGCTTCCAGGCAGTGACACCATGCTGTTTATAGTGTTAGCTTAAGGCGTTCCGTTTATCCTGTCCTATGCAATGCATGAACTTGAATGTAGCCCTGCAAATTTTCAAGCCCTAATGGAAAAAATCAGTGCGCTGATATTGACGCACAGTCTGCTCCTTTTTTTTTCCGTACAGTTCGTCAGCTGGGACAAGTGCATCCCACATGAAAGTTTTGCCAGTATGGCAATGTCCAGCTCCTCTCGGGTCATCTCCATGTATGTGAATCTAATCACCTGAAGCTCCTCTGTTGTGTAACGGGTGGGACATGGCTTCCCATCATTGTATTGGCAAGTACAGGTAAAACCACTCCCAATTTCCCCATCATCGCCTTCACCGCCATCACCGCCATCACCGCCATCACCCTGAGGAGGACCTGGTGGTAATGGCGGCAGAATCTGCCTGTAATCCTACATCCTAGTCGGCTCATCATCTGAAATGGAGAATGAAAAATAATATCACGCATCATTACAATTAGACTGGTTAATAAATATTTTAAGTCTTATAGGTAGTGTTGGGACTAACTAGTTCTAAAAGTTAATTAATGCCGGCCTAAGTCAGCGGTTCCCAAACCTTTCCCCCTGTGCACCCCCGTGTACATTTCAATGTGGTTTGTACAAATGTTTTAGTAAGCTGATGACCATACAAGAATGAGTTCACACAGTGCTATGGGACAGCACATCACCACACATATGCACAGTAGTTTTGGGGAATACTCATTCATAATAGACCTGATGGCTTTTTATGCACTCATTGAAATAAAACTTGTTGCATGACAAGTGTAGGAATTATAAAGTACATTTCAGATGAACCCTTTCAGCATACAATTCAACATACAATGATAAACTACTTAATTGATGCTGATGATAAAAACAAGGCATATCTGCCATTCCTCTTTTCAGCTCACACACCCCCTTGTGGCGGGTGCATGAACCCCAGTTTGGTAAACCCTGCTGTAATTAATTACTAGGCCTACTTGGCTGGAATTGAAATGGGTTAGCCTGAAATATCTAGGTTTGAAAAAGGAACACTGATAAATATTAATTTTTGATATAACATAATTATTGATTAATATTTCGATTGAAACACAGCATACAACCTTAGATAATATCTACAGCTTTGATAGCCTACAAGTTCACAAAATGTGTGCAGGGTCACCAGAAATTTAGTCAACATGCAGTCCAGAGCCCAAAAAGGTTGAAGAACTATGCTTATATCCATGACACAGCTAAATTAATATCAAGTTGAATGTATAGGCTTAACAATATTGTACAATATTGGGAAGAATTTATATTTTGTCATTTTATTACAGTCAGCTCAGCCACATACCACATCACCCGCCATTAGATATGTGATGAGCTAAATCAGCATTTCTAATTATATTGGCAAGAGTATAAAGTAATGTGAAAGTAGTGTAATGCGTTACATGTTAAATTCAGCAATAGGCCTATTATAATGGAAGTGATTATTTTAAAGAACAGTTGTCATTTCTATATAATATTTATATACATATCCTCATGTATGTGTTATTTCCTTGCCAATTGTACCAGAACAAGACAAAAATGGAACAAATAAAAATCGTGTATCTTATTTCTTGTAATGCAATACACATGCATGCATTTTGAAAAAAAGCTTTTAAGTGTGACTGAGCAGGGATATTTAAAATGTAGTTTGTAATGTATAGGCACTTAGTTTAGGAGATGGGAAAAATCCTATATTATGCTACTTGACAGGTTTCCACAATGTTCTAAAATACCTAAAGGAAACTGGTTTGAATGCTGGGCTGGATTGGCCATAAGACATACAGGGTATTTGCCCAGTTGACTTTGGCTTGTTCCTGCCCTCAATGCGGTGCTACCAGTGCATGCCACTACAGCTGACCATTCAAAGCAAGGTTTACAAATTATTTTTGGCTGTTGTTGTCAAAATAGCTCATAATAAATGACTAAAAGGTTGTGACAGGCTTCATTGTTGTTTTCAATGACTGGTGGACCAGTCTTAGATAAAAATGCCCGGTAAGATTTTTTGGCCCTATCCAGTCCTGTTCAAATAGTTAGGCCTATAGGGAAACAAACTCATGAAAATGTTTGTTGGGAAAGTTCATGGGCCATCTAACCTACTTCTTCGTGCAAGAAAAAAAGTGTCTGTGCCGTCATCAACATTAATATCAATAGTGCCTTGCATGGACCACTAACAGTGGGTTTTTACTTCGTTTCAAACATCATTAAAGCTTTTTCACGGAGAAACCACCGAAAACGCTGTCAGGAAACCAACACTTCCTGTAGGCTTAAAATAGATGTCAACTAAAGGAGAAGTTTTTATTTCATTGATAATTTAGACTGTCTGTTTCGACTGATGGACATGCAAATTAATAACTACGGGGAAAGTCTTTCGTCATTAATTCACCAAAATGGGCAAAGGCCTCACCTTCATTGTCTTCCTCTTCGCCAAATTCCTCTTCTCCGCGTTCAACATCACCGGCATCCTCATCCTCATCCTCCTTGTCCTCTTCTCTTGTGGTAAAATAATCCAGGATAACCTCATTCAAGGCTGAAGCATCCCCCGGATTGAAAAGATTGATGTTATTGAGATCATTCAGATGTGCGGCTATCTCGCTTGCTCGGTCTGCCATTTCGTCTGTCTGACCCGCCTTCTCAGCAGACTGACAGGTAGAAATAACTTCTCAGGTAGACCTAGGCCTAGCTCACGACTGCCACCCCAATGAGAATGCAGTGGTTGATTTAAATCAAAATGTTAACTTATTAAACAGGCGTTTTATACAAGATTTATTTAGGAGTGGTAGCCTAGAGGAGATGTTGTGTTGAAAACACACACCAGCTCAACGCAACAACAGCATGCCTCGCAATAGTACAAGACCGGTTTGTTTTTTTACCCTCTGCAACAGGCAGCACAGAAATTAGAGAAGAGAAAAGGTTTTCTGTGCGCTCTTCTTCTGGTGCGTCACGGCAAGGTACCGCTGGAGACGTGTTAACACATTAGTTTGGCACGGCTCTAAATGAAAACATAGGCCTATATTTCACATTTTGGATGAACAAGTAGGCTAACGCATCTTCAAAGTTAGACATAGTTTTGACTAAAGAGACGACATCTCCCAATCCCCAGCACAGCTTATGTTTGCCTATGTTAGCCTAAATGTAATGTGCGGGGTTCGCACTCACAAATGGGTGCCCAGATGCTGAAAATTCCGCTCAGTGTTGCTGCTCACTGATTTATTCAACAGAAGGCTTCGGCATGGTCTTCCTCAGGTGTGTAGGCCTACGGTGCACAGATTTCCCCCTCTTCTAAGTGAATATAACACAGTGCGGAAAAAAGAATGAATCTTTTCGCGACGCAGATAACTCCCATAATAGAATAGAATAGTTTTGTTTGTCATTGTGACGAGAACCGCGAAATTGAGCTTTCTTGTTGAAGCAATTGCCCAATAAAAGTTTAAAAAAATATATTAATATAAAAATGAAGTTGGCCTATGTAGCCTATAAAAGCTATGCTTTTGTAACTTAATCAACTTAATTAGCCTAAATTAAGTGCTGTAACGACCGTTGGGTAGAAAGAGTTTGTTAGTCTATAGCGTAGTTTTAGGCTTGCGTATGAGCTAGCCTATCCAATAAAAATAAGATGCTTCACTGGGTCCTCTGTCCAGTTAGTAGCTAGTAGCCTATTCGTAATTTACTGCCCAACTTTTGCCATTTTTAAATAGGTTCCTAAAGCATTCCATCGGGTAAAGAAACGAATGATGTGTAGGCCTAGGCCTATTGGAGTCGGACCAGCCATTTCACTGTTTAGGGTATGAAGCGAAAATATCAGCAAAAACTTTTCAGGTGTCTCGGAAAAGTGCAATGAGCTCTCTGCTCGGAGGTAAAACATGGTTTTGCGCGATTCCAAAACACCAGCTGCACGCAAAAAAGCAAACATACATCATGCCTCGGAATAGGCTACTTGTAGGCTACACAGGGCGGTGAAGACCGCTTTGTTTTTTACCCTCTGCCGCAGGCAGCACAGACATAACAGAAGAGAAAAGGTTTTCTCCGCGCTTATCTTCTTCACTAGCTCGCGCATCGCTTGAAAGGACTTAGGTGATTTGAAAGACTGGGGTGAAAGTCACCGGTGCATCTCAGCTTGACTTTGAAAATTGACTGTTGAAGATGTCTTTACTGAACTCATTACTTAGGCAAGACATAAATGCATAGGTAGCATTTTTGTTCAACACGTGAGATGATCCAGTGACGCTTCTACAGTGTTAGGGAGCCAGTTATGGCCAAATTCACGACACTCAATTCAGCACAGCGTATTATGACAAAGTGTGTACCACCGCGGCAAAAGAATGAATATTTTCGCTATGCGCTGCCTCGGAATAGTATGCCTACAAGACCACTTTTGACCCTCTGCAGCAGGCAGCACAAAAAATAGAGAGGAGAAACGTTTTTCATCGCGCTCTTCTATACTGTCCGGTGCGTCGCGGTAAATGACTGACATGAACTAGGTTAAACGTCACCGAGTATCTCAGACTGACTCTGGAAACGGACTGCTGAAGATTTGTTAACTGAACACATTCATTGGGCACGGTTCTAAATAAAAGCATTTTAATCTTCCATATCTGAGATGATCCTATGAGGCTTCTTTAAATTACAGAAACCTAACAAGCCCTGTCTTGACCACATCTACATCTTTCATTTCAGCACCATTTATTATGACAACAACACAGCGCAGTAAATTAAACTTTTCCTAATAGATAAATCACACGGGCGCTTTAGTTTAAGGTTTGCATGTGAGCTATCCAATCAAAAAATGAAATCTACATTCCAGTGCCGTTTAGTAGCCTAATCGCAGTTATAGTGATAAACTGCAAGAGGTAGGCTACATGAGACTGGAGTTGATAATCACAGGGCTCGACGGCCTCTCATCCACGGAGAGGTGTCGCCTACTGTTTGTATTCACTGTTCCTTCTTTCTTTGGACCTGTAACTTGAGGGAAAACTCTGCTTCATTGAGACATAAGGCGTTTTCAATTGTTCAGATGCGCTGACAATGAGTCAGTGAATAGGCCTACACATGTGTAAATTCTCAGTCTTCAAGTCTACAAGCTCTGATGTTTTTCCCTCAACCTCGCGCGCCCCTGCGCTACAAGCGTAGTCAGCACGTTGGCTGCGCAGGTAGACTGCTCACGGCTGCCTCCCTTCTCACCACACATCGGGCCATTTCAATCTTTATTTTAACACATTAAAACAGCGATTTCAGACCAAATATTTTCAGAGATGATAGACAGGATGTTAAACAACAATAATTTAATGAGAAACCGATTTCAGGAAAACATTGGTTCTCGACCTATTTTCGCTGTTTCCTGAGAAACAGCCAGCGCGACATCCGACGGGTTTTCCCAGATCGCATCAACATTTGATGTGAGTACTTTGCCTTTGGAAATTGCTGAACAATAAATAACTAATAAGAATGAATGAAAATGATAAGATGAAATCTTCAGTCCAATCATCTGCTAAAGGAGCCTAAACTAAGGGCTGCCATAATGGACTTGTGAACGGTTATTTACAGCATGTTGGCTCGCTCCCTCAGAATGTACGCTGTTTGAACTAATTGTTTGTGTCTCCCATTTCTGCTGCTATGGTGCATGGTGCATCGTGTCGAAGCAGCAAGACTTCGTTTAAAACAGACAAGTCCATGCTTTCGTTCGTTCTTTCTTTCTTTCTTTCCTTATTTCTTTCTCTTTCTTTTTTTCTTTCTTTCTTTCTTTCTTTCTTTCTTTCTTTCTTTCTTTCTTTCTTTCTTTCACCCCTTATCCCTCTCTCCTTCTGGAATGCAGCAGCTGGCTAGTTCGAGCCACTAAAGTCATTTTTACTTATTCTGGGTGATAGCACCATATGGACGGCATGTTGTGTGATTTGTAAATATGCCCCTGTGCCAACCTCTTGAGTAGAGGTGGGTTAGGAGAAGGAGGGGTGCCCCAGCCCCATACCCCCTTCTGGGTGACTGCTCTGCTCTGGCTCTCCTCAGCCTACTGGGTGTCCTTGGAGCTCTCTCTCACCATCTGCTTGAGTGGCCCGACAGACTGTTTTTAACGTGACTCTGGTCTTTGCCTACACTTCTTATGGCATAAAACAAGACAACTGTGGAAGGAATCTTTGCATGCATGTGTGCGTGTGTGTGTGTATGTGAGGCCCGAAATACATAATATCCCCCTCAGCGCGCGCGCACACACACACACACACACACACACACACACACACATGCGCGCACACACACACACACATGCACGCACGCACGCACGCACGCACGCACGCGCGCGCACACACACACACACACACACATACAGTAATTAGGGCTATATCAGGCAAGGACAATATGACAAAGTGGATCTAATCAGGTTTGGATACCATAGGGGGACACTAGCCTTCCCTCTCTATCCTGAGGAAACCTTCAGCATCGCAGATCCAACTTACATTAACTCATATCTCTACTACAGTACACAGCAGTCAGGTTAAATCAGGGCACAGGCATTTAGACTGTGGAGGCACAGGGTTAGACGAGGACAAAGAAGGCTTCTTAAGATTCAGGCTGTCACCTCGGCTAATAAATATCTCATGGGTCATTCCAGCTGGAATCAGCAAATGGTCCCCACTCGACCCCCTCGGATTTGCTTGAAAAAAATATATGTGATGGCTTAAACATCCAATAGAACATATCCACCATTGCAGATTCCAGCTGTGCATACTTTTTCCACAAAAAATCTGTAAATAAGGACACCCCCTCCCCCTGATTTGGTGTCACTGCCTGAGTGACCATATTCAGACTTAATTATCTCCAAAACTATTTGTGGTGGGTCCATTGTTTTTTCAGGGCTAAGAGTCATAGACCTGACAAGCATACATTACAATTTGCATCACTGTATGTCAAATTACACCTTAATGCTGGCCCTCTACTTTTCTTTGAAATTAAAATTGCAAGGGTTTTCAGATGTCCATAAAAACCTCAAATTTCAACATTCGAGGTTCATCCTTGGTACATGGTCAGATATGTTCCATGACTTTCACATTACATCATATTTAATATAAGGCTCCAATGGTTGTTGAAATGCAGAGGTCCAAAAATGGGCAAAAAACTAATTTATACCATTATTTGGAGCAATATTCCCAATCTATGACACCAGTTGTGAACTTGCTGTTTGGTGTCTCTGACAGATAATATTATTATTCATAACATATCTAAAATTTGGGATGGTGTTTTGCCCCATTATTTTTATAAAGAATTTTAAAAACTCATTCCTGTGTGACATGCAGGTGTACCTTAGAAGCCCTGTTACCTTAGGAAAAAAATGGGTTTACTACACCTAAAATGAATAGCCAAGTCAGTGTACACTAAAACCTAAAATCTCTGATACCAAATAGGTGATTTTATACTTGTTCAGCTCAGTATTTCAGTTTTTCTGACTTAACCCTCAAATCCATCCTAAGAAGGTGGCCAATCCCCTTGATTTTTGTGTTCCATTTTCACACAAAGATGGCGGCTCACAGAGCCAATGGCATAGTTCCAAAATAGTTCCAGGAAGTCAGCATCATGGGAAGGAAACAATACACCATTGTTTGGAGCAATATTTCCAATATATGACGGCGGTTGTGAACTTGCTTTTTGTTGTTTCTCGAAGAGGATATTCTTATTAACAACATATCTAAAAATTGGGATGGTGTTTTGCCCCTTTATTTGTATAATGCCTTTTCAAATCTCAATGCAGTGTGGCATGCATCCCTCAAATCCATCCAAAGTGGCGTCATGAAAAAAAAACCCACCATTTTTTAGAGCAATACCTCCAAAGTATGACACCAGCTGTGAACTTGTTTTTTGTTGTGTCTGTAAGAGGATATTTTTATTAACAACATAGCAAAAAAATAGAATGGTGTTTTGCCTCATTCCTTTTAATGATCGTAAAGCGCATTGCGGTGTGACATAAGCCTGTGATCAAATAGTGCAGAGGGAAGCGGAAGTGGTGAATTGTTCTGGGCCAAGGACATGGGGGAATCAAGATTGGGTACTCATTACATTGCATGTATTGGGAAGGGGTCTCTTCAGACGACTTTATCCCGGGCCCAGGCAAAGCTGTTTGTTCAGCTCAGTATTTCTGATTTTTTTCAGGGATTCTGGCCTCATCTTTTTAAGTGTACTATCGGCCAGATGATCAAGTGACTACGCAACATGTTCTCACTGGCGCTACGTTAGCAATAAATTCAAGATGGTTGAGAGAAGTACCATTTTGAGAGAAGTCATAAAAAAAACAACCCCTGGAAATAAAACAAGGTGTTGATATGATTTCCTTGATGCAACCTTGACTTCCTTGATGGTGATTGAATATTTGAAAAAAATAAAAATAAATGTATTAAACAAGTCAGGAACTTTTAATGCTCTGGCCTGTGGCAAATTATTTTATACACACTTAACTTTCAATCACCAGCTGCATCTTATGAGTTGACTTTATAAGGTAGCTTGACATTGTCATTGATGATGCATTAGGTATCTGCACTCATATTGTTGTGTGCAACCATCCGTCATTGGCAATTCAATGAGGAACACCTGAATGAAACTTTGAATGAAACTTTGTTGTCATTGTCCTTTGTATAGGTACAACGATATTGGTACTTTGAAGGACAATGACAACAACATAGGTATTGATTTCAGTAAGGATACCACCACCATGCTCAGGGCACTTCGGTCAGGGGAGGATGATGGGGGGCGGGAAGTTCTACAATCAGGATACCTCTTTACAAACTGTCTCCTCCTATGTGTCATCTCTAATCAACTTTTACTTTCCTATGCAACCATAAAACAGTCCCACCCCCGCCAACAGTCACCACGACAGAGGTACTCTGACCGTAGAACTGTGCCCCGCCCCCAATACACCACCATATTTGAACGCTTTTGCATGCTGCAAAGCTTCCTTTCGGCTTCCATCATCTCACCTGGATCAATGTGATAATGAACTTTACAAGTAATGAACATTGTCTACAAGTATCCAAACCATGATTGTTGTAATCAGTGCTGCCAATCTGCAATCCGCTTGTCAACATTGCAGTGGTACAATATTATAATGATGCAAGCAGCTGAATTAGATTGCAACAATGTGACAAGAACCACATGGTTGTCTGGTGCCAATATGAATTTCTGTGCCTTCAATATTCACCTGATATTGAATACTGCATGCAAGCAAGCTCTTCTAACTAAAACTCCAGGACCATGCTGTCAAAATTGTCTGAGGGAATCTCTAGCCAGTATGAATTAAGTTATTTTGCAATACAGCTGGTAACTTAACGAGTAAGACACAAGCTTCATAGCAAATATAAAGTTACAGGTGCTGATTGAAAGACTAGTTAGGATGGGAGTCCTTGTTGCAAACAAGAGTGCTACAATTCTTTAATCCTCTCCTATTTCATCACTTTATTCCAAGACTACTACTACCGCTACCACTACCACTACTACTACTAAAATGATGATGATGATGATTATTATGATTTTACAATTAAAATAATTAATGTCTATCAAAGCCATGTGCAATGTGCTATTCTTGCTGTGTGGCATCAATCAATTCATTGACAAGTGTTATGGTTTCCCTAGAATTTGCTTTGTCATTCACAGGGTAGCCATCTTGTTTTCACTATTAAGGTGACATCAGAGCCATGGATTTGAGAGTTGTGACAAGTCGGTTGGTGACATGGGCCTCATAGCTTCAAGTAATTGTAGCCAATTGAGATTTTGAAGTCCGTTATAAAAAGAATGAGGCAAAACACCATCCCAATTTTTTTATATGTTGTTAAAAAAAACATCCTCTTTCAGAAACACCAAACAGAAAGTTCCTAACTAGTGTCATAGATTGGAAATATTGCTCCAAACATTGGTGCAAATTAATTTTTTCCCATCTTTGGACCTCTGTATCTCAACAACCATTGGAGCCTTTTGTTAGATATACTATGATGTGAAAGTCATGGTACATATCAGACCATTTACCAAGGATGAACCTTACATGTAGAACTTTGAGGTTTTTACAGACATTTGGAAACCCTAGAACATATGATATCTACAAAAAGTAGAGGCACATTATTACGGTGTGATTTGACTTACAGTGCTGTAAATTGTAATATATGATATTCAGGTCTGGGACTCTTAGCCCTGAAAATATAATGAATTTGACACAAATAGTTCTGGAGATAATTGAGTCTGAACATGGTCACTCATGCAATGTCGCTAAAACAAGCGTAGGGGGTGTACTTATTTACAGATTTTTTGTGCCAAAAGTATCCAGAGCTGAGTTCTGATATTGTGGATATGATCTATTGGATGTTTAAGCTATCACATACATTTTTTTCAGGCAAATCCGAGGGGGTCGATAGGGAGATTTTTCAGAAATTTGCTGATTCCAGCTGGAATGACCCTCATGTCTGTCTACTCTTTGCTCCCCTTCAGTGCCCTCAGGACTCCCCGACTCCTTGCATCCTCACTGTGTACTCTAAAGTTTGCGTTTGCGGCCCTTGAGGCCATTTAATCCCCCCCCCCCCCCCCCCCCCCCCTCCCCCCCCCCCCCCCCCCCCCCCCCAGGTGTTACACATGACATATATGACATATTTTGTAAAGGAATCGTAGAGAATACATTGGCAATACAATTAAGATATATTCAGGGGAAGTAGATCAGGTGGGGTCTGTTTTAAAGGTAGCTGCCATCAATATAGGCCTAAAGTGCAGGGGGAATTCCTGCTGGTTTGTGTTCATAGTACAGCCCTCGGTAGACTTATATAGCCCTTGGAGGAATTTCAAGTGGCCCCTCGAATGAAAAAGGTTCCCCACCCCTATTTTAAAGAGAAGACCTATCACAAGTACTAGTAGCTATCACATGGGCATACATGAATTCACCACCGTGTTTGTTTTGGGTACATGCAGAAGCACAGAAGGAAAGACCTGATGGCGCACACCACACGCTTTACGCACGGACATGGAGACGCACACCAAGGAATGACATGAAATGCATGAGGGAGAGTTTGGGGGGAAGTTTGAACTTTTTAAAGCCCAGAGGCAGATCATTGCAGGCTGAAACATGTTGGCCATTTTATAGTGTGTTCTACTATGAACTAGCTCTTGTTATTAAAAGCTTTTTAACAAAGACCAAGAGTGCCTTCAAAGTATCTTCAAAACTGTGTACATAGTTGGTGGACTGAGAACAGATATCAGAGAGGGTGGAAAGGACCTAGAAAATCATTGCAGGTTATCACACGTCTCTGTTGGTTTATGACACACTGATTTTTTTTTCAGGTCTGGCATAAACTGCTCATGAAAAGCTGTATAAGGTATGTTTTTAAAGGCTTGGTTAGAGGATTCGATTAGCTGGCAAGGCTTTCACGAAGCATTTTGACTCTGATGAGGCTTTGCCTTCACCCAGCAGCAACAAGGCCGCCTTTCTAAAGTTCTGTCATATGATATACAAAAGCATGTGCCAGTCACTGAGTACAAATGCAGCTGCCCATGAAAAGCTATAGAGCTAGCTCTACGTCTGTGCCTTATAATTAATTGCTTTTCATGAATGGCCTGTGAATTGCGCCCTGTAAGACAAACTGGATGAAACATATCTTGTGTTGTACCGGATGGGGAAGCTGATTATGTTTTATGAGTGTCATCGCTGGCCAGATCAGAGATGGTCTTTATGGAAGACATGAAAAGCCAACTGGCATGTAATCACAAAGCAGACAGACAGATGCAAATACTTCAATACTGCAAATTTCATGACAACAGTTTCTAAGTTCTCTCGTCATGTTCTTCCTGTGTACTAGAAAGTATACTCATTTAAGTATAAGTATACTAATGTACTAATATTTCTTCGGACTGAATTGGAACAATTTAAGTATAGCCTATAAAAGTACTGTAGTGCATACTGTACTAAGTATAGGCCTACTTTGACTTAAAGAATACTCATATGGATTGGGTTTGGACAAATGTAACCCTTTAGTCATGAAGTCCATAAGTTAACCATGTCAGCTGTCCCTAGCACCCAGGGCATAATTATTGACACGAGTCACTGTCGAACAGACTGGCAAGCAGAGCATGGCCATGGAGTGTCAAATCAACAAAGTAATTGCTTTCATATGTCTAAGCGGGTTTAGAAGCCTCTTTATTTATATCCACCCTCTTTGTCTAAGCTGTCTGACTCACAAATGGGCAAAACATTAGTTGGTGTGTAATATTTTGCCTATTGAAGAAAATGGAGAAAAAAAGAGATGCGAGCACTTCAGAGAATCTGTAAATGCAATTTGTTTACTAATGCTTTTCCAGTATTTTTTTTTACCCCTCCTTATTTTGCATTTCTATGAATATATAAACACCAAGGATGCAAATTGTGAATAAATTAGGCAGAGATGATTCCACCTTAAGCCAGTAGGTGTCACTAAATGCCTAGGAATATGGCAAACACCACCAAACAAGTGGGAGCTAGAGGCAGCAGAGAGACATGGATGCATAGAGAGAGAGAAAGAGAGAGAGAGAGAGAGAGAGAGAGAGAGAGAGAGAGAGAGAGAAAGAAAGAAAGAAAGAAAGAAAGAAAGAGAGAGAGAGAGAGAGAGAGAGAGAGAGAGAGAGAGAGAGAGAGAGAGAGAGAGAGAGAGAGAGAGAGAGAGAGAGAGAGAGAGACGGAGAGGGAGACGGAGACGGAGACTGAAAGGGAGGGAGTAAAAAAAGCACTGAAATTGCTCTCCTCCTCTGACTCTGATTGCTTGCTTTTCCATTTATTAATTAAAGCGCTGGCCATGGCCCCTGGGAAAAAGACACGCAAACAAGACGGTGATCTCCTTCTAGAGAACAAGGAGCGGGATGCAGGCGTGACTGTAAGGTTGGTGCTGATAGCATCATTATCATCCACAGCAGACGACAACAGCAGGGATAATTGTGTCATCTAGGAAAATGAATCTAAATTGAAAAGGAAAAATGCTACATCTCCCCCCATTGCCTATGAATTTCAATAACATTGCATATATTCCTATTCCGACCCCCAGTGTAGCAGACACAATAAACAAGATGACTGTACGGGGCACCCGTGGCCTAGTGGTTAAGGAGATGGGCTTTAGATCAGGGGTTGCAGGTTCGAATCCCACCCTTTCCATTCTCTATCTCACTCCCTGGCTGAGGTGCCCTTGAGCAAGGCACCAAACCCGCCATTGCTCCTGGGACTGTAACCAATACCCTGTATGGATAATAACTATAAGTTGCTTTGGATTACAAAGCGTCAGCCAAGTGTAATGTAATGTAAACTGAATATATGGAGATGAGTGTGGTACCAGCAGTCTACTACTGCTACTAAGCCCCTCCCTCCACCTACATACAGTATAGATGTTTTTGTTTGTTTTTCAACACAGTGTTGTGAGGAGGGGCAAGACTAGGGTGACCACCTGTCCGGACTTCGGCCGGACAACCCCGCCCCTTAACTATCTAACCTAGCGTCCTTGCGCAGTACCCGTGGCTTCAACTGGCTGACTCCCCGCCTTCGTGTCACTCCCAGACTTCGTGTCATTCTAAACAGCAGGCTGGAATGAGGAAGCTGCGCTGCCATCTTACCTCGACTAAATCGGCTACCAAAACAGTTTTAGTTCTAAAACAAGATGTTTTGGGAAGGATTTTCGCATTTCATTACACCTACATCCCCACTCCGATAAAGGACTCATCAGAACAACTAATTTAACGTTGTATCAGAGACAGTAGAGTAGGCTATACGATAGACAATCCCTCCGTTGATGTAGTCTACGGTATTTATTTCATCTTTTTCATGCATGCATGATGTGCATAGCCTACAATTTATTTGAAGTACTTTACTGAAAGTAAATGTCAGGAGTGTGTTGATCAGCTGTGTTTTAAAACGAGAGGCAGCCGCTTCTGTCAGCATTTTTTCCCCTGCAGACGCTTGGATAACCATAGCAACAGCACGAGCTCAAAATACAGAGAGCGCCCGTGCAGAAAGACGCTTTCTTTGCCCTGGTTGAAAAGTTATGAGAGCCCTCGTTGTAAATGCATTTAGCGGACAAACTTGCTTGCACTATGCGTTGCCAGTACAGCAATACAGTTAATTTGTTGTGCGGGGTCTGAAGTAAAATCTGGAGTAACATGGCAGCCGCAGATATTGGAAACATGACCGTCTGTCAATCTAGTTTGTGTCAATGACGTTACCTCGTATATCGAGGCCATAAGCACAAGGCGAGGAGGAGAGGAAAGACAAAGAGAGGGACACACGAACGTCGTAAACAGGTCGTAAAAACGGACCGATGGCCACCCTAGGCAAGACACTGGCAACCAACTACGTGACGAGAGCTAATTTGTTGACGGACAGCAGTTTCCAACAATCAGAGGTTGAGTTGTGCGCAGCTAGTTTCGCGCAGTCAGGAGAAAACAAAAATTTAGAACCCATGTATAGGCAGCTAACGTTATCTGATAAGATCATTAAGTACCTGCATCTTGACAGATATTGAACCTGGAACCTATAGGCAAGTTCATCGCCTTTGGGCAACCCCAGGCAATGACAGCTGTTCCAAACGCCAGGCTGTCGCTGAAGACACACAAAAACACATATGAGGCCGAGAACGGTAATACGTGACCTGATGGTACCATAATTTTACCTGGTTGTCGCAAGATGAATGGGTTATGCGCCTTTCTCCAGGTACATTCTTCTGGAACTACCAGACCCTTGGTTAGTGACTCATTCTTTTGAAACTCTGTAGATTTGAGTTAGTTCTCCCGACACCCGTTATAAATGTGTTCTGTTGCAACAGTTGGGGACAATACAAATGTCTGAAAAAACACTTATGTTTAAGGAATACACCAAATTGCTCCGAGTGTGTGTTTCCGAACTCTGTATCCGTACACTTCCTGAGGCATAAGGTTGAACTTTCTGACCGCTGACTTTTGAAATAATGAGCCAAAAGCTCACAAAGCTGACCGGAAAAACACAAGGTTCAGGTGAGAGTCAGATCCATATGCCCTCATCTTCTGAATTCAAGGTTTGTCTGAGTAAAACTGAAGGTATCCTATGTTGTTGAACTGCAGAGGCTGAGCTGATAAACAAGAAAATACTTTTGTCCGTGCAGGGACGGACTAAATGGCTGGGCAGCCCTAATGCCCCCCACCCAGGCCCCTGGGCCCCTAGGCCTCAGTTTGTAATACAGCCCTGTGTCCATGATTTATCAGACAGGGCTGTGTGTCCCAAAAACTCTTCAGTAGTTCTTAAGCCCAAGTAGTACTTAAGTGTGAGGTGCCGCCAAGGCAATTTATCACATCACCTGCAACACGTAGGCCTATTGTGTACATACTGTATATATATAACTTTGGATGAAAGCATATGTGAAGTGTAATGAATGCTAAAGACAGCTACTTTGAGCCAACATCTCCCAGTCAGTCAGACCTCGACCTCTCAATCGAGGACTACAGTGAGGGCCACCGCTAGCCATTAGCAGAGTACGCAATGCCTCAACCACTTTGCCCCCAAAATTTGTGCCACCTAAATTGAGACTGACTAAAAATCATCAAGAAAAAAAATTGCATTACAAAACATATATTTATTATTATCAAATGTGTATTCAATTCTAAATATTTCATTATGAGGGAGGGCCTCCTGACCATGCTTAGGACCTCCAAAACCTTAGCAGCGGCCCTACAGTGTAAGCCCCTGAGAGAGGACTGTTAGCCCGTTCTGACTCCCCCCAGTCCTGGCCTGAGCCCCGCTAATGCACTTTGTATCGATACAGATTACAGGTCTTAACCCGGCGGGCAGGAGGATTTCAATAATTGGGTGGGCTGGCTGGGAGAAAGGCTTGTCCTTATTGCACGTGATGATGTGATGTCCTATGACAAGAGTTGAAATGTTGGACTTGAGGATCGCCGATGTGCACACGGCTAATCCATGAAACTACATACAATACAAGAGCTAACGTAACAGACGCTTCAGTGCTTATTTCACCTGATCTTTGGTCGAGGGATTTGACTGTGAGAGCCAAATTCAGGGGTGTAGAGCAGAGGTTTGAGTAATTGAGAACAATTTAGACTACATCATCTCAGCACGCTTTTACAGAAGCATTCCAGTGGGAAAGGGGATTTTAACCTCAAAAAGCAGAGAAGACAGTGTCTATTAGTTCCCCCGCATCCCAGACCCCCACTTTGAAAACCACTGCATTTAACACAGAGAGCTGGATAGTATGAAAGATGTAATGTACCATAGCCTGTCTTTCCTTCTTTCTTCCCTGTTTCCTTTCATTTACATTTGATAACTTTGTGAAGCACATTGAGTTGCACCTGTGTATGAAATGCGCTATATAAATAAACTTGCCTTGCCTTGCCTAGTTCCTGTAATTTAAACACTTAATCCCACTTTTCGAGGACAAAAGTAACATTGCTCTCTCTCTCTGACCCCTCCAGCTCCTTGCTTTCATGGCCCATACACCACTGGGCACTACAGCTGGTTGTCTCCCGACCTCCACCTGATTGGTGCGCCGTTTGCTTGTATTCATTCCAGGTCGTTGCTTTTATGGGCACGTTAATTTCCAAGCAAACACCTACCGCGCTCACTGAATCGTCAAGGACGATGTTTGTCCCTGATATTTTCACATGTGCCCTTTGGCTTTTTGTTTGCAAAACGATAGTATATGTGAGGAATGCTGTGGTAAATATACTGTATACCATGCTGTATTGTGGCTTGAAAAACTCTAATTAATTCATCAATCAATCTAGTTATGTATAATAATACACCATTTGCCTTTAGATGGGGTACATTCTTCACTTCCAGTACCAATGAACAGCCAGCTGTGTTTGTCTTTTTAATTATGTAGGCCTATGCATATTTGTCCCTGCAACATATTGTAGGCCTACATTTGCACATAGTCTCACCCAGTACTTGTTTTGTTGTGAGGCCTATATTTTGTATTATTATTATTATTTCTAATAATATTTTTTTTAACTTAACATCAATTTCTGCCCAGGAACTATAGATCTCTCTCTCTCTCTCTCTCTCTCTCTCTCTCTCTCTCTCTCTCTCTCTCTCTCTCTCTCTCTCTCTCTCTCTCTCTCTCTCGTACACACACACACAGGCACGCACGCGCATGCACGCACACACGCACGCACGTCGCACGCGTGCACATTCACACACACACACACACACACACAGCCATAATATCTTTGGCTGTGGAGGCAAAGGGTTAGACGAGGACAAAGAAGGCCTCTTAACATTCAGACAGATATCTTTGTTCTTTTCCTTTCTAAATGTTAAACAATTCAAAATATCTAAAAAGTCACCACAGCACTAAACTAAAGTTACAATTATTCATGCATTTCATTTGTATTCGGCAATGGTGGCAAATGAAAAAGATTCCACAGTTTTGCATTTGTGTGTTTGAGTGATCTGTGGCCCTAACTCAATGCTCAGTGTTCTAGCCTTGATAGGACTTGAAATTTCCAGTGATCGTATACTCTTTGGTTAACTCCGTGGAGTATCCAATCACAGGGCGCTTCACATCCTAGCAAGGCTAGAACACTGGGCATTGAGAAAGAGACTGTATCATCTGTTGTCAGTTCCTCAAGGTCATTCTGCAGGGCAGCACGGGCAGTTGCTTCCATTTGTCTGGAAGGGGACGCTAGCTATCCCATAATCCTTTTGTTTATCATGCACTTCCTGTTGACACTGGCCATAAAGCTCCTCTGACCTTGGTGTGTGTGTGTGCCTTTCTTTCTCCCACTCTCCCCTACGCCTTCCCTGTTAATATGAGGTAAAGACCGTAGTGGTTGTTTCATAAAATCACAAAGACAGGTTTGCCACTTTAATCTCCTCTCCATCGTCTTGTGTTTGCAAAAAATGTAATTTATGTTATTCTCGCCTGTCCAAGCTTGTTTATTTGCAAGTAGTTGAGCTATGGACACGTCATTTCGAATAGAATACAAAAAAAAATCACGATTGTTTAATAACATTAGCACATTTTATTAATCGTATGGCCACGCTTTAGTAAATTGTGCTCACATCATACAAAACATGGGCCTGAATTACTGTCAGCGAGCGCAACTTCAGTACATCGAGTCAACGGTTTAAGCAAAGGTGTGCTCCGCTTACACGAACAAACAGTTCAAGAAATCGAGGGCACTATTTGCAAAGTGAGCTCTCGTTTTATTGACACCCTAGATTACTTTGTCCTATCCTTGACCCTTTAGAGACACTGTACATGCTTTACCTGCAGACGACAGGCCAGTTTGAATGTGCACCTTTAATACTTTCAGCATTTCCGTCTTGGAAAGAAATCAATTTTGTTCAAGCAAAATACCAGCAATTCCTTCATTCTGCCTTAAAAATACACTAATTAGATGCATCCAGTGTTCAATCATTTACAAACAACATGTGACATGTGTTGCCTCATTTACAAACAAAAGTGAGCTGAGCTCTAATTATGCATGTACAGCATGCACGTATTCACTTCTCATAAACACTCTGTGTTGTGTGGTGCACTAATAGATTCATGTGAGGAGTGCTGTGGTTCATACTGTGTTGAGTTTTGTACTCATAGATTCATGTGAGGAGTGCTACATATGGTTCAGCTGGGTCTCTGCATGATAATTGGATTTTCTTTCCAGTGTCGTCCTCATTATTTCCCTTAATTAAGATGTAGGATCGTGTTGTCCTTTGTTGACTCCTTTTGTCACCACAGTGAAAGCGATCCCATTGATTTCGTTTGCTCATTTCTTTTTTAATTGTATAGTGGTGGCTCTCTCTCTCTAGCCACTCCAGAAAGAAGATCTCACTACAACCACAAGGGGCCATGGAAATAGCAGTCAGTCAATAATTGGCTTTCCGTCTGCTGTCGGAGCAGAGTGTCAGGGTTGGCAGCGCAGATGACACAAAATGAATGCAAAATGCATTGAGATACATCCGCTCTTATTATGCGTTGTTGTTCTTCTTGTTCACGCTACCTGTATGCTTTGACATTTACATGGTACTAGATCAGCTCTACTTGATCAGATGCATGACACCATATTAGCCAATGTTAAATTGCACGAAAAGGAAAGATCGGTGCTCGCGCTGGACACCACATTGACTAGAACCGGCCCTGCTGGTGCCTACACACTGTTTATGCTCTATATCAGGGCCGCTGACAGATTTTGCTGGGCCCATGACAACGTTATCTGAAAGGGCCCCCCGATCCAATACATACAATGCAATTGTGGGCCCCCTCTTTACCTGGGCCCAGGACAAATGACTTAAGGAAGAATAATCCGCACTCACAAACTGCGTCTCATTATTTATTTATATTACCACCATGTCCAAAAAGCAAACGCGTTTCGGCTATCAAGCCTTCATCAGTTAATTTGTCCCCCCTGTCGGCTTCCCTGCTCTATATAGCCTGGCCCTTCAATGTCTGCTCCCATCCAACACAGTGCCACACTGACATAGCATCTACCATTATCGGATCTTTTCCGGCAGCCCAGTGTGTAGAGGAGGTGCGACTACTTTTTTTCATCCTCTCTGAAGATGATTGAGACGCTGATGGGAAGGGTGACAGTCCTGACAGGTGCAAACTCGATCCTGTGCTCACGTCTGTCAGGAAGCTAACGGAGCGGATGAGTTACTTAAGTCCCTCACAAAAATGATGTCCCCTTTTCCCGACATCATTCTCTGTATCTCTAAAGTCGCAGGCAGCTCAATGCCTTATGACAGTTGTGTTTGTTTGTGCCGGAAGTGATGCCTTTGTCTGTCATGTAAAGCACAGGAGGTGGATTTGGAGTATAGTCAGGTATGCACTTTGCAGGAACAGTGATTCTTCTTTACATCTGCACTTGTTCTTCTGTATTTTTCCTGTGCACCTTGTATTTGCTATTGATGTTGGCTATGATTATGTCCTCGTATGTAAGTCACTTTGGTTATAAAGCCCTACCACGAACACATAGTTTTGCTGGTAAAAGGAGCCATGGGTTCAGGATAGGCCTACCACAAAAGTCTAAATTGTATTTTGTACATGCAGTACATAGCCACTGTACGATGTACAGTAGTGTTTCTCAACGGGGGCGGTACAGCCCCACCTGGGGGCATTGGGGATGTCTTGGGGGCGTTGACAAGGCTTCAGCTAATAAGAGGGGGCAGGGTTTATTTGCCATTAGGGTGCATTAGTTGTTGGAGTAATGTACATAAGTTATCCACTTTGACTAACTCTTGGCCCAGGCTTAAAGTCAGGGCATATGTGTGTGCGTACATTATGGATGTGTCATTTGTTTTTCCTCTGTGCCTGCAGGCCAGAGAGAGAGAGAGACAGCAGGAATGTTCTTCAACTGTAACAAACGCTCTCTGATTAGGCGAGGAGAAAAGGACAAGGTCACATTCAGTCTGTTTCAACTAAATAACAAGATATTCTGCTAAGAAATATGCTACTGTGTAAACTGGTTTCAACTGGCTTAGCTAATTACCCCCTCCCTTAGACCAGTTGAAACAACCATTGTAACTAGGGCTATCCTTCAATAAAAAGTAAGGAGAAGGAGACTGTTTTCAGAGTGAGTTGGACATTGTAACTGAAAGCAGTCTCCTATTCATTCTCCTTGCAAGTTGTTTTAAATTTAACTCAAAGTCTCTGTGTCTCTTCTGTACAGGTTGTTAGAGATAAATGTTGGTGGCTTAAACCTAACATTAGTCTATATCATTTTTTAATACTAAAGGGGCGTTGTCAGGCTTATGATAAGGCCACTGGGGCGTTGGAAGGCTTATGATGATGTTCAGGGGGCGTTTGTTCAAAAAAGGTTGAGAACCACTAATGTACAGGAACACATCAATTACAAGCGTAAATCAACGTCAAAAGTTAAAGCTCTTCCAAATACATCATATTTACCATGACGTATGCCTGGATAATGCAATGCAGCCATACACTCTCAGAAATTAAGGTACAAAACTCGTCGCTATGGCAGTACCCTCAAGGGCAGTACCATTGCGTCACTTGATTGGTACCCCAAAAAAGAGGTGCGTTCAGTTTCTTGCAATGTCGACCAATGTGCATCTGTCACCTCTTTTTTGGGGTACGAATCAAGCTACGCAATGGTAATCCCCTTGAGGGTACTGCCACAGAGACGAGTTCTGTACCTTTATTTCTGAGAGTGTATACTGTATAAAGAGTAATTGTTTTAATGTGACTTTGCATGAAATCATAATAAATATATGGTAAGATTTGGTAACATTGTGTCTTGACATCAAAAAATGTCCATGTCAGCTCAGTCAAGGAGAAGTTGTTTCCTGTTGTTGCATATTTGAATAAGATTCAACACTAAAGGCACCACTTAAGCCTAATGCACTGCAAGCCCAGAGCCATTAGCTATTAAATTGCTTCAGTAAGATTGTGTAGCCTACTTGTATGTCTGCAAGGCAATTGAGTACACAGTAGTCATGCACTTACCAGTCTATTTGTGGTACTACCTCCAATGGTGAAAATTTTCTACCCATGATTCATCTGAAAAAGCAAACCGACATCTGACAGGCTTTTTTGTGGCATCTTTCTTTAAGTGTCAGGTCATGCATGTCTTTAATATCTAAAGCAGCCAGCTACCACAGGTCAGGGCAGTCATGGGTAAGCAAGGGTGTCAGACGTAGCCCAAAGGTGGCCAGTTTGATTCCGACCCGCCTGGTTGGTGCATGGGGGAGTAATTAAGCAGTAACGCACGCACGCACGCACACACACACACACACACACTTTCCTTGTACTGTATTTAAGTGAACAAATGAACTAATCCATGTTCATTATGTATTGTGCTTTGACAACGTAACCACCTACTGGTCATGCCAATAAAGTTTCTTTAACAACAGAGAGAGAGAGAGAGAGAGAGAGAGAGAGAGAGAGAGAGAGAGAGAGAGAGAGAGAGAGAGAGAGAGAGAGATAGGCTGTTCCTCTGCTCACTCTCAGCAGGGGTCATTGAAGTGGCACATGGCCATAGATCTTTCACTATGATGATCACCCATGTCTCTTTCAAACCAAACCAAAGAGCTTTTTCATCTGTGGTGTGTGGAGCTCTGCTATGTTTAACATAGTGACTTCATAGTTATGGAATGTTAGCTGAGAGTTGTTGGATTAATATACACAATCAAAGCACCCATGTTGAGATCAATAGCTTGTGTAGCACACCTTGTAAGCCAAAGGGAAAGGTCCGAAGCTTTCCTCACAACCTCCAGATCCCCACACGTCTCGGCCAACTCCGTGAGAAGTTTGGACTGGTAACGCTGGAGTAAGGCCTGGGTGTTGATGGCACCAGCCGCCAGATAGGCCTTCTCGGTTATCACCGTCTGCTGCTTACCAGCGCGAGAGGGAAGCACAGGTTTCTTGCCTATTCGCATAGTTGGCGAGGTAACTAGCCACGGCATCTTCAACCGGTGGGAAACTCAGGTACCTTAGCTCGTTAGTTTTGTCCACGTCTAGGAAGGCATCGAAACTACGCACCGAAAAACTCTCGATCCAAAAGAGAAGCTACTCGAGCGGGCGGCTCGGCCGCCGGAATGCCTAGCTTAGCTGCAGCACGTTGGGCTAGCTTGCGTAGCTCCGAAGCCAGCGGCCTGCTAGCCACGTTTTCCTGTGTCAATGGTGGATCCTCGATGGATGCCTCATGAAAATCGTCACCATCCTCGTCGGACTCTGCACTGAACACGAAATAACCTTCAGACTCCGGAGGGAAGTCTCTGGGTAGGACCGGGGGGGGGGGGGGGGGCGTGAAGCCGGCCCTGGGTGCCATGTGTTCAGGGGAGCGAGTATCCTCGGTGGCTAGCAGAGTTAGCAGCTCCATGGACTTCTCGTTCTCTCCCTCAGTTACCTTTGTGGGTGCTGGGTTCAGTTCCGCTTCATCCACGGCTAAACAAGTCCAGTGATCAAGACGTTTCTTGATTTTCGCTAAGGGCATGGAGGCACAGGCCTGACAAGGGTCTCCTTCGTCCTTCAATGCCGCCTCAGCGTGAGCTCTACCCAAGCAGTCGAGGCATCGGCGGTGCTGATTGTCCCCCTTCGCCCTCGGGTGACCGCAGTGGTAGAGTCGAGACATGTTGAAGTCAAACGAAACCGTTTGCACTCAAAGCTAGTGAACTCACACCGGCTTTGAGTTACAAGCCACACTGTTGGAAGCTAGCTATGAAAAATGCTAAGTACAGTAGGTACGAGCTGTGGACATTCAAATTCGCTAAGCGATTAAGAAGACATTGGAATGGGCATCAGGAGTATTATAGTAACGCCAGAGGGCGGGTCTAGACTGATGCTTCCATCTGCCATTCGCCGTGATTGTAGTACTGAGCTTCGATTGGATCATCTGGCGATTGCTCAAGTCCCATGAGTAATAGGTTGCTAGTGAATAAAGGATTTAGGCTACTGATTCAGGTATAGGCCTAACTGACACTGGATCGATATGGCATGCCTTTTATCCGCAGTGGTAATACTGGATTAGTAAAATCCTGCAATTAATTTATCAATGATGAACCACATTTACTTTAAACTGCAAACAAAATGTATTAATTATTTCACCATAAATACAGACCATGAATCGGAATTACTGCACACACACACACACACGCATAGTATCATTCACTTGACTGTATTTGTCACTTGACTGTCTCTCTGGAACAAGATAATTTGGTGGTTCGTTTTGAACAAAAGACAGCATCACTATTGGTCCCTCCTACCTTGTCTTCTTTTTTCATTTTAAATCTCCATCTCCCCAGGGTCCTATGGGGCACCTAAGTCACGCCCTCTACTTCCTGGTTCATGGGGCAGGGGAAGTCAAAAAATAATTACTGGGCTTGAAAATTAGTGTTTTTTTGACACCAATCCAAACCTTGGACCTCCACCTGTGCACCACAAATCCAAAAATCACTCATTTTCAAGCCCAGTAATCATTTTTTGACTCCTTCTGCCCCATGAACCAGGAAGTAGAGGGCGTGACTTAGGTGCCCCACACTGTAAAAGATTGTTGTGATTTCACATTAGAATTCTACATCAAGAAGATGTATATACCAGTTTACTATTCACTGCTGTAATGTGCAATGCATTGTGGGATATCATATAGAGTACTATTCACAATTGTAAATGTACAGCAACACATAGTACTTTTTACAACATACTGTTGTAAAGATCTGTTTTGTCAGGGCTGCTGTCCTACTGCAAATGTATGCAAAGCCACATGCAGAAATTATGGAGCTCAGGTCACATTCTGATTGGATGCTTTTAAAACATGCATACAGGCCTGATAGAGGTGGAGAGAATTTGAACTGATTGGAACTCTTCAATCGCACACACCTGGTCATGAGCAAGGAGGTAGACATAGGAGGGTTTACAGACATCATCGGAGCGTAGTACGGAATGATAGCAAGGGGAGTCCAATTTTCTTCTTCCATGGTCAAATTGGAAGCATGGTAAAGTGTGGAACAGGTCATAGGATACAATAGTGAATGATTGTCACCTGTCCTTAATTATCCCCCGCAATTAATGCTGACCGACAGCTGCAGTAAATTTGGCCACAAATTGAGCACTGACAACCGGATATCCTCTTTCGACCAAATTTGTGGAGTACAAATTTTGTCCATCATGGTATCGCACACACTGACCATGTGCACCATGTCATTAAGCATAAATGTAGTTCTATGGCATTAAAGCAACACCCTCATACTACGAAGCCAATTGGAGCGGAGCATTTATCCCATTTGGGCTAGTGAATCACATTGAATTACACACACTAGTCCGTAGCAGTGGGCTGCCTGCTGAATGGCACCCGGGGAGCCTTAGGTGCCTTGCTCAAGGGCACTTCAGCTGCGGTCCGGTCGGGCATTGAACCGGGAACCCTTGGGTTGCCAACCCAGTGCTCTAACCACTGAGCCACGACTGCCCCCAACTGCTAAATTGTGGCCAATGCATTTTCCATTGAGTGATACTGCTTATCCAATCTACCTTCTTTGGTCATGGGTCAGCTGATTGTAAATGACGTCCAGGTGCGCTAATTTCAGCTCAGTGCAATTCAAAACGGGCTTCTCTCTGTTAAAAGGGCATGGGAGAGGCCAATGATGGTTTGTCCATTTATACAGACGATGGGCAGGTCATAGAGCATAAACGATACTCAGGTGTGGCAGCCCCCCGGTGGTTCAATTTGGCGTTTTGATGGCTTCGGCAACAGTATATATCTCAAAATCCCATGAGAAGGAATGGAAGCAGAGGCCCAGGACCATTATTTTCAAAGGCTAAGGCTGTATGTTGTGAAGTTTCCAGTGTTTGCGTTGGAAGAACGCAACAATTAGCTGGCAACTTGTTGCTAGCAATTTGTTGCAATTTTACAACAATTATCTGGCAACTTTTTATTGCTGCAATTTGCTTTAATTATACTTTAAGTAGCTGGCAACTTTTCACCAGCAATTTGCTTTAATTTCACAACGATGAGCTGGCAATTTTTTTGCCAGCAAATATGTTGTAATTTTACAACAATTAGCTGGCAACTTTTTATTGCCAGCAATTTGCTTGAATTTTACTTCAATTAGCTGGCAACCTTTCACCAGCAATTTGCTTTAAATTCACAACAATGAGCTGGCAACTTTTTTTGCCAGCAAATTTGTTGTAATTTTACAACAATTAGCTGGCAACTTTTTATTGCCAGCAATTTGCTTGAATTTTACTACAATTAGCTGGCAACTTTTCACCAGCAATTTGCTTTAATTTCACAACAATGAGCTGGCAACTTTTTTGCCAGCAAATTTGTTGTGATTTTACAACAATTAGCTGGCAACTTTTTATTGCCAGCAATTTGC
This sequence comes from Engraulis encrasicolus, assembly GCF_034702125.1. Classification (NCBI taxonomy): domain Eukaryota; kingdom Metazoa; phylum Chordata; class Actinopteri; order Clupeiformes; family Engraulidae; genus Engraulis; species Engraulis encrasicolus. The sequence continues at coordinate 45,928,320 of NC_085868.1, forward strand.
TTTCATTTTACTTCAATTAGCTGGCAACTTTTCACCAGCAATTTGCTTTAATTTCACAACAATGAGCTGGCAATTTTTTTGCCAGCAAATTTGTTGTAATTTTACAACAGTTAGCTGGTAACCTTTCACCAGCAATTCAACTCAACTTCACCTTACTGGTGCAATGTGCAATTAATGAAGATTGGCCAACATGCTGGCCCACTTGAGCCATGAAACTTCCCACATATTAAAAGGACAGGTGTTTCAGTTATTTTGTCCAACCACTGTGTAGACAATTCCACATATATATGGAATGTTTACTTATGAACATGGATCAGAATGAAAACTTTTGGAACTGAAGTTTTGATATGTGCATTAAACAAGGGCCAAAACCAATCCATTTAAGAATATCCCTATATTTCTTTAAACACTATCTTAGAAGGAGCCCAGTCTGTTTTTAAACTGTAGTTCTAGAGCAGGAGCATCAATGATTGGAACATTCTAGGAACATGTTAGCTTTTTGATACAGATCTCTCTTGTTACTCTGTTGACACACTCTATACCTAACCAATCTGTCAATTAGTGCCTTGCCCCACTTTATTACTAATCACTTTCATGCCGTGATTCAGTGATTGCCAGCACCTGCCCAATGCCTGATTACTCTGGTCACATGGTTCACTTGCCCCACTATATAAACCTGGACTGTCACACTGCTTTGGTTGCTTGTCTGAATGGCACAGCATAGCGCCTGACTCACTGGCACTCACTGGTAATGGCAATCAATTGATTAGCCGACTAGATGAGTGGTTGGTTTGTTGACAAGGTGGCTGACAGCATAGTGCCAGTTGACCAGCTAGCTGCCTGGCAGGTTGACTGACAGCCTGTTCGCTTGGTCAGTTGACTGGCATGCTGCCTTGCTTGTTGACTGGCCGGCTGCCTGTCCGGTTGACTGGCTGCCTGGCTGGTTTAGCCAGGCAGCCAGTCAACCAGCCAGTGAATCGGACAGGCAGCTGGCCAGTCAACCAGCCAGTCTGTCAAGGCCAGTTGGTTACCTGGCCGGTTGGCTGCCTGACAGGTTAACTGGTTGGGTTGTTTCATCTTTTGAGAGCCATCTTGTAGCATAGCATGTTTTATGGTGTTTATTGCATAATATTAAATTTAGACCACTTGATTGGTTTGACAAATGCATTTCCATACAGTCCTTATTGTGATTGTTTTTGAATTCCCCTTTGAGATGACTTGATAAATGAAAGTCCTCTTGAGGAAACTATCACTGTCACTGTGACAACACTATGCTGAGTGATTTATTATTTGTGCCTCACCCATGCTAAGCTGAACTTGTAGAAATATATGCTTAGAGCAGAGTGGCATTATGGTACCATGCTATCTCAGTCATGGTGGAGGATGGGGACAATACCATGTTGAAGGCATCTCAGACATGGAGGCGGGCAGCGGGGGTGGAGGCGGGAGGAGGCGGGCGGATGAGGGGGCAGGACATGTGCCTAGTAGTTTTGAAAACGGAACAGTGTTGTAATTTGAAACGACTTGCTGGCAACAGTTTTTTCTGCAATTAGTTGTAAATTTAAAACAATTTGCTGGCAATTATTCCCCATCAATTAGCTGTAAATTTCAGTTTGAAATCTTTTACAGTGCATTGCCCTCTCTGGGGAGAAAGCCAACGGCAAGTCATTCAGGTCCACTCTTCACCACACAGCCGGAAGCGTGTCAAGAGATATCTAAAGCCCAGCGGAGACGGGAAGAGATGTGGAGGGGAGAGGGGAGATGTGGAGGGCAGATGTGGAGGGGAGTTGTGGAGGGGAGAGGGGAGATGTGGAGGGGAGAGGGGAGATGTGGAGGGATGATGTGGAGCGGAGAGGGGAGATGTGGAGGGAAGAGGGGAGATACCGTGTGTCTCACTGATGCGGGCGATTGTGTGCCGCTGCCACTGCTGGTAAAGCCACTCCATCACATCAGGTTCCCGAAAAAAGTAATGGATTGAGTGGTGGCAGTGGTGTAGTCTACTTTTTTGTAGTGAGTATACTGTATATTTGAGCACTTTTTGAAGTGGGTATACTGTTGTGCTATTCAAAATAATGGATCAATCAACTTTAAGTGGGTATACTGAAATTCCTGAAATTTGGAAGTGGGTATACTCCGTATACCTGCGTTCTACGTAGACTACACCACTGAGTGGTGGGAAACCTTTTACTAGGAGGCATAAAGTTTCACATTATTTCACTCATGTGGAGGCCTCAAGGTCCTTTGATAGTCAGACCCTCAGCCGTCAAATGCATGGTGGAACTGACCAGGAGTGCCGACAGGGGGGGCAAAAGGAACATTTGTCCCGGGCCCAGGGAGAAGGGGGGCCCAGAATTGGGTCCTCATTACAGTATGTATTGAGCTGGGGGGCCCTTTCAGACTACTTTGTCCTGGGCCTGGCCGAAACTATCAGCAGCCCTGGAACTGACCATCCAGCTGGGGGGGAAAAAAATCAAAATATCGGTAAGAGACAGTAATCAATATCACAGTATCATGTTGGATATGATATGACCCCTCCCCTCTCCCTTCATCCAGTAAACGATTTAAGGCTTTTTGATGTTTTTTTGTGATATTAATGTCAGCTATTATGCTGAAAGTTGCCAAATCAGATTCAGATATCAGTTTGCTATGCAGTGGACCATGGTGGCTGGATCAAATAAGAACTAATAACCTGCCTGTGGCCCTCCAGGGGCTGGTGCTTCAATCTGATTGGAGGATCCAAGAGCTCTGTGCTGTACAGGCAATGCACAAGTGCCACCGCTCACACACACGCATGCACGCACGCTCACACACACACACACACACACACACACACACACACACACACACACACACACACACACACACACACACACACACACACACACACACAAAGATACAAAAAGACATCTACACACAGACGGTACCCCCACACAGATACACACTGCTCTTCACTCTTCATCGCGACAGCCCCCACACTCTGATCTGACCCCCAGCGCGCCTCCTGATGGAAATCTAGCCCGACCATTTTGAAGCCCCTCTGAAAACAAAAAGAAGTGCTCTTCAGCAGCGCTGGACTGGGACCAAAAGACAGCCCAGGCATAGACCAGGCACTCATATATCCTATTTGTCTACAATAGGTTCAGTCCATTATGTATAGTGAAGATGAACTTAATGGGCTGCCCCATGTAAATGGTGGTCCAGTCTCTAAAAAATACAAAGAACTTTTTCCAAAACAACAACAGCATCTGCGAAAAAACAAACAGTAAAACCATAGCATCGTCCCCTGATGAGGGTTGGCCCACTGGGAAAATACCCTGTATGCCAGATGACCAGTCCAGCCCTGCTCCTCAGAGAAGTGCAGTGGCAGAACCTTGTGGAGGATGGGGGGCAATCGCTATTCCGACATACCGCTATTCCGACATACCGCTATTCCGACAGCCGACATACCGTAAGGTTAGGGTTAGGGTTAGGGTCAGGGTTAGGGTTAGGGTTAGGGTAACTGTATGCACTCTCCCTAAACTTAGTAAAAGCTGAGCAACGTAGCACAAACCAAAGAAATTGCATAACTCGCGCCGGTATTCCGACAATAGACATCAATGTCGGAATAGCGACATGTCGGAATAGCGCCACGTAACCGTGGAGGATGATGGTGGCAGCAGAACAGGACGGATGTAAGGGGTCTTACACACCAGGGCGGTAAAGCGTCGCGGAACGGCCGTGTTTTTTACCGGCGTCTGTGAAAATACATTGAAACATATCTGTCCTTACACACCAACCGGCGGTAGTCGGGCGTCAGCGGCGCGGGAGCCGGCTCCGCGCCACGCTGCATTTGGAAAATAGAACTCGAGCGTATTTTTCACGCCGGCGACCGGCGGTGTCTCATTCAAATGAATGGCAAAGTAGCACGCTAGCTTTGGCTGTGGGGGGGTTTTGAACAGGACTGGCCGCGCACGCCGACGCTGTCAGTGTGCAAGGCAGAAAAAAAACACACATGTTTGACCCCTAAGAGGCCCAGCCCAGATGTCCCAGTTCAAAGTGTCTTTGGGATTTCCCCTGCATTTCAGCATAACCTACTTAAAATGTACATGAAGTGGTTTGAAAAAAACAAAGCAAAAAACAAGAAAAACAGGCTGCTCAGCCTGTCCTGAACGCTCGACAATACCCAGCCGTCAAGTTGGTGTGTGGAGACACCTTAAGAAGCATATTCATTGCAACATATCAACCACCAGTTAGTTACTAATTACTTTATGGGCATTAGATGGTGTCTGTGGGAATCCCCATGCATTTCAGCATAGGCTACTGTACTGAGCATGTACTGAACAGAGTACTATAAACACCATACAGTTCTGATTGTGCTATATTGTTCTGAAAAAAAAAATCAGACAGAACTTCCATAATACCTAGCCCACAAAAGCCCTTTCAGGCGTATGTGTACATGAGTCGGACGTACATAAAGATTGTGTATGCAATTTCAAATGAGTGCATATATGTATGGCTAAAGAAATATAATAGGAAATCAGTGTGAAGATACCATAACACAGTATCTTCACACTTCTGTGTGTATGTGTGTTTATGCATGTGTGCGTGTGTGCGTGTGTCTGCTTGTGTGTGCGCGCACGTGTGTGTTTGTGTGCGTGTGCTTACATGCGTGTGTGAAAAAGATAACAGAGCTGGCTGGAGGGAGAAAGACAAAAGAGGAGACAAAGATACTGAGCAAGAATAAAGAACCCTGGATTAATCTGAAGATAAACCAACTCGAATCCCCAGGGGATTCAGATATTGCCAAACAGTACCTGTGGCAACGTTTGTTTGTGTCCATGAAATGTCGATAAAACAGCAGTACTTTTCTTCTACCTCATTGTGCTCTCTTATTTGCCATTGTTCACATCGATCTCTCTGAAAACTTTGTGTGATGCACAGCCTACGGGCGATATATTTTCTTTCTCATACAATTATGAGAGTATGACTTTGAGCATGAGTATGAGTATGATTTATTTTCACGACAAATAATGTTTAATGTAAATAATGTAAATAATATTTAGCAGACAGGTTTAAGGTTGACCTTAAAAAGATAAAGGTGGCTTAACCTGGATTAAGTACCTCTCCCATTGCTTTAGATCAGGGGTCCCCAAACTTTTTTCTCTGGGGGCCACATTATCGTTCCTGGCTGTGATCAGGGGCCGGGATCAATCATGTGGGCTGTACTAGGCCACTGCCTGTTATAGCCATAATTTCTAGCACAAAATAGTTCATCATTACAAGTGATTTGCAAAAGAAGTGAGTATTCACATGTTCAATTTGAAATACCACAGGTATTCCTTTTAATTTCCAATAACCATGTAAAAAAAACAAGGAAAGGTTAGAAAAATATGGTGATTGACAGTTTATGAGTGATACAATAGAAATGGTTGGCCTGTTTACCCTGAGATGAGAAACTATCAAGACAAGAAACTTCTGGTTACTCACACTAGGTTAGTGAAAATTAAACCGCAGGAAGGCCTGCTGAAAAACAAAATAAAATGTTTAAAAAATATATTTTATCTTTTTTTCTGTCTGTGAGGATTGCTTCTTTGGGCCAGTTCAAATGGTGAGGTGCATTGAGGTGGAGGGCCGGTCAAAGGGGCATGGCGGGCCGCATCCGGCCCCCGGGCCTTAGTTTGGGAACCCCTGCTTTAGATGAATTTGTAATGTCCTGTATGGTTTTTGCATGTGTTTGTTTTTCTCAAGTAGCTCACAAAATGTCACACCAAATTTCATGATTCTTATGGGCACTGGTCTAATTGAACTCTGTTGGTGAGCGGGTGTATGTGTATGTGTGGGTGTTGGTCTAGGGTTAAATTCATGAGCTTGTCAGAAGGCCAGTCACTAAAATGCGCTTATCCATATTTCATGAGTTTGTTGTTTGATACTGTTGTTTATTTATATGTCAAGTAGGCACCTGTTTGTTGATGTTTGGGCTTGAATTATATATATCCCTTCAATCTTTGTCAGCCAGTCTTAATTTATCAGGGCACCGCACACTGAACTCTGCAGGTGCGTTTATCTTGTGAATCATGTGTGCACACAGTGCATACCTTCCCCATAAGCATGGATAATATGCATACGGCAATGAGGGAATGGACACCTGCATCAATCATGCAAGTTAAATAAACAACAATGTTCACAATGGTCTGCCTATAGGAGCCTCATATAGTATTGGTAGCGCTGAACTATCGGACTGGTCCTTTAGTCCAGCGGTATCGTGACTCCCATTGGCGTGGTGGCGAGTTTGCGGCCCCAAGGGGATGGACTGCACCGTAATATGTCGGTTTACACTGGTGCCGTGACCTTGCCTGGCTCTTGCCCGACCTGTAGTTCCGCACAGCTTTGTGAGCTCCACTACTAGGTCTGGGAGCATGTAGCAGGATTCCATTTCTACAGTCAAAAAAATAATCGCAGCATTTATTGCTTCAATATCAACAAATTCTTTCAAAACCATTTTCTGTTGATCTCTAAAGCGTCAATATAGTCTATAATATGTCCTGTGACTCCTCAACGTGAGCTGCCAGTGATATTGAAGTGATAAATGCTCGGCATTATTTTTTGAGTCCAGAAATTGAATCCTGCCACATGCTCCCAGACCGATGTGTGTGTTTGGAGTGCCACCAGGGGGCTCCAGAGCACACACACGGAGGTCTGGTAGGAACCAAGCTAGCCGTGACCCGCATGGGAGTGAGGTTTAGGGGGGTGAGTGTAACGGAGGCCAACTAGCATAGTGTGGTGTGGAACATTCAAGATTCAAGATTCAAGATTCTTTAAATAGTCCCGAAGGAAATTTGTCTTGGACATACATAGCTGCCACATACACACAACATACACATGACGCCAAACAACAAAAACAACAATAAACACACACACATACATAGAAACACTCAAGTGCATATCCACCACATCCCACCACCCACATACATGGCATTACAGGATGGTAGTTGTTAATGACCTGCGTTCAGTAGGTTAACAGAAACAGGGACAAAAGAAAACCTATACCTATTCAAAAACACAGAATATTAGTAATTAGTCATTCTCAGATCTAAAATGCATTTCATGATTGCCCTGTAGTCCTATTTATAACAGTGTCAATAAATTTGAATCTAGTCTAACATTATGCCATAGAATAGAATAGAATAAAATAGAATAGACTTTTATTGTCATTTCAGCATTAAAATTGCCGTGACCCGCATGGGAGTGAGGTTTAGGGGGGTGAGTGTAACGGAGGCCAACTAGCATAGTGTGGTGTGGAACATTAGTAAAACCTCCCTCCCAAGGCCTGCTCAGTAATACGTCTGGTTACAGGAGCACATACAAAAACTGCAGTAGTTTCTATCGGTTCCTGTAATGATTTGGATGTAAACACGCTCAAATTAATGCTGAAAGTCTACAGTTAAAGCACAGCTTGTTTTTTTTTTTATTAAATCCACTTTGGAGGTGTGTAGAGCATGGATATACAGATCATATAATGGAATGGAAATTTGTACCAATCATAAGCTTACTAAAATCTTAAATATATTTGGAAGCACAATGTCCAGTTGAATATTTATTCTTCTAAGCATGGCAAGTTGAACTTTAAAGCTATGTAGTTTGGTCTTGTAAAAACAAGACAAGCTTGGGTCTCCAGTTAGACCACGTTTGAATTGCACAAAGGAAACCAGTATGTCTGGAAATTTCATCATTTCTCTGTATAAAATCTGAGCAGCAATGTACCTTTGAAACCATGAAACCATTCGATTAAAGTGATCACAGAACCCAAGACTGTGTGATACACTACACAGTCTTCCATTTGATGTACCCTTTTCTTCAGTAGTGATCCACATCATATGCTTTGCACAGCAATCTCGGGAGAAATAGTTTTTTCCTGTTCCTGAGTTTCCCGAGTGGTACAGTGTTTCACTGAGTACTGGGATGATTGGATTGGCCATAAGGTATACAGGGCATTTGCCCGGTGGACTGTTGATGACTTTGGCCTGGTCCTCCCCTCAGTGTAGTGCTATCAGCCCTCATGCTGCCACAGCTGACCTCTCAGAGTCAGATTTAAATATTCATTTGTCATGTTGTCACAGGCTTCACTGTCTTTCTCAATGCCTGATAGACCTAGCCTCGCGAGCCATCCTACGTACTTCCGCCAAAGGATTGGCTGCACTACGAGTCTGGCCTTGCTTCTCTGTGGAGTGTCTGGAGCGGTAGGATTTTGATGCGCAACGCGCATGATCATCATCATCATCATCATCATCATCATCATCATCTCTCTCTCTCTCTCTCTCTCTCTCTCTCTCTCTCTCTCTCTCTCTCTCTCTCTCTCTCTCTCTCTCTCTCTATCTCTCTATCTATCTATCTATCTATCTGTCTCTCTCTCTCTCTCTCTCTATTGCCCCTCCACAGTTGCAGTAGTGGTGGTGGACGTGGTGGTAATTGGTTATGAATGGGTCGTAGAACATTAACGCCTTCAGGTAATTGGATTTTCTTTGTAGGCTGCTGACAGTTATGGGCCATATTTCCGCACCTTGTAGTAGAGACCCATCAAACACACAAGGGTCAGAGTGAAGAGAAAAAAAAACCTGATGGTATGTGGAGCATGGGGTACCAAGAGATAATGCCAGCGCGCATTCTAAATTAATTATATAATTGCGTATGCCTGTGCGCTATTTTGTGCACATAATGTAGATTACTCTGTATGCTAAACTTGAGCTATATTCCAAGGTAGCAAGTTTGTTGTTTTTTTGTGAATGTCATACCGGGGCACAGCAAACCAATACCCAGGCACGTGCCCCTGTAAAATAGGACTGGCAACGCCCCTGATTTGGAGATTTTCTCCTAAGCATACTATTTCACCCTGTGATATTTATTACGTATAAGGTTGCACAGGTGAATAGGTAAGTGGCCTTTTGGCTTGCATCGTAAATCCTTTATCATGGTTTGGGATTAGACTCTTCTGGGTGGGGGCAGACAGCTGAGTTCAGGCTCCATCTCTCTCTGCAATTGATCAGCTCAGACATACTCTCAGCTGCATGGTCTTCCCTGCAGTTTTAATGCTGTGGACTAAGCTCAACTTTGGATCAGGTTTCAAATCAATAATTCACTATTGTTGAAAAAGAGTTTCAAAAAGTACAAGAAGTTATGTTGTGTTTACCCATTGTTTGCCAGCCAGTTTCACCATACATCTTGTGTTATTTCCTAATTTATTGTTTATCGCCATATATTATAAATCGAGGCATAGTGTTGTTCTTTACAATACTCAAGCCACTTTAGCTTTTACTTTTCCTCAGGTAAAAAAAAGCACAAACCAGTATAAATTATGCATTGGAGACATAATTGCTGTATTATTATATATTCTGGACCACCTATCAGCAGACAACAGCTGCATACATGTCCCATGAAATCCCTGGCTTGGTAATCATGACATGTTGAATGATGGGCCAGTGGCTCTGAGAAGACAGCTCCTGGTCGTGGAAAACATGCAAGGCATTAAAGTGCTCTATCTTCATCTGCCGAGGACACGGCGATACAAAAGACAGGCAGCCTGAAATATTTCTCCAGGCAGAGGCGATTCTAGGTTAAGTTGGGGCCCCAAGAAAAAATGTGAAAGAATGAACGATTGCAACAAATCTAACCTGGTTTCAGTGTTAGCTGTTGTGCCCCATCTAGTGGCTTGGGGCCCCAAGCGGCTGTCTGCCTGGTGACAAGATGCGCCTCTGTCTCCAAGTGTTTCGCTGCCAGCGAGGATGGGGGTTGTGAGTGTGCCCATTGTAGCAGTACATGTACATAGCTGTGCCATCACTGCCATCACTGCCACAGGAAAGTGACAGGATGAAGGACCATTAGCGTGGGTAATAAAATCTTTCTTTTCAAAGTGCCTCCCCATCACCACAACAGTACTGTACGTAATGCCATCACTACTGCTGTAAAGAAAGGGGGGCAAGGTCATTATGTGAGTGAGTTAAAGTGTTTTTGAAAATGTTCAAGAACATGACGTTCAATTCCCTAAATGATTTGTGGTTGGGTAGCAAAAAAATATATTTTTCAATGTCATCCTTCATTTTATGTGTAGAGGCAAGAAGGTTTCTTTTTAAAGTTATAATATGAGCAAGCACCTGACTTTCTTGCAAGACTGTCAGCTTGTCAAAGCAATCCAGAATTAATTTTAAAAGCTTTCACGACCCTCACTTTCCGAGAGATCCAAGGCCTGTCCAAATTGAATGGTTTGTGCAAACAGCACCACATTTAGCATTTCATATTTTCTTTAATTTGATGTGCGTGCGTATTCTCAAAATGGGATGTCATGATTTCTTGGCAGGCACTGTTCCCAGAAATCAATGAGGCATTCAAATGTTTTTTTTTTTGTAAAGGGTTTTTAAGGTATGAATCATTGAATGGATGGACATCAGTCCAAAGGTCCGTAAGGAAGTGTGCGTAAAATAACTAACAATCAAAAGGACCTCAAAGGGGGACTGAAAGGCCCCTCACACACTCAGCCTGATATAAGTACACAGTAAATTCTGCAGTGCTAATTTAACACCTTGAGAGTTGATTTGACATCATTTGGACTGAAATGAACTCTTTAAGTGTTGAATTAACACCGCAACATTTAAAATATTAAGGGAGTAGGGCATGATGGGGAGAGAGGGAGACTGGAACATAAACCAGGCCATACTCAAATCATGATAGCATGCATACCCTTAGATCAGGGATGGGGAACCTATGTCTTGAGGGCCACTCGCGGCCCTTGAAGCCGTTCTATACGGCCCCCAATATAATTTTAATGTTATGCAGCTTCACATGAAAGGTGACACATTTTGTAAAGGAATCTTAGAAATTACATTTGCAATACAATTAAGTTACATCCAGGGGACCTAGAGAAGGTGGGTCTGTTTTAAAGGTGTCTGCCTTCAATATAGGAGTGATTCTCTAATTCGACTACACTTTTAAGTCCGTGGATTTTATTTGGCAATTCCACTAACTATTAACTGCATCCAATGATGTTTTGGACATTAGAAAACATTTATCTTTCATATAATACAGAAAGTGTAGACATAGCATTATTTCCCTCAGCAAGAATGAATATTTAATACTGGTTTTGGGGGTTTTCATGCCGTCCTGTTTTCCAAATGTCATATTCAGTCTTCATATTAGCATGTAAAGAAACTTGTTTTGCCCAAGACGATTGCAAATGTTGATTCACAGTAATCATCACAATATGACAGAACTGTCAGAAAGACCACTGTCCTTTCCATTATACATGAAATTTGCCATTTTGTGTTTGTCCACGAAAACTGTGTTAACGGTGTCACGGTCTGAAACCTCCTCCATAAATCAGTAATGGTTTGGTCTTAGGCCATACGAATAACATCACGTGATGTCATAACCTCTTTGGCAGGATACGGGAAGACTTTTTGGTAAATATTGAGCTCCATCCTTCCATAATTTAATCCATTCTTTTTCATGTTCTCATAGCGGGAAAATTGCCTGTCAACGGTGTTATCAACATATTCATAAGAATCTGAATTAGAAATCACATGTAGAAAAACACAGATAAAGCATACAGATACATGAATTGATTAAGGTGTTGTGGTGGAACTTCTGAGGTCCTCAGTTAGCACAACACCATAAAAATGGCTGAAATGTCAACGGTGTTAGGGTTGCCAGATGAGGCTGATGATTTCCAGCCCAAAAAGTGATCAAAATCCGCCCTAAAAACCCGCCCAATTCTATTGATTTATATGGCAGTGGGAAGGTTTTTCTGATAGATGCCATTTTTAACCGCACCCGGCCATCCTAAGCAGCCCAATTGTGCGGGAACCAGCCCAATCTGGCAACACTGATGACAGTTGAGGAGGAGTATGTTTTTGCCAATTTATATCCATATTGACAGACAAACAAACTAAATAATTTGTGTTCTAGGGAGATGGGTTTGTCTGCTCTGTTTTTTCTCCTAAAAAAGTGCCGACTTGTTCCCCTGCACTGTTGACCGTAACACCGTTGACTGTTTTGAAAGTGTTTTTGCGCTATTGATCCCTTATGTGTTGGAAAAATCCTATGAACATACACTAGGGATTATCTCTGGAGAAGGAAGTCTTGTGTAAGGAGGGTGACTATATTCAAATCCGACGTTACAGGGATTTATGATGAAAAATGTGTCAGTCTGTATCACAGTGACTCATAAAATCCTACTTATGAAGCTCAACAATCACATTTTCTATATCAGTTGCACAGATTAAAGACAACATTACTGCTAAGGGACATAAGCACTTTCAAACATATATTGTTTCAACTCTGTAGTATTTTTATATATGTTTGAAATGACATAGTATTTGTCCATAACACTATTGACAAAATAATTAAGCAAATGTTCGCTTTCATTAGAGTATTTATCAAATGATTTAAGATTAAGCTTGGCAATTTGTTTGTTTGGAAACTTAAATATATACACTATGTAAACATCTAGGTCATTTAGTTGAAAAAAAATACTGATAATTGACATTTTGCTTTTGCCAAAAGCGTAGGGGAATCGTAGAATCACTCATAGGCCTAAAGTGCAGGATAAATCCTGGTTTGTGTTCATAATACTGCTCTCGGAGGACATTTACAGCCCTCAGAGGAATTTGAAGTGGACCTTTGAATGAAAAAGGTTCCCCACCCCTGCCTGGTTGTATGGGACGGAGTGTGCCTCATCCACCCCCCACCCCTTTTTTTTAACCCCTCACATCCCACGCCTGTCTCCATCTGTCTACCTTGTAGCTAAGATAGCGGAGAATACTTTTCTATTTTGAGGGGTTTTATGTATAAGAGAGGGGGACGTTATCAGGATTTAGGCCATGTTTTTGCACGTACTACAATTTAATTGCAAACTGATGTGGATTAAACTAAACTCCATTTATATGAAACAAGATCATAGCTCTCACTTACAGTGAATCAAGCACTGCACAACAGGAGATTTTACCACATGCTTGCTCTGGATTCTAACCTGAAACCACTTAAAGTCCCCACGTCCTGTAGTGTAGCCCATGGATTTAACCCATTTTAGCCTAAGCCCTTTTTGTGAAAGGGGGCCCTGTACCTATTAAATCCTAAATATCTCAGCCTTCGAAGCACATGCAAACATGAATTAAAAGTAAGACCCACATTTTGCATTAGAATGTGTTCATTCAGCCCTAACATAAATGTTTAATAAAAAATAAACCCTCAAATCTCAAGAGCCGGAATGCAGCGTATATGTGTCTCCAGGCTAAAATGGATTTAAAGTGAGTGATGCCCCAGAAAATTGGCACCCTTGTCATGCCACATAATGACCACTTTCCATTTCCACAACTGTCCATGTCAGGGAAAGAGACATGAAAAAGACTATTGGGAAATGGGAAACGGCTCTCCTGTCCCTTTTGATCCTTGCCTTCAATTCTTTGAAATCACATTGACTCAGAGGTGTTTCTGTTTGCTGCCCAATTCAGAAGTAAGGGTTTCAGATTTTCTCAAGGAAATGTCTAAAAGAAAAAAGTGTTTTGTCTCTGCAGAGCTGTGCAGCATGATGTACCTATGTGCATTCAAAGCCATTCAAAGTGGTGGTTGAGATGGCTAGGGTGGGTATTGGCAACTTTGTCACGATACGATACGATACACATCCCGACAAAGGGGTCACGATACGTATTGTATACCTTTTTAAAGTTTTTACTTTTAAATTTTTTTAATTTTTTTTTTACATTTTTCAGAAAACAGACATAGCTTACGTATACGGTAATCAAATCTTACTTTTTTAAAAAATCTGTAGAGAAACAGTTACACGTATGTAGAACTCGGTCTCCACAAAGATGTTTGCCTACTGCATAGCAAGGAGCAACTGTCACATGCAGTTTCAGCAACTTGATTGACTCATTTTTTGTTGCACATGAAATATTGTGATACTGAGCCTCCATATCAGTATATTGTGAAGAGGACCGCGATACTGTATCCCGATACCGATATTTTGAACACACCCCTAGGGATGGCACAGCAGGCTGCCCAAATGATTCCTGATGCTGGTCTATATTTTTGTTTTCTCCTGGCTGCGCGACACTACGTAGCTGTGCACAACTCAACCTCTGATTGTTGGAAACCGCTGTCAGTCAAAAAATTAGTTCACGTGGTTGGCAGCCAGTGTCTTGCCTCTCCTCACAACATTGTGTTTATAAACACGGTGAACCCATGTATGTTGCAAGCAGGTCTGGAACATCAAGTCGCAACTTGCCTCAGGGTTGTAGCCTTTATCCTTGCCTTCAATGATATCAATGGTTTTTGAATATCCCTTTCCCATAAGAGGTTCACAACAAAACCTTTGGTCAGAATGGTAGCTTAATTAAGCGCTGACTAATTTTGTGATTTTAGCTTTTAAACTCAATCACACTCTGGTTCCATATCCAATTAACAAACAAAAAGTATAATAAGCTTAACCACTTTACTGCAAAATCTCGTTCATAGTTACAGGTCACAGTATTATTATTATAATTCTGTATTTTGTTTTAAAGTAGGCTACTAATAATATTGTATTTTCACCTCTGAGTGCACCTGAGACAATTCCCACTTCTAATATAAGTCTCTTTCACACACAGAGAGAGACACACAGACACACACGCGCGCGCACACACACACACACACACACACACACACACACACACACACACACACACACACACACACACACACACACACACACACACACACACACACACACACACACACACACACACACACACACACACCTCACCCTTAAATTGGCTGGTGGAATTCACATTTCCCCATTTAATTTTCGCTCCGCGTCCAAGTGAGCCTTTAGAGGTAAGCCATGTAAGCCAGGTGTTGACTGAATGTTACATTGCAAGGCTGGGGTTCATGCTCGTTGTGTAATTTAACTGTGGTCATGCAAGTAACCTTGTTAAGCATTTATATTCTTATATCGTTTTATTTCCCTACTCACCTTTTCAGTTCGAGGGGGGAATTCTCTCTAATCCATTTCATGGACAAAACATAAAACAACAAAACGGAGGGAAAAGTCAGAAGTCTCTAGAATTCTCTGGAAGTGTTAACATATTCAGAACCATTTGAGTGTATGCACTTTGGTTCCCTGTTTTTGACCAAAAATTACCTGAGAACATATGTATTTATTACTCGATATAGTATTATCTGTGGTAGAAGTGTAATGCTGTAAACGACATATCAGACACAATACACAAGTGTTATGAACATGGATGAGGCCATGAGACTGCACGAGCACTCAAGGAATTTTGAATGCAAACAATAAAACATGAATGATTTCAGAATAGTTGCCTGATAATGTGAAACTAAGGTAAGTTGATATGTTCAATATTACAACTAACCGGATAATGCATGGTATGACACGCATCAGTGAGGACTTTACAAACCGAGGAAATGCAGTTAGGGAATATAAGTGCTACCTCCTATCCCAAATTGACCCTATACCTTCAAAACTAAAGCACAATGGAAAAAATTACAATTACTTCCATCCATCAAATCAGAACCTCGCGCTGTTTAAACTGTGACTGCTGTGGAGTATCGCGTTCACATGAGTGGATGTGGTGTTATTGTAAATCCAATAGTGCGCTAAAGCACATAATGCAGTACATGTGCTATTAATTCTCCCCTGTTGACAGCGGGGACAGCTTATATTAAATAGTTGTTGATTAAGGGAGTTGTATTAATATTAAAAAGATTCTCCTTTGTGCCACTGTGGGAGGGAAGCAAGGGGGGCAGAAGGAGATTGAATATCTCACAGGCACCATATATCAAATGTAATACAGGGTGTATTGCGTTGCCGTCTAATGCATGGGTATCTTATTCGCCCTGGGTATGTTTTATTTCTACTTCTCTCATCCATGCTTCCAATAAAATCCCTCTCTTTTCTGATTTAGCTGGGGGATAGTCTGAGCTGGGGAGGGGAGAGCAGGCGAAGCCACAGAAGCCCCACAGCCCACCTCACTCCTCCTCTACCGAGTCATTTGTCTTGGAATGCTGAGCTGTGCCATTTGTTTTTACACCCTCTCTCTTTCTTCACCTGCTTCTTTTCTTGTCATATACTTTGTGTCTGCCATGTATTTCCCTTTCTCTTTCTCTTTCTCTTTCTCTTTCTCTTTCTCACATCTCTCTCTCTCTCTCTCTCTATCTCTCTCTCTCTCTCTCTCTTGCTCTCCACCACATCATGTCAACCTCCACCGCAACAGTTTCTCAGCACCTTTGTGAGTAATACATACGTCACAACAATTAAACACTATACAGTACATTTGGTCAAATAACTTATATTGACAGATGCTCAATTTAGGCCTACCTAAAAGAACTATTGATGGTCAATGCAATCAAGATTGAAATTCTAGTAAAATAGCCACTATAGGCCCAAGGATATATACATTGTTGGGTTTTGCAAAAGTTGATTTACCTCCCTCTGTATAGGCCCTAGAACAGCCAAGGTAATCAGTCAACACTTCATCACTGGACATAAAACCCTCAGACACTCTCAGAGACGATTCTAGGGTCAGGTGGGGCCCCAAGCGAAAATTCAAAGGACGGAACATTTAAAACAAACCTTTAAAGCACCTACTATAGTAAAGTGTGAGCCATTTTTCACCATATAGGGGCTTGGGGGCCCCAAGCGGCTGCCTGCCTAGCCTGGTGACAAGATGCGTCTCTGTGCACTCTGAGGAAAAGAGCGTACATATTAAAGGAGTCATTCCCTGAGAAACCATTTACTGCCTTTAAAACAAATAAAAATAAAAATACGCTATAACAGGTTACTCCATGTTGCTGTGTGTCACAAAATGTTGCTCTACTGCAAGCCTTCATCAATGAATGGCCAAAAACAGAATAATGAACAAATGAGATAAGAAGTCTCGTAGCAACATATTCACCAAGAAAAAAACAGGCGGTTTCCTTAGAAAGCCTAATGTGGCCCTGCTGTGCTCAAGCTGTAGGTTGCAGTACTATGTCAGCTACCCAAGCTCGATTCCGACCTGGGTCTTTTGTGATCCTTCCCCGTCTCTCTCTCCCCATTAGTGTCCTGTATATCACTTCACTGTCCTGTCACAAGTGTAGGCAAAAAAGGCGAAATAAATCTTTAAAAAATGTGTCACGTGGCCTGTGACTATAGCATATCTGAGGATTTACTCTTCTTGCCTTGCCTCCTCCACCAGAGTGTCAACATGAAAGACCACAGCAGAATTAATGGAGTAAAATAATGCATTGACTCCTTTAAAACATGTTGTCCTCCTCACCTCACCGTACATCAATATTCCCTGCTGTTGCAGACGCATGGAGACACAGACACACACACACACACGCATGCGCGCGCACACACACACACACACACACACACACACACAGACACACACACACACACACACACACACACACACACACACACACACACACACACACACACACACACACACACACACACACACACACACACACACACACACACACACACACACAGAGAGTTGTGCTATATGAGGATATCTGAGGCACTGGCTTTGTATTTCAGGATGTCAATTTTTGGGGGAATTTTTGAGGTTGTAGGAGGACACAAGCCTGGTGTCACGAGCCCCTGGGACATTGCTGCACTTTCTATTACAATTTCATCAACGCAGATTCCTGTGTTAAGAAAATCTGCTCAACTGGCTGTCTGTTTAAGCACTGTAACTCAATAATTAACAGGCAGATAAATGTTAGTTGTTCAAAAGTTTTGACATGTAGTTGGGAGGTAAATGACCCTTTAGCAGCAAGTAATTGGATCATTTGACGGCTTTTGTTTGTACTAAGATGTAGGCTACCTCAGCATGTTTTGCCCAAAGTGCATTTCTTTCCATTTTTGTCACACTTTTCCCTCCAAAAGATTTCTTTCCATGGTTTCTTCAAATCTCTCTCTTTCTCTTTCTCTCTCTCTCTCTCTCTCTCTCTCTCTCTCTCTCTCTCTCTCTCTCTCGCTCTCTCTCTCTCTCTCTCTCTCGCTCTCTCTCTCTCTCTCTCTCTCTCTCTCTCTCTCTCTCTCGCTCTCTCGCTCTCTCTGAATCTCCGCTGGCATTTCATTGGGCTTTTGTTGTTGTTTAAATTGCAGGCCTTGGCGGCTGGAGAACACTGCCCACCGTTTAATTCCTTGCATCTTACTAGTCATAACCACTTTACAGTACAGTGGAAGTCTTGCTAATCTATTTACTTGTTGTGTAGCTCAGCTGCACTCTGTCGTCTCCCTCCCCTCCTTCTACTCTCTGAAGTTGGAGGTGAACATGAAGCTCATCTCTTGCTATCTCTGTACACTCGTTGCCTCTCACCATGTTGTCATTGTAGTTCGAACACGCTTGGCTTAATCGTTCGTGTCAATCGAAGCCCTCGTAGCTATTATGTTAGTGCAGTGCACCGCTGCTTGATCACTAGTATCTGTCAGGTGCTGTGCTGTGCAGTCTACGGCGTTGCTTCAGCAGCCCCCCCCCACCTCTCTCTCTCTCTCTCTCTCTCTCTCTCTCTCTCTCTCTTCTCTCTCTCTCTCTCTCTCTCTCGCTCTCTCTCTCTCTCTCTCTCTCTCTCTCTCTCTCTCTCTCTCTCTCTCTCTCTCTCTTTCTGCCCTGCACCAGCCCTAATTGCTTTGACACAACGTCACTTTGCGGTGTCTTGTAATGGCTTTGAAGCCAGATAGTGCAGGGGTGTGTTGTTCATTCTGAAAAGTTAGAGAACTTTGAAAAAGAGCTATTTTCCAAAATGCCATTCAATGCAATTTTGAGATTTTTTTCAGATTTAATTTCAATAGCATCATGGAAAAAAAAAATTCTCTACCTTCAAGTTGTCTTGGAATATTATACTGCGTGTATGTGTTCATGTGTATGTAAAAGTGTACAACAGTAAGCATAATGTTCTAGTACTAAAGTAGCAGGTGTAAGACTTAGTATTACAGTTTTTCTCGATTGCCTCCACACAATTTTCGGAATCGGTCCTCGAATTCTCAAAACTCTACACACAAATCTCCAAACCTCACACACAACGGGCCAAACTCTTCACTACCTCTGAAAAATGCACGTCTTGTCTCAAAACAATGTACTCTCTTCTAAAAACCTCATTTTGTCGTCAAATGACACACACAGACAGTCACTACAATACACATTTGCAGACCCATTAAAACACTGTTGGGCACAGGGTAAAACTAATTTCTCCCAGTAACTTGGGCCTTTTTCTGGATTGCATGGATACTGTGACATAAGTTGGAAAAACTTCATTCCCACAACACACAAACAGAAACAGAAAGATTTGTATTTCTTTTTCACAAAAACAACACAAAGATAAACCCCACTGCCTATTTGGCAGTACAAAAAACCTATTACATTACTGTATAGCCTATTGCTATGAAAAAAAACCACACACTCACATCTACTCTGCTTCATCCTGCCTTTTACAGTTTTTCTCGATTGCCTCCACACAAGTTCTGGTACTTCACACACAATTCTCGGAACATCTCACCCATTTCCCAACTCCCCTAACCAATGTCACTGAACACTAAACACAATTCCTACTTAACACTCAAATTCCAGTTTTAAAACACACTCTTTTCACACCATTACACACAATTCTCTGGATTACACTCAATTTTCATAAAGAAAAACACTGGGTTTCTCATGGAACACACTGTCATTCACAACACTACAATCAACTGCAACTATGTTCACTTCCTCATCACATGGGCAAACTCTCTTCATACCGGTTTACAATCTGAAATCATCACCCCATAAGGACACACATTGCATGTGATATTGATGAAAACATGAGTGGATGCAGTGTGAAAACACATTTTTTCCGTTTTTGAACTCCAAAATCTGTTATACAAGAGATCACTTTCATGTGGTTACCCAATATTTTACAATAGATTAGTGTATTTTTTTAAAAAGTCAGGAAAAATATGTCAAATATATTTTTTGCCACACATCTGTGTACTCAATCGAGGAGGCATGTGGTGATATTGCTGTTGATGCCTTATGGATGCGCCATGCAAGACGGTATTTCCCTCATTGCCTGGCCAGGGAAACTATTGCATGTGATGTGGATGAGGTCCTCTGGCCAGACCACAATACAGTTTTTCTCGATTGCCTACACACAATTTTCTGTGTGTGTCATTTGACGACAAAATGAGGTTTTTAGAAGAGAGTACATTGTTTTGAGACAAGACGTGCATTTTTCAGAGGTAGTGAAGAGTTTGGCCCGTTGTGTGTGAGGTTTGGAGATTTGTGTGTAGAGTTTTGAGAATTCGAAGACTGATTCCGAAAATTGTGTGTAGGCAATCGAGAAAAACTGTATTGTGGTCTGGCCAGAGGACCTCATCCACATCACATGCAATAGTTTCCCTGGCCAGGCAACGAGGGAAATACCGTCTTGCATGGCGCATCCACCCAGAGAAGGCATCAACAGCAATATCGCCACATGCCTCCTCCATTGAGTACACAGATGTGTGGCAAAAAATATATTTTACATATTTTTCTGACATTTTTAAAAAAAAATCACTAATTTATTGTAAAATATTGGGTAACCACATGAAAGTGATCTCTTGTATAACAGATTTTGGAGTTCAAAAACGGAAAAAATGTGTTTTCACACTGCATCCACTCATGTTTTCATCAATATCACATGCAATGTGTGTCCTTATGGGGTGATGATTTCAGATTGTAAACCGGTATGAAGAGAGTTTGCCCATGTGATGAGGAAGTGAACATAGTATGGCAGTTGATTGTAGTGTTGTGAATGACAGTGTGTTCCATGAGAAACCCAGTGTTTTTCTTTATGAAAATTGAGTGTAATCCAGAGAATTGTGTGTAATGGTGTGAAAAGAGTGTGTTTTAAAACTGGAATTTGAGTGTTAAGTAGGAATTGTGTTTAGTGTTCAGTGTTCAGTGTTCAGTTAGGGGGGTTGGGAAATGGGTGAGATGTTCCGAGAATTGTGTGTGAAGTACCAGAACTTGTGTGGAGGCAATCGAGGAAAACTGTAAAGGCATTTAGTCTAGACTTCCCATATCCTTGCTTTCTATGTATAGACAGAAAAGTTGTCAAAAGATTCATTTATTAAATCTTTTTGATTTAAAAAAAGAAAAATCTGTTTGATTTATATCTGTTCGCAAAAGTTTTATTAAGTTTTACGAACACAAACAACTTCACAAATGACTGTCATAGAAGTCCTTTTCATATCAAAGCACAGGGGAGGGAGTTGTCCATTAATGATATCTGTTGTGCATGTTAAAGATGTCTTTCCCTAACTCACTTGTGTGTGGGAGGAAAATTAAATGTGCTGGCAGCAGATTATCCGAACGCTGCTCAACTCCCTTTGCTCGCTCTGCTGTTTGGACAGACCAGCGACCAACTTCAAGCAAGTTCGGGTGACAGGCCGGTGGCAGCCACCACAGGCCTTGAAATAGAGGAATCAAAGGCTGTTTCCCTCTATTATGCATTTGTCTGTCACCTGGTTTCAGCTCCTTACTGTCTACTCTATATCTATTTGTAAAATATATGATTATTATTACCTTCATGGACACATAAAACACTGTGTTTTTCATAGCAAAGTACAGGCATTTATCTATTAGGGATGTTATCTTTTGTGCATGCTTATGGGATGTCCTTAACTCGCCTATGTTATGTGTGGGAGGAAAATTAAATGTGCTCCCAGATGATTAGCTGAACGCTACTCAACTCCCTCTGCTCTTCTCTGCTTTGTGGATGTGGATGGAAGGCCAACTTCAAGCAAGTCCGGGTGACAGGCCGGTGGCAGGCAGCCGCCACAGGCCTTGAAAACGGAGTAATCAAAAAGCTGTTTCCCTCTATTATGTCTCACCATTCACAGCCAGCCTATTCACTGCACTTTCAAAGATGGGCCGGACTGGGACGAAAACTCATGCCGGGCATTTTCAACCAAGATCAGGCATTGAGAGGAACAATGAAGCCTGTGACAACATATTTAGTCATCTGTGTTACAAGCTATTTTGACCTCAACTCTGACTTGGAGAGGTCAGCAGTGATGTCATGAGGAGTAATACCAGTACATTGAGGGGAGGACCATCAACAATCATCAACAGTCCACCAGGCAAATGCCCTGTATGCATTATGACCAGTCCAGCCATGCTTTCAAAGATGGATTCCTCAGAGACTTCTGGGCTTACTCATGTATTAGAATTCTGTCAAAAAAAGAACAACATTTCTCTCCTCTTAAAAATATATATAGGGAAGGCTGAGGCAAGGCTGTTGGTTTGACTTTGACTGAGATGTTTTCAAAACTGCAGTCAGTCCCAGATGGCAGTCTGGGAGATGTCATCTCCTGTGCCATGCCATTACTTTGAAGCACAGCACTGGTCCTTACGTAAGTTAGACGCCTGCTACATTAATTGCAATTAATGAATTGTTTACACAGCACCAGCCACTCACCATTCAATAGATTTACATGCATTGACAGATATTCATGTATGTTCAGGTGAAAGAAAGAAGAAACAAACAAACAACAAAAAACAGAAGAAAGAACATTTGAGGCAGAAACAAATGTCTTGAAGGGAGTCAAATATTTTAAGGAACTAATCAGCATTGAGTAATTGAAATGAAACTTTTCAAGCGTTGATGGTAATTTCTTGGTAATTTCTTGGAATCTGAAAACCGTACTATGGAAATTGATTATAGAGACACATGTCTTGCTGTCGAGCCATTCTAAGGGGTCAAACATACCAAAGCCGAACGGAATGGCCGTGGGACGAATGTGGTCTTTCTGCCGTTGTGTTTTTCTCTGCCTTTCACACTGACAGCGTCGGCGTGTGCGACCAGTCCTGTTCAAAACCCCCCCACAGCCAAAGCTAGCGTGCTACTTTGCCATTCATTTGAATGAGACACCGCCGGTCGCCATCGTGAAAAATACGCTCGAGTTCTATTTTCCAAATGCAGCGCGGCGTGGAGCCGGCTCCCGCGCCGCTGACGCCCGACTACCGCCGGATGGTGTGTAAGGACACACTGTAAAAAGAGATCTATAGGATTTACTCAATTTAATTGGTGTAAGGATTTCCACAGTCCTAAATAGAGTATTACGTACCCCTACATATTCAGTTAAGATTAACCAATTCCAGAAGTTCTGTTATACTGACCACATCAAAGTAAAAAATACTGGTAAAAATGGGGTAACATTTACTCATTTCAGGTAGCTTTTTATCACCACTTGTTACTGTTAAAAATTGGTTAAAATTTACTCATTTCATGTAGCTTTTTATTAACACCTATTACTGATAAAAATAGGTTAACGTTTACTCATTTCAGGTAGCTTTTTATTACCACTTGTTACTGTTAAAAATTGGTTAAAATTTACTCATTTCATGTAGCTTTTTATTAACACCTATTACTGATAAAAAAGGGTTAACGTTTACTCATTTCATGGAGCCTTTTAGTATTACTGCTTATTTATCAACTGCTAATTATTCTGATTACTTTATTGCTGTGTTATTCTTATTCCTATTAACCAGAGGTGAAAAGAGTACTAAAATATTTTACTCTGAGTAAAATATTTTAGTACTCTTTTCACCTCTGGTTAATAGAAATAAGAAAAATACAACAATAAAGTAATCAGAATAATTACTCTGTTGAAATTGTACTCAATCACAAGTAAATGTACCATTGAAAGAATCTACTTAGGTAAAAATAAAAAGTATATCATTTAAAATTAAAATAAACTTTGAGAAAAACTAAAAAGTTACTTTTTAACAATCAGTGTTTTCTGCCTCTACTGTGTTGTGCAAACGTCCACCAGGGAAATTACAATTACAACAAACCTGTGCATATCAACCAAGATGTTTTATTTAAAGGGATATCGCCAACAGGAAAATTTGAAAAATGAGCAGATACTCAATGTTTCAGTTTATCTCACAAAAAGTAAACAAACATTAACAACAGGACCATTTAATTCACGAGTTTGCCCTGGAGTATGGTAACCATAGTCAATAGGCATAATTCGATGTTAGCTGGCCTCTGTCCTGGGACCCTGCGGAGATCATGCGGCACGAGATCCGCTTCCACTCCATAAGTGTAGGGGACATGTAGCTGGGTGATCCAGTGAGATGAGGGAGTAGGGGGAGGTGCTGGGACAATTAGGATAGCCTTTGCGCATGACAGGGGAAGGAGGGAAGGTGGGATTTAAATTTACGCGAAGGCGGAAGCTTGACATGGCAACTGTCAATAACTCTCAGACTTCCTCCAGAACTAGGTTTATATAAACAACATGTAGAATTTGTAGCAGTTTTTGACAGAAATAGTCAAATTTTGTTCCGTTTTCACTTTGTTACTGATAAAGGCACATCAGTGTATACTGTTCTACCATTAAACTGCACACATAAAAAGGATACCAGTTTCTTTTAAAAAAGGATATCAGTTCCAGTCTATTTGGTGTCCAGGACAACAGTTTCAAACAAACGGCTGCTCTACTTTTCAAAGACTAAATCCAAGAATACTCAGAATTCGGTTTACTCTTTGAGGAAGACATACAGCAGTGAAACATCAGAGTCCAACCATACTGATAACATTGCAAAGATCTCCTACTTATTACAAAATCACTTGTTTAGTGGTAAATAGTTGGGATACGGGACAATTAACCGGTCAGGCCACTCAGAGAAACCATTAGCAATTACAGCATACTGTATACTGGAGAGGTCAGTAGAGCTGCAAAGTGGCTCACAGAGACCGGAGGTGCTGTGGACGTTGAAGGCACGGTGGATGGTGGCAGGGATGACCCAGGTGCTGCAGGCACAGTGATGGCTGGCAGCATGGTGGGGAGTGGCACGGATGACCCAGGCGCTGCAGGCACGGTGATGGCTGGCGGCACGGATGACCCAAAAGGTGGATGGTGGCAGGGACAACCCAGAGCATGGCAGTATGGTGGAAAGAGCTGCTGCACCGAGTGGAGGGACTTCAGGGATGGGCACAGTGAAGTCTTCAACCTTTTCATGATTGTCCTCCACTGTGATGCCCCTTTAACAATAACACATACTGATTACTACATATGCGAGTGAAATACAGTATGCCAAAAAGAGTAAAAAGATAATGGACAGAAAAACAACGTACAGTGCCTGTATTTTTATGCCCAGTATCTCCTCTCGTTCCTCTTCAGGACCATCATCTCAGGTGTGACCACAGAACACTGTCGCCTTCTTTCATCAGGCTGCCCTTCTCCCGCTCCTGGGTCTTCTCAATGTTGTCAGTTGTCACGCACCTGAACACAACCCTGGGACAAGATACACTATTAAGAATACTCATTGGTTAAACTTTTTTCTTTAAAGGTACATTCTATGGTCTGTTTTGGTCATCTGTCTAGAGCTGAAAAAGTAAAGGGGTTGAGTTATTAGTAACAGTTGTGACCAATCCACAGTGTATTTGCCCTCTACACAGTTCTTGACAGCTTCACATAGAAGTTAAGTCATCAGACTGCTCACACATTGTTGACTCAAACACACACAGAGACAGTGCAGACCCTAAAGAGAGAAGACCTGCCATCCTTTTTTTAAATAGAGACCCTAAAAAGAACACTTGTTACGCTATTCTACGGGAATAGGCTGTTTCAGAACATAGGAGTTTGTTTCAAGAAATTTAAGAACGACCGGACTGAGGCCACCATAAGGAATGAGCGGTTCCAATTCATATCTGAAGTTATCGTGACCATTCATTTGCTTATTTCAGAAATAACACCTGGCTAGTTTCTTTACAAATGTGCATACATGGTCCATTGTGCTCCAACAATGAGAGCGCAGCTTGATTATGTCACATCTGTATGCAAACAGTAAAGGGATCTATTGACCTCAAAGGTGCACTGTGAAATGTATTTGGCAGTCTCGTTCCATAATTCATGCGGCCCAGTCATAAATCTTTTTCACTGATTCTTACCACCACCATCAAATTCAAAATATTCTCTATGACTGCGCAAATTGCAATATTAGTTATAATAGTACTAACTGTAAATATGAGTTTATTATTTAGTTGCAAAATCTACTCTGCCACCATCCTACACAGTGCACAGTGCAACAAGGACAGCAAGCCTGAGTGAGTGAAAATGGCTATTCATAAACAAATAACATGACAGTGTTATGGCCTTTAAGTCTGTTTATTTTTCTTCAGTCGGCGACTTACCCTGTTCCAGAATGACTTCAGGACAACCATGCATATAAAAGATGCAACACCACTGCCTGAAACACATATTAAAAGCACATAACAATTAAGTTACAAGTAAGTCATTCTTGGTCATTAATATGACTTGCCACACACCACATAGGCTGTAGCTTACATGAGAGGTAAGCAGTTACCGCCTTTTCTCAACTCCTGCAGTAGGCAGAAGCAGAACACCTTCATTATGCACAAAACATTGTGAATAATTTGACATGGATAAAGTTTAAGAAGTTGTACTTTTACACTTGATTATTATGTAAACATTTCTACTCCTTGCAATTGCTATCCGTTTAGAAGCATTTGTTTCACTTTTTATACTACAGTAGTTGTGAAAATATAGGCTACCGGTCTCTTTTCGTTGGACTGCCCTTCCTAATGTCAAACGTCATCATTTCGGTACAACTGAAGTGTGTGCGAACTGCGGAGACCAGCGAGAGAGAGAGAGAGAGAGAGAGAGAGAGAGAGAGAGAGAATGGCTGTGCTTATGGAACCTGCGCGTGTCTGTTCATAGCGAGTCCTTCGACTATGAAAGCAACTATCAAACTATCGTTGTCAAAACTAACCCTGAGATTGAGTTTGCAACGTCCAACAAAAAATAACTGACTTCATGTTAGGTGATGTTATGACCGTGGATGATCACATTGGGAGGTCCCTCGCCAAAAACCTCCTCTCACCACTACTCAGAGTAACATAAGGGCGTGTTGGTCTACATAGGACTACTTACTATGATACATTTACAACAAACTAATCAATGTCTCCTCGCAATGTTAACGGATTGATCCTTTGTTAGCGTTTATTCTCAGCAGGATTTAGCATGTCTAGGGTAGCGTTGTTTAAAAAGTTATTTAATTTGATGATCGATTCCTCTCGCTCCCCCTCTCCCTCACAGGCAGGCACCCGGCATGCACACACCGTCTGTCTCGCTCCCCATCTTCAAACTGTCATTCAAACTAAGAATGTCTACGATTATGATTAATAATACAAAAAAGTCTTTAGTTGACTCGGCACGGAGGCATCCCAGAATGATGACTGTTTACGCACACTGCTTTGACAGT
This sequence comes from Engraulis encrasicolus, assembly GCF_034702125.1. Taxonomy (NCBI): domain Eukaryota; kingdom Metazoa; phylum Chordata; class Actinopteri; order Clupeiformes; family Engraulidae; genus Engraulis; species Engraulis encrasicolus. The sequence continues at coordinate 45,955,586 of NC_085868.1, forward strand.
TGATATGAAGCATTTCGTCGCGCATTTCATTGATTTGAAAACTTGGTGACCATAGGAATTTACACATTTTTAAAACAACATTCAAAGAGGACGATTCGCGAAGGGAACTGCTGAAAGACTTACGAAGGATTCAGTGACCAGCTACAAACGTAGCCGTTCCATGTTGAATGGATTTATTGTGGAGAATGAAATAGAGTAATGTGCCGTTCGTAGTCTGTCTACGAGCACAGTCCTTTAGGTGCATGTAACTTGTAAGATTATCACACTACAGCCTTGTGTGAAAGCAAAAAAGGAGGCTATCTTGTAGAATTTTCTCCTCCGTGCTTTCGCGTGATGCAGAGCATCAAGTGGCAGTGGCAGCGCAAACAGTGGATGGAACATTCGGCAACAAATATTTGTAGAACGACACACGAGGTCAGGTCCCCACCAGCAGCCAGTCCCAGTCTGCGCGCCAAAACTAGCCAACAAGGCAACATTTGAGAATGGAAAAAAACTTGGCTGCAGTGGGTTTCATTCTACAACATTTTGAAATTGGTAGTGCTATCCGTTCATCTTTAACACAGGGCATACTTGTTGCCTTCTCCAAACGAAGTTTGAACGGCAGCGTACAGGTCCATTGACCTGTCTGTCTGCCCAGTGCGTTGCTGATAGCAGCTGCCTGAGTCACAGACAGACAGTTATTACGAGCCAACTACAACTCTAGCGTGATTTAGTTTCCTTTTGATCATTGTTCATGTTTTGTATCCCATGTTTAATGCACGACTGGCCAGCTTACCTTCTGAATTTGTCCCGTCCATTGGAAGTTAACTTCATCCGCTGCGAGGCTCGCCACAGTCGTCGGTTGATTCTTCTTCCAATGAAGTCCCAGGACGCAATGCGCATTGCGGGCCTTAACCAATTTCAATAGGTAGTTTTGACAGAGACGGTTTGGATCATACTAGCCAATAGTATTAGTTACAGTGTTGGAATGTAAATTGGGTAAAGTTTAGTCATTTATAGGTAGTTTCGACATTAGCCATTAGTATTAGTTATAGCGTATGAATGCAAATTAGGTATAGTTTAGTCATTTCTCACCAGTACTAAGTCCTACTCCTTATTTATAGGTAGAGTGAGTATATTATACCCCTTGCATCAGAGTAACCTCAGCAACCTAATTTGTTGGGGTAAAAAATATCCATTTTTTGTCAGTGGAATGTACTGCCCCTCAAAATCCTTTTTATCAGTGCAGATATGTTTCAATGTATTTTCACCGACGGTGGTAAAATCCGCGGCCGATCCGCAACGCTTTACCGCCCTAGTAAGATCCCTAACAACACCAATCCAATCCATCACGGTCCAGTATCATCCATAAGGGTGTAATTGAGGTCCAGTATCATCCATAAGGGTGTAATTGAGGTTTCAGAAAGACTGGAATTGCTGTCAGACATTTGTATGTAGCCAATGTATGCTAGAGGTGCTTAACTCGAATCTTTGAGGCGTCCGGATTGATTGGATCATTCCAAGGAGGGTATCCGGATTAGACGGATCATTCGGATCACTCGGATCACTTATTTAAAATAAATAAAAATAAAATAATAATAATGCATTTTTTAAAACGTTTCTGCCGTTAAGTATCTATGCGCCTCGCCTTTGTTGTCCCATTTATCAATTCACGTTGATAAATCAAAGAGTAAGACAGTTTGATCAACAAAACTCACTTTATGAATCGTCACAGTTCCTAAACTCATGCTGCGATCCGACCCACCTGGGTCTCCTCACTAAACATGCAACCACGACTCGAAGAGCCTTTGGCAGCAGTGAAACGGCATGTTCCTGATTTCGCAATAAATAATGTGTGTGTTTGTATTTAAGAAGACTAAAAGTCAAATATTTGGGATCAGAAGTCTAGCTGAGCAGGGACAGTCAGGAGGCGAGCAGCGACTCGCACACTCATGGCAAAAACGAAACTTAAGCGTTGATCCGATCCGTAGGGGATTCGCTGCTACCAACAACTAAGTCAGGATTCGTCTCACCGCATCGCCGAGGGCGCCGCTGCTGACTCGGACGAGGGGAGTGACAGCAGTGGCTTTAAAGTCTGTACGCTGTAACGCAGTGAGTGATAGTAGAGTCACGTCTGTAGACTATAAGAGTAGCCTACAGACTGAGATGTAAAAGCGTTGGCAGAGCACTGTTAACATTTAGAAATGTAGACCTCAACAGAGTCAGAAGCACACACATAGGCTAGGGAGTGGGGATCCACGACTCAATTGGCAACAACAGGCAGGACGGATCAAAAAGGCTCGATGAATGACGAGGTGGGAGTTGGTTCAGTTTTACTCAGTGAGTGTTCGTGACTGAACAGCATACTAGAGAGATTAGAGAATGGCTGTTGTAGACAACTAAAGAGGATATATTCCGGTTTCACAATTTCTCGCGCTGTAACTGCCATTTTGTTGACATATTAATGAAATGCCGTCTGACCCGCCTTTGGCGGATCAATGCACGACAGCCATCCGGTCTGTCGGGATGAGGTCTTGATCCGGCTCTCCAACCGGATCGTCCAGGTTTTATATCAGCTCTAATGTATGCTCAGCAGCATTTCATCTAGTGTAGCTCAGCCCCCAGGTTCACTGAGATTGGCAGATGGTCCTTGAAAATGTGCTGCCTAATGTCTTAGCAAACCCACCACTTTTCCTTACATTTGTTGAGCAAGATAATGCGGCTCTGGTGGGTTTCGTAATTAAGGAATCATAATCAGCAACAGGCTCTGATTCCTTAATTTCTCCCCGGGGATTAATAAAGTTAATCTACTCGATTGTAACACAATATTCACATTCTATGTAGACATTCAAGGATTTTTCTTTCGGCAAACACGTTTTTTTTTTTTTTTTTACTGCAGATCACAAGGCAAATAAACTTACTGCCCTAATCATTAAAATCTCCTCACAACCCCCGGTGAGTCTGCCACGGGCCATGGCCTTGAGTCTCTGTTCGACATTAGCTGAGCGATGTCAATGATCTTGCGGAGGTAAACAGGGTGACTGATGGGTCCGCTTGCTGATTTGTGTACCTCATTAGTAACAGTGATTGTCCCCCTCTTATCATTATTTTCAAAAACTTCCCTCATCAGTGGAGCTGAATAAATTAATTTGGAGAGGCTAGTTCAATTAAAGTAGCATAATTTAACTTTGTTCCTCTGTGTGCCAGTGAGGGTGCAAAACATGCAGACAAAGAAAGAAAGAAAGAAAGAAAGAAAGACAGAAAGAAAGAAAGAAAGAAAGAAAGAAAGAAAGAAAGAACGACAAAAAAGGAAAAAAGAAAGAAAGAAAGACTGAAAGAAAGTGATGGGAAGAATTTGCAGTTTTAAAGTTGAAATAGAAAAAATGATGTGTGTGTACTGTGTGTGTGTGTGTGTGTGTGTGTGTCTGTGTCTGTGTGTGCGTGCATACGTGCGTGTGTGTGTGCATGTGTGTGTATGTGCACGTGTGTGTGTGTGTGTGTGTGTGTGTGTGTGTGTGTGTGTGTGTGTGTGTGTGTGGGCAGGGGGGTGTTTTCAATGTATTCAAATGTCAGTGGCATTCTCCCCTCTCTCTCCTCTGCCTCATCATCATACAGTATCTGCAGCACCTCAGCAGCCCATGCAGCTCTCCCTCCTCTTCTCTCTCCCTCCTCATCTCTCTCCCTCCTCATCTCTCTCCGTCCTCATTCTCTCTCCCTCCTCATCTCTCTCCCTCCTCATCTCTCTTACCTCATCTCTCTCCATGCAGCTCTCCCTCCTCATCTCTCTCCATCCTCATCTCTCTCCATGCAGCTCTCCCTCCTCATCTCTCTCCCTCCTCATCTCTCTTACCTCATCTCTCTCACCTCATCTCTCTCCCTCCTCATCTCTCTTACCTCATCTCTCTCCCTCCTCATCTCTCTCTCCCTCCTCATCTCTCTTACCTCATCTCTCTCCCTCCTCATCTCTCTTACCTCTTCTCTCTCCCTCCTCATCTCTCTCCCTCCTCATCTCTCTCCCTCCTCATCTCTCTTACCTCTCTTACCTCTCCTCTCTCCCTCCTCATCTCATTTCTCTTTACCATTCTCTGCATGTCCTGTGCCAGCAAATCCCTTCATTAATCCCTGCCAACAAGCCCGGTGGTGCCCCCACTCCACCCACCACCCAGCGCTCACCTCCTCTCTTTGTACATCGACCCGTATCCCTTTCCTGAACTCATAGCTCAACAGAGGGTAGCAGGCCGACACTGGAGGCCCATCCCGATTCATAATCTCCTCTCCTCCTTTTTCCATCTCGTTCAGTCGTTTATCTGTGCACAGGTGAGGTGCTATTTGTTCTCCACCTCGATGAATTGTGTGAACCATGGTGAGAAAAAATGGGAGAATGTATTGCAGTAGAAGAGAGAGAGAGAGAGAGAGAGAGAGAGAGAGAGAGAGAGAGAGAGAGAGAGAGAGAGAGAGAGAGAGAGAGAGAGAAGTGTAATTTAAACTGAGGAAATAATATCAGTTACTGTAAGAGGAGACATACATTTTAAATCCTGTTCAATTTTTTCTCTAGATCTTCCCTCTTTTCTTTCATTCTGCTTACATTTTCATGTTCTGTTTGTGTGCAGGTGTGTGTGTGTGTGCGTGCGTGCGTGCGTGCGTGCGTGCGTGCGTGCGTGCGTGCGTGCGTGCGTGCGAGTGTGTGTGTGTGTGTGCATATGTGTGTGACTGTGTGCACGTGTGTGAGTGTGTCTATGTATTTCAGTGGAAATGTATGATACCGGTAGCTCATCACTGTGACTGATTATGTACTGATAAGACGTATTATCTGGACATGTGTTTTGATCATCAACATCAGTTGAGTATAAATTACCATATCTGGTCATCACTTCACCTCCTCCCTACTGGGTTCAAGACCTCCTGCTAGACATGTTAGATGGCAGATAGAAAAGGTGAGCAAACATTGCATTGCATTATTAATCATGGCAAATGCTGCCTCCACTATCCTACTGTGTTCCTTCACAGTAATTTAGGCAGCAGCATTTTAACGGCTTCCCGTCTTGAAAATATGGAGATGTGCGGAGAGACAACGTGCCCTGAAGCTATTTCTGGGCTGCTTGAGCAATCACAGTCAAACCCATTTTCTGACATTTTATGGAATTCAATTAAGAATTCATGATGTAGGCTGAAGTGCATAGAAATCACTTGCAGGAAATTGTAATTATAGCCGCGTCTTCCCTTCCCTTCCCTTCCCTTCCCTTCCCTTCCCTCCGAAACGCCTGTGTTGATGGCTGCACTGGGTATCTGGCATAGCAGGCATTTCCCGGTGGGCCCTATACCGTTGTGGGCCCATATTTTCAGAAATGCAAAAAAAAAAAAAAAAAAAAAAAATCTGCGGCGCTAATTATGAGGAGGCCCTTTAATCCAAAAGTACCCGGGCCCTATTTCTCTCCCAGGCCAGCCCTGCCTGTGTCAAGTGCACTATTGCATTCATCATCAGCAGATTGTTTAGGATTCAATTACAGTAAGCAAAACCAAAGCATGATGCACTCCAGCATCCAGCAATCATGTGAATTCATGCACGCTCAATTTATCCACAAATGCATTGTACTATTTGTAATGTATTGTAGGCCTACAGTATGTCACTGAAGTCCTGCCAGCATATTGCATCCATCAATCACTGTAACTTTAAAGGGACACTCCACCCATTTGCATTAGGCTTTCCATTGCTAGACACCCAGTCATACTTTTGAATGGTCGTGCAACACTCTCTCAATTCCCCTTGAGACAGGAGAAATCCGTATTCACCTCTTAACACTTCCTCCTACAATGATGTAAAAATCGTCATTTTGCATCATTGTAGGAGGAAGTGTAAGAGAGGTGGATTTCTGTTGAGACTACAAGCCTTTTTCCCACCCTTTCAACCCCGCCCATAGGGGGCTGGACCTAATGCGCTAACAGACCTATCACAGATCAGTGTGCCAGTGCTTTTGAAATCACTGGCATTGAGGCTCCAGTAAGTCACTGGCAGAGCTGCCTGGGTTGCAATTGCAATGCATTATGGGGATTGTTGTAACAAATCCACAAGCACTAAAAAGTCATTTTCTGCTTTCAATTAGAAAGTTATGCTACTATTCTACTACACATATAACCCACTTTCAATACATGTTCATGTCTCCACCGGTGGAATTCCCCTTTAAGAGGTACTATCAGTCGTCTCAGGCCGTGTAGATCTGTTTAAATGGTGTCCAAGTTTAACAAATGGTTTATTTGACAATATTTATTACTCGCTGATCTTTAGCACTTTCCTTCAGCTGAAAGGGCATTCACAGGAGATGCACTGACCTCACATGGACAAAAAAGCTTGTAAACATTATGTTGGGTCAATCAAGCCAGAGCGTGACAACTTAAATGGAAACTAAAAGTAAATATAGGCTAATATGTAAAATATTATAATGCGCATATTATAAATTCCACTGTCGTGAGTGCGTTTCACACACTCTTAGGTGTCCCTCAAACAACTTTCACTATACCTCTCCAAGCCAGGGTGTACAGTCTATGCTTTAGAAATCACAAGGGTCCCTCTCACCATGATCACCTATCCTGGGGGTTCCCCATATTCAAACAGTGTGCCTCACAACATGCCGTACTTCTGACACCATTTGCAGCAAAGGGCAGTTGCTCCACCCACCCAACTTCAAACCCGGCCCTCCTGGGTGCCAAATGTGTGTTTTTGCCCACCACACCAAAGAACCAGGCTAGTTGGCCTGTACGTCAGAGCACACCCTAGTTATGGGCACACCATCACAGCTTGATATGCCCAATTTAACGATTGGACATCTGCTAATCCAGCATGTAAACTATTTAAGTAGTATATTGACCTTTAACAAAAATATTGTGGTCTGACTTACACATTGCTATGTGCTTATCATTTTATACTGAGCTCTGAAATGGGGAAACAGCCATTTGCATGACATAAATGACCCAGTTGTAATAGTCCGTGTTAAAGGTTGGTATTATGTCCATGGGTTTCGACTTCAGATTACTGTTATTAGACGAGAAATATCTCTGAGGAACATGAATGAACATAAACACTACTGTTGCAGGTGCAGATCATTAGTTTACTCCTTGAAGTGTTCACCACATACATACTTATGGGATTCACCCTGCCACCGAGCACAGCGCCCACCTGTGGGACGGCATACATAAATGCAACAGGCAACCCACATACATCACATCTCCTCCCCACTAAATATTGTGCCCACCCCCAAGATACACCCAGCAATCAAACTTTTTTTTTTTTCCCTTTTAAAAATCACACACTACCCTTAAGGCTGGGAGTAGACTGTCCCAAACCCCTGAGTCAGTCAAGGGTGTATTCTGCCCTTTTGGAGCGACGTGACTCTCTAACATAACACATAACAAGTCTCTTAATCAAAGTGTCCACAATAGTGTCTCTTAAACAAAGTTCATGGGACATAACGGTCTGGTTGTTTAATAGTACGAGTTGGATATCTCTTACCAGTCTCTGCAGGTGGTGTGGTGTTTCCCTCTGGGGTTACCTGGGGTTCTGGTGTAGGGTCACTCACAGGAACTGTAGGAGTAGCTGGGTCAGGAGCTGTGTTTTCCAGCACCGGCAGGTGTGCTGGAATGCAGGACGATGCAGCTTCGCCGTTGTCAGCAGAAGTATCGAATTCAGCATACCTTGGCAACATCTGGTCCGTGTGTCGCCTCCAGTGTTGTGCTGTGCCGACGTCGACTGTGTAGGATACAGCAGGGATTCTTAACCTTTTTGACGTTGAGGCCCATTTTTTCCAGNGCACAGCGTCCTGGGGCCCATAAAGGGCGGGTTATGCTTCCTACTTGTGCCACAGAGTGAGCTTGTCGCAGCCATGATGCAGTTAATTTTGGTTTATGCCCTGTTTTGAAGCACGGTCTGCGCGATGTCATTCCACGCTGAAACTGCCGTCAATACAAAGAGTAAACTAGACGTGTCGGTTGTTTTTTAGCATCACAGACTCGACGAGAATGAAAATGAAACATTAAATCTTTATATCACGTGCATGTTTGATCGCACTGGCAGCCACAGTGGTAGTTTGGAACAAAGAAGTGGCTCATTTGTCGAGGACGAAGCGGAATGTTTCCTCGACCTCGGAACCACTGTTCAACTGTCCAAATAACTTCAGCGTCGTAACTTGCAAGCGCATGTGTTGTCTTTGGTTCGTGTAAATAAATCAAACAACAAAGCACGGGCAACTTATTTAATGAAGAGCTCACAGTCCGTAGACCGACGAAGGTTAGAACAAGGAAGTAGCGCTTGTTCTCGACTCGAGGACAGAGCAGGCTGGTCGAGAGGACCAATCAGAGACCTATTTTCGCCCTTTCACGCCGTCGCTCCCTGCGTCGAGACACAATTTCGGGGAGGTGCCCCAGAGTACCTGCGTGATGGGGGGGCTTCACTACGTTAACTGCGCGGCTCACTGCATTACGACGCAGGGACGCTGGACTGGAGGCATAAACCACCCTTTAAGGGTGGTTTATGCCTCGAGATCAGCGTCCCTGCGTCGTGATGCAGTGAGCTGCGCAGTTAACGGAGTGAAGCCCCCCCCCATCACGCAGGTACTCTGGGGCATCTCCCCAAAATTGTGTCTCGACGCAGGGAGTGATGCAGACAGCGACGGAGTGAATGGCGAAAATAGGTCTCTGATTGGTCCTCTCGACCAGCCTGCTCTGTCCTCGAGTCGAGAACAAGCTACCGTTCTAACCTTCATCGGTCTACGGACTGTGAGCTCTTCATTAAATAAGTTGCCCTTGCTTTGTCGTTTCATTTATTTACACGAACCAAAGACAACACGTGCGCTTGCAAGTTACGACGCTGAAGTTATTTGGACAGTTGAACAGTGTTTCCGAGGTCGAGGAAACATTCCGCTTCGTCCTCGACAAATGAGCCACCACGGTGGCTGCCAGTGCGATCAAACATGCACGTGATATAAAGATTTTTCATTGTCGTCGAGTCTGTGAAGCTTAAAAAACAACCGACACGTCTAGGTTACTCTTTGTATTGAAGGCAGTTTGAGCGTGGATTGACATCGCGCAGACCGCGCGTCACAACAAAATTAACTGCATCATGACTGCGACAAGCTCACTCTGTGGCACTACCAGGAAGTATAACCCACCCTTTAGGCTATTAATTTATATTAGGCTCTATATTATATTATATTATATTATATTATATTATATTATAGGGAAATATAATATAATATAATATAATATAATATAATATAATATAATATAATATAATATAATATATAGGCCTATTATATTATTATATAAATTATAAATAAATAGGCAATTAATTAAGTCTTTTATCACAAGGGATAGAACTGTATTAATGTTAGGCTGATATTAATCTCACTCATTTAATTTCACTCCTCAAATTCACTCAGTTTAGCAAGTCACACATTTGAATGCCTCTTTGACAGCTCAGAGTTTGCGTGACAGCTCTTGACTTGCGATTTTCAATGAATCTGCTGATGTAAAATTCAGAACGCTTTTTTGCTGATGTGAAAACGCGACGTGAAAAGAAGAGAAATTCCACAGCCCGATGGAAAACTTTCCAGTGGGCCTATCAAGCATAATTCGTGAAAGGACTAGTGTGGACACTTGGACAAGTATAAGGGATAAAGATTCTGTAACTAGAATTATCTTGAGTAACCATTGAACACCTAATTTCTAACTACTAAAACGTGAGGATAGGACAGAGAAGACATCGCCAAATCAGCTGGAAAGCGGTTGGTAATTTCTCTTTTCCCATATAGCCTACAAGGTGTGTTTCCATCTTGTTCTTGATGAATCTCCTACTCTCCCGAACAAAAAAAAACAGCGTTATGACAGAGTTGAATTTGAAAGTCTCACACACTATTAATGCGTCGGAAGCATTTGGGCTTAATAACGCTTACTCGTCCATGCAGTCCCGCGACCCTGTCGGCCCACTGGTGCAAAATGTAAAGTTGTCTGCAGCCCTGGAGGTTGTGCGCGCGGCCCAACTTTGGTCCGCGGCCCTATGGTTAAGAATCCCTGCTCTACAGGACCAGTCTCAGCTGCGACGACTCCCGATGTCCATTTCTTCTCTCCTCCCCCGTAATCCCGAACGAGAACTGGGTCTCCTGCCTTGAATGACCTGGCTTTTGCATGCATTCCTCGATAAGCACACTGCTTCTCTTGTGCTTTCTCTACCTCCGCGGTGACACTGGGCTTCAGCAGGTCGAGTCGAGAGCGCAGCTTCCGATGCATGAAAAGCATGGATGGACACTCCTTCGTTGTGGAGTGTGGAGTGTTGCGGTACATTAGTAGAAAAGCATCCAGCCTGTGTTGTATTGACGCGGTTCCAGTGGAGCGCTTCAGTGACTGCTTGAATGTCAAACGTCAGGTGTCAAACTCATGTGACGTAAATTGGGGGCCGTTGTCACTCACCAAGGTCTCCGGGAGACCATAGCGACTGAATAACCCTCGGAGCACCTGAATGGTTTTGGTTGTCGTGGTGGAACTCATAAGGTGCACTTCAGGCCATTTCGAGTGGGCGTCTACGATGACCATGAACATTTGTCCCTGGAACGGTCCAGCAAAGTCGACGTGAATTCTCTGCCATGGAGAGGCAGGCCAGGTCCATGGGTGGAGTGGTGCTGGCCCCGGTGCTTTCTGTGTGAGTTTGCAAGGCTGGCAGCCTTTTGAGACTTGTTCAATTTGAGCGTCGATTCCAGGCCACCACATGTAACTGCGCGCCACAGCTTTCATTCGGACAACACCTGGGTGTCCAGTGTGCAGTTCAGACAGCAGCTGTGGTCTCAATTTTGGGGGAAATTGTGGAAAACAAACTTTTACTTCACTCTGCTTCCATCTGCTCACACAGTTTACTCGGGGTCAGTCTGCTCACTCAGTATTCACTGCACTCATTGCTATCTCCCCACCTCCCTTCTCTGATGACCTGAAGTCCCACAATGACCTCACACAGTTCCTGACATCTAAACAAATCATTATTTCTTCCCAAACAGCTCTCTTAACACCTACAGTAGGTTTGTATTTCCGTGTGGATAGAGGAGTCATAATTAATGAAGGCTTAAGCACGCAGAGGTCGACATCCCGAGGCCAAAGAATCGTAAGTTCACAATACCAGGCAGGCATCCTCAGCACTGTAGGGCTCCGCGTGTTAAGCAAACACTGACATGATTCTGAGCAGGCCCATCGACAGGGGGGCACAAAGGGGTGTGTTGTCCCCGGCCCCAGGGAGCTAAAGGGCCCAGAATCGGGGTCCCCATTGCATTTTATGTATTGGGTAGACGGTCGTTTCAGATTACTTTGTCCTGGGCCCAGCGAAAGGTGTCAGCGGCCCTGATTCTGAGTGATGGAGAGGAAAAAAAGACTGTACAGTATAGTTCTAGTACACACAGGCTTCAACAATGGAAACTCACAGCAGTTTATACTGTGACCTTTCACCCAGCTGTTGTGCTCTTTGCCCCCAAGAGCCTCCAGAGTATGAATGCAACCAGGGAAAGAGTAACGCTCAATTTCCTCAATGCAGAATTGTAGACCATACTTGCTGATGCAGATGATATTCGCAAGGGTACAGGGTCAGAAAAATACTTCCAAACTAAAGTAATAGAAAACAGAATAGTACAATATATAGGCCTACACATACGTGGCTTTTCTTCAAAATTGTAACAAAAGACAAACTAATTTAGTTACTCTCCAAAGTGGTGTCAAACCTCTCATCTCTCATTCTCTCATCACTGTATATGTAGATAGTCTACTCCATCACTTTAACTGTCTGGATGTTTGCAGAATATTTTATCACTGAAATTTAGATAATCTATGATAACTATGAAATGTGAAATTCCCTATCCTCATATTTTTTGAAGCAGCTGTCCAGTTTCACTGACCAACGTGAGGTGTAACATGACTACGTTGGTCAGTGAAACCGACAGCTGTTTGCAAAAAAGGCTGTGTATACTGTACTGTACTGTATGTACATGTACTGTAGATTTTACTTTTTGAAGCATAGTCCGAAATAACTACATGACCTGCCAAAACCTGGCAAATATTTATTCACTCATTGTGTATTCAGGTAAACTGACTGAGCACTCTGAGCACTGTGTTATGGTTACGAGCTGAGAGACAAGGTAGGAAAGTACAAGTCTGTAAGTAAAAAGTGTGTAAATATTTGGTTTAACCAAAAATGCATTTCACAGCTCCACTTCCAAAGTTTTTGATATCCTGCAAAACAATCCGGGATGCTGCAGCATCAGTCATCGGCATGGCGACACAAGAACATCCAGGTTCTGTGGCTCCAAATCATGACATTCCTCCACATTTCACATTTCACAGAGTTTCATCATGGCTCCACAGAGATGACATTACAGAGGTCATTCTGTTACATTTTTATTTCTTGCCCGGCCAACGCATCCGACCTTCAGGGCATAGACATCTTTTGTCCAGACAGGGCTTCCATCTTATCAGTCTGTCTAAGGTGCAATCATTAGCAAAATGCTTAAAATGGAGAGCTGACAATGAAGATCCTACACTAATCAGGAAAAGGCATCAGTCAGTCATGTTAAAACGGGCCGCTTGCCCTATGTGTATTGCTTCATGACTCCAATTAAATATTGTCAGCTGACAGTGCTACCCACTTCCGTGACCCTTTTAAGGTACCAGAGTTTTTAAAAACGGGACTCACTATATTCCGTGCCACTTTGTGCAGGCGGTTGTATTTATGTCTTACGAGATACAGTATGACTTGAGTGTGCATGTGCTTCATGACTCCAATTAAATATTGTCAGCTGACAGTGCATTTCCTTCCTTAACACTTTTTGGGAACCAGAAACATCGAGTATGAGTGCAGATGTAGGGAGTACTGTATCAAGGCAGATTTAGGGCCATTTCTGCCTGCAGGGGCAGATCTAGCCATTTTAGGGCCCTTGACGAAATATGTACATGGGGTCCTCAAAAGCCATTGTATAGACATAATATTCTGCTTTTTTGGTGTTGTTTTAGTGTTTTGTCTCAGATGATTTGCCTCTTAACTTAACCTGGTTTACTCCTGAACCAGCTTGGTAGGGCCCAGTATACATTCAGAACTTATCAGATGGGAAGGGATATCTCCAATGTTAACTTTACCCCATTTGGATTAAAGCTTCTGATAGTACTGAAATGCGAGTCTAAATCTGTCATGAAAATTCACATCTTATGCCTATTGATTAATTGCAGTTTCCTTCCACCCCCTACATGTTCACTCAGATTTAATATTCATGTACTCATATTATGCAGCAGGTATCTTGTTTATTTAGTTTGATATTCTGGAGCTGGAGGTGAGGGGGAGAAATATGTGGAATGTGGAATGAAGACGGCAGGGAGTCTGGGGTTGACTGTGTGTGTGTGTGTTGGGGGGTTTGGGGTGTCGGACTTGTTCCTTTTCAATTTAGATTCATTTTCCTAGATGACACAATTATCCCTGCTGTTGTCGTCTGCTGGATGATAATGATGCTATCAGCACCAACCTTATAGTCACGCCTGCATCCCGCTCCTTGTTCGCTAGAACAGTGTTTCCCAACCTTTTTTGTTTTGTGTACCCCCTAAGCATTTTCATTGTGCCATGAGTACCCCCGAGTCAAGTTCTGTATCGCTTTCTCCATGTCAATGAAACTAAGCTACATACATTTGTTGAAATTACATTTTTCCAATTACCCCCTGCAGTGTGCTCGCGTACCCCTGGTGGTACACGTACCCCTGGTTGGGAAACACTGCTCTAGAAGGAGATCACTGTCTTGTTTGCGTGTCTTTTTCCCAGGGGCCATGGCCAGCGCTTTAAATAAATGGAAAAGCAAGCAATCAGACTCAGAGGAGGAGGGTGGTTTTTTTTACTCTCTCCCTCTCTCTCTCGCAGCCTTCTCTCTCTTTCACCCCATCATGTTTGATGATGTTTTGCCATGTTCATGTGGACACTATAGTGACACCTTGTGGCTTAATTGGAAATGGTCTCTGCCTAATATATTCATCATTTATATCAGTACAGTTTAAATATTCATAGAAATGCAAAATGGGGGGTGGGGGTGGTCCCCCTCCCCACACCCACATGACTCCACAAGCATTAGTAAACAAATTGCATTTATAGTTCTCTGATATGCTGGAATTTCTTTTTCCTGTCTTTTTTTTCAATGGGTCTAAGATTTCACACAAGCTAATGATTTTCTGTTCAGTGTGAGTCAGACAGCTTAGAAATATGAAAGCAATTACTTTGTTGTTCTGGCACGCCATCATGGCCGAGCTCTGCTTCCCTCCCGCCCTCTTCAATGGCAGTGAGTCGTGTCAATAATTCTCCCATGCTGTTCGCATTGCAAAATATGTTTGTTTAATTTCATCAGACGCAGGCGTTTCAAACAAACAGCGGTAACAAATATCTTGGGAGCTGGGAACAGCAAGCCACTTGATGGTCACATTTGTCTAAATCCAATCGACATTTTGGTACATAAACTGCAGTGCTTAAAATAATATACAGTAGCTGCCTTCCTGCGCTGTCTGTAAGCTCGAAGGGAATTCAGAAATGATTGTCATGAAAATTGCAGCTTACAATATTTGCGGCGTATCCATTTGTCTGCTGTTGTGATTACATGCCAACCGACGTTTTATATTTCTCCTCGTCTTTCATTCAGATCGTCTCTGATCTGGCCAGCGATGACGCTCATAAACCATGTTCAGAGCTTCCCCACCCGGTGCAACACAAGTTTCATCAGGTTTGTCTTACAGAGCGCAATTCACAGGCCATTAATGAAAAATCAATTAAAGCACAGACACCCATGGGGAGCTCTATAGCTTTTCATGGCCAGCTGCATTCAGGGAAGCCGCCAGTGGGGGGAAAGGGGTCAGAGAGGGGGCCCAGAATGGGATCCGCTATACCAGTGTTTCTCAACAGGGGTGCCGGGGCACCCTGGGGTGCCGCGGGCCCCCCTCAGGGGTGCCGTGGAAACGTAGCTGATAAATAAAATATGTAATATAATACATATTTGTCTAAATTAATAAGTTAATGCTGGTCAGTGGAATCTTTCATCTGCCATTTACGCACAATAAAGTAAATATAGGTCGCCCCAGTCAGCTACCATTTGAAACGTAGGTCGTGTGACGTCTCCAAATGTGTTACTTTTCTAAGCTTGTGTGGTATCGGATACGATGCCATGTTACAGCTTGTTGGTTTGGGGTGCCTTGAAATTTATCATGAATTGAAAGGGTGCCTCGCCTAAAGAAAGGTTAAGAACCACTCCGCTATACATTGTGTTGATTGGGTTTGGGGCCCTTTCAGATGTTTTTTTTCTTCCCAGGACCAGCCAAAGCTGTCAGCAGCCCTGGCTGCATTTGCACAGGTGTTGCCAGGTGGCCTTTTTGCTGCTGGGTGAAGGCTATAAGTCTCATCAGAGTCAAAAAATGCTTCAGTGAACAGGGGGGCTGCGTGAAAACCTTGTCAGCTATTCTAAGACTTTTTAACCAAGCCTTAACAAAGCCAGCATGATTCATTCAGCTTTCATAAGCAGTGTGATCTATGCACAACGATAAGACCTGAATAAACCATATCTTTATTCTCTTATCAGATGTGTGATAGGCCTATCTGATGTGAGTGCTTTTGAACCAAGTCTCCCCAGTCTTTGTAGGATTTGGCATGAACATTCATTAAGGAGCATAGAAGCAACAGACAGGCATGCTAGTACCTGTGATATCTGCTCTATTTAGGAGGCATTATACACAGTGTCTGGTGGGTAAAGAGTTTGGATGTGGGGTTGGGAGTACTGGTGACGCCATCCTATGTACTTCCACCCAAAGATTTTGGCTCCGCACATGGGGAAATCCTTGCTCGGTTCCCCCGGTTCGGCCAATCAGCAAACAGTTGGGTGTAATGACGCAAAACTCACCCGCGGAGTCCATTACTCATTGGTTAAGGTAACACTATTTACACTTTTGTGTTGTTATTTGTATGCCTTTGCAACACTATCCGGTAATAGTCATGCTAATAAAGCACAATTTGAATTTGAATTCGGAACTCCAATGAATTTAAATGGATACTGTAAGCTCAGACCATCTCCCAACCTCCATGGAGACGGATTCCTCTTAGCTTTCCCCAGACTATTTGACAGAGTCAACAGTGGACTTTCGCCCAGGCTAGGTATTGCCGAGGGCAATGAAGAGGACCAAAGAGTAGACAGACATGAGATATTTATTAGCCGAGGTGACATGACAGCCTGAATCTTAAGAAGCCTTCTTTGTCCTCGTCTAACCCTGTGCCTCCACAGTCAAAATGCCTGTGCCCTGATTTAACCTGACTGCTGTCCACTGTATTAGTAGTGATATGAGTTAATGTAAGTTGGATTTGTAATGCTGAAGGTTTCCTAGACCCACTATTGCCTCTTTTCCACTGCCGTTTTTTTCTTGTAGGCCTACAGCTTGACACAGCGAGACTCGGCCGCCACTTTTTGCTTTTCAAATAGGCACGACACAGCTCAATCGTTCAGCAAATGCGCTGTGTCGAGCTAGGCCTACCAGAAAAGCGGCAGTGGGAAAGAGGCATGAGTGTGTATGTGTAATGTGCGTGTGCGTGTGCGTGTGCGTGCTTCTCACTCTCTCACTCACACACATCACACTACACTACACTACACTACACTACACTACACTACACTACACTACACTACACTACACTACACTGCACGCACGCACGCACACATGCACACACCCACTCACACACAGATTCCTCCCATACTTGTCTTGATAAGTCTGGCATTTGAAGGGTAGGCAAAGACCAGTCACGTTAAAAACAGTCTGTCGGGCCACTCAAGCAGATGGTGAGAGAGATCTCCAAGGACACCCAGTAGGCTGAGGAGGGCCAGAGCAGAGCAGTCACCCAGAAGGGGGCATGGGGCTGGGGCACCCCTCCTTCTCCTAACCCACCTCTAGGTTGGCACAGGGGCATATTTACAAATCACACAACATGCCGTCCATATGGTGCTATCACCCAGAATAAGTAAAAATGACTTTAGTGACTCGAACTAGCCAGCTGCTGCATTCCAGAAGGAGAGAAGGGGGCGAAAGAAAGAAAGAAAGAAAGAAAGAAAGAAAGAAAGACAGAAATACAGCCTCACTGCAAAGATAGCCTACAACTAATTTCACTAGAAGCAGAAGCGGGAAGCACAAACAATTTGTCCAGATTCAACAGCATGCGTCCTGAGGGAAGTGAAGCCGACATGCTGTAAATAAATAACTTTTCAGAAATGCATTATGGCAGTCATGGAACTAAAGGTGCACTGTGTAATATTTTTAGTTGTTTATTTCCAGAATTCATACTGCCCATTCACAAATGTTACCTTTTTCATGAATACTTACCACCACCATCAAATTGTTTGTTATGACTGGGAAAATGGCATTTTTGAAAAGGGGGATCTTCTCCATTGTCCACCATTTCTAATTTCCAGAAATAGACATTGTTAGCTACAAAATCTGCCGTAGTTTGGTCATACTAGTAACTATTAGTTTATTATTTTGTAAATATTCATAAAAAGATAAAATGTGACAATAGACAGCACAGTTTCAATGAGCAGTTGCAATACTTCCTCTGGCCACATTCTACACAGTGCACCTTTAAGGCTGGTTAGCAGATGTTTGACTGACTGTTGATGAAAAAGAGAATAACGGAGGAGTTTCATGTTCTTACGTTCATTGTTCTTTTAGAGCAAATACATGCAGATTTAGAAAACATCATTACACCAGACTAAACTTGATTTTGTTAACAGTCATTTTGAGCACAACAACAATACCCAAATGTGAAGTGTTTTACATCAGATCAAATGCTTGATGTTCTAAGAAGGACTAAAGGGCCGTACACACACGTCGCTGCTATTTACTCGCTACTTGCTCACTCGCCTCCTCGACACTCGCTCTGGGTGATTTTGTTTACTGGTTGTCATGGTTCCCGCTGTCCGCGCCAATAACGTCCGTACGAAACAAAATGTAGGCCTGCGCTGTTCAACGTTGATCGTGTGCTGTGCAGTGCACAACCATGCATATGAGCCTTTGATGGTGTACACTGTATTGGATGTATTTTCCTCAACACTTTTAACCAAAGTGTGATAGCGTGCAGAAGTTGAGTGGTCAGAACACCACAGAGGCAACATCACCTGTCAATAATCTGTATTCTGCATTCCAATTGGTTACTCGCTTAACTCGCGTCGCTCGAAGATAAAATAAGTTGATCTCGGAACCCGCCCACATCGCATCGCTTGTACTCTCCTCGCCTACTCGCCAGCTAGACTCGCTGGAACACGTAGACATTCTATTGACTTCATCCGCTGAGCGAGTAACTAGCAGCGACGTGTGTGTACGGCCCTTTAAGGTCTGCAAAACTCTGAATAGCAGCATGAGCAGGTGTGTGTGAACGCTACGGTATGTGTGCACAAACACGGCTATACACCTGTCAATAATGGTTTGCAGCGAAGCTGATACCCAAGCCGGATACAATTTTAATCACAGTGAATCAAAACACCGGCTGCTTTTTCGCAGGCTTTTCATGGATGCCATATGATTGAAAAATCAGTTATTGAGGAGAATTCTAGAAAGACAGATGAATAGAGGATAAATTCATAGGCTGAGAGGGATCCTTCCTTTCAGAGGAGAGGAGAATAAGCTCCCAACTCTTTCACCGTCCCTTATCTCACTGGCAGGGGCTGAGTGAAGCCAACACACCCAGGCAGAGGCTCTCCTCCCTGGGCCAGTTGACAGTGTCTCCCTCCCCCCCTCCCTTCTTCTGGACATCTGCCTGCTGTCTTTAATAACTTGCCAGAGGGTCTGGCAGCATCCGCACCTCAGTCTGGCGCTCAGCTCTGGCCCTCTACTCCCCAAGTGATAACACTAGCAGATGGTGCAATAAAAAACCCTTTTCATTTTCATTGCGCTGTTGTTGTCATTTCTGGTGTGGAGCTACGCTAGACGGCTGAAGGCTGCACCTTTTATTTCCTGGTCTACTATTAAGGATGTAGCTTGCCCATCCCAATAACTGAAGAATTGATTGTACATTCTCTGATACATGATGTTAAGGTACCTACAACACTTTGAACAACAACAATTCTCCCATCATACATCAAAAGACGTCCTCGACTGTGTTGCTGTCTGTTGATGGAATGCATGCCAAAGCCATGTCTCTCGAGAGGGTGATCAGAGCGGATGAGCTCAAACCAAACAGACAAGTGCGGCTCAGCGGAGCAGCCCATATGCTTTGTGCACTGACCCTTAAGCAAACCAACTACCTGTCAAACATCAGAGTGATAGGCAAGGAGGTGAGAAGGACACGCCTAAAAATGTTGGATAGACAGGACATCGCCTCCTCTGCAACTCCCCTCTGATTATTCTTTCACTAGAAAAGTATAAGAAATGAAGGGAGGGAGGGAGAGAGAGAGAGAGAGAGAGAGAGAGAGAGAGAGAGAGAGAGAGAGAGAGAGAGAGAGAGAGAGAGAGATTAAGCCACCTTAGCAATGGGGGAAAGAAAGAGAAAGTGACAGACTATGAAAGTGCAACACCGCAGAAGGAAAGGCGGGTCCCATGGGACCAAAAGACTGAGAGAGAAAGAGAGTGGGAGAGACAGGGAGGAGGAGAGGAAGACAAGGGCACCATGTGAAAGAGACCACAGAAAGAGAGCAAGAGAAGTAGAGAAAGAGGAATGCAAAGTAAGCAATGGAAAAGAGGGAGAGAGAGAGAGAGAGAGAGAGAGAGAGAGAGAGAGAGAAGGACAGTGGGAGAGACAGGGAGCATGACAAATGGCACCATGGGACCATAGAAAGAGAGAGAGAAGTAAAGGAGAGAAAGGAGAAATGCAAAGTAAGGAATATAAAAAGGGAGAGAGAGAGAGAGAGAGAGAGAGAGAGAGAGAGAGAGAGAGAGAGAGAGAGAGAGAGAGAGAGAGAGAGAGAGAGAGAGAGAGAGAGAGAAGGGTGCCGAGGGACTGTGTGTGGGACAGGCAGTAATGCAGGCTGTCTGATCTGATTATACAGTGTGTCGTCGCGTTGCAGCCACTCCTGTGCCTCCACTCACTTGGCTGGGTGTCCTGGAAGGAAGGTGGACCGAAATATGTGCCACTGGAGCTACCATGCACTGTATGCACTGATGGAGCAGACACACATTACAATTTCCAGGTTTATTAAACACTTATGCCTCATTTCCACTGCCGGTATTCTGGTAGGCCTACAGCTCGACAAAGCATGACTCGGCCGCCACTTTTTGCTTTTCGAATATGCACGACGCAGCTCAATCATGAAGCAAAAAGTGGCGGCCGAGTCGTGCTGTGTCAAGATGGAGGCCTACCAGAAAACCAGCAGTGGAAAAGAGGCATTAGAGATTCAAAATCTATCACCCATAGTGTTATTGCCATAGTGTTAATTAACACAGCACAGTTTATTGCATAGACTCACACCACAACTCCAGGTGTCTGTCTTCTCCATCTCAGCTCTCTCCACATGCATCTTCTACTAGTACTGAGCTCAGCTGCTTAGAGCTGCAAAATGAAGTTTGTGTCACGAGTGACTTTAATCCTACATGGCTGCCATTAATCAAGAGGCAGAGGGATTATGGGAGTCTTTGCTTTCAAGCAGAATGGCATATGGGGGAGACACGACAGCAGTGCCATGGGCGGTTCTAGACAGGGGCCAGGGTGGGCCAGGACCCCTGTAGATTTCCCCCTGGTCCCTGTGCTGAAAGCAAATAACTGCGACATGAAATACATTTTTGTATATTATATATTAATTACATTAATTTATGTGCCCCCCCCCCCAAAAAAAAAAAATAATAATGAAAAAAAACAAAATAATGCCCCCACCTCGGCCCCCCTGGTAATTTTGGCCTAGAACCGCCCCTGGGCAGTGCTGGTCTGTTTTAGATGTATTACTTCCTACTAGAGACCTTGCTGCGTACTGTATGTACTGTAGGCCTACATCACTCATCCCCTTGATGTTACTTCAATCAGAAGAGATACGCTACACTACAGTATGTTTTGGATTTTTTTTTTATGTTTTAAACATTTATGTCCACTTAATAAGATGGACTTCATGGTTGAAGTGATGCAGCATTTTGGAAAGTAGGTCAAACTGATGCTCTTGAATCTTTGATCACCAGATTTTAGGGAAGAGCACTACAGGCTGTGGCCTACAGGATGTGCATGAGCGATAATCACAAGGAAATACATTACTATGAAAACCCTGCCTAAAACTCAAAAATCAGTTCCTGCAAATGACATGTACATGTAGCCTACTGTATTTATCTGGGAGTCCTCACATTTCTCACAGATTCTCATTGCTTCATACTGTATATTTACTGTATATGATTTTCTCTCCATATAATCCTCTTGCAAACAGATCTGTTTGCATGCACGAATACCAGTAACTTTTCAGACAGAATCTGCAATGGGACAAATCTGTGTGTGCTCCGTCCCTGCAGATATGGTTTTGCAATCATTTAACACTACAAGAGACCAGAATGTTCAAAGTCTTGTGTTTATTGTGAACACAGTGACCATCATACATTCCTTTCCACATATTCATCCATAAAAAAAACATTTTTTCCATAATTATAAGGCCTTGCTTTAGTTCTTTTTGTAGTCCTAGAGGACACACCATTTTTTTAAATGTCTTCTCGTAAACATACCAACATTTAAAAAAGTAACGGCACATTATTTGGCATTGATATGGTGATGATAGAGTGGTGTGGTGATTGTCCATCAGATATGGTCACAATAACAAAGCATACAGGGTCATTACATACACGCATACAGGTCATTGCAATACCGGATGGGCATAACCCCTTAAAAATAGTAGCGAAACATTTTTGAGGAAAAAAGTGGTTAGCAGCTCATATTAAATGTTTAATAAAATACCCTACAAAAATATAAACTTGATTCCATAGAAAGAAAGAAGCCTGTCAGCATCTTGGTGGTAGTCGTAAGCCTTTAGATCCTCCATCAAGATTAAAAAAAAAAGAAGAAGAATCCAGATATACATAAGCACCATGTGCACATTGTAAAATGCAGAACGTTCCATGAAGAACTCTGTATTTTTATGAGCTAGCTGACAGAGTAGAGCAGCATGAGGTAACAGCAGCAATGCTACTACACCCCAGCACAACAGATGTTCACCACCTCACTCCTGTCAATCAGGTAGGTTGGCATGGGTGAATCAGGAGAAATACATCTGTGTGTGTGTGTGTGTGTGTGTGTGTGTGTGTGTGTGTGTGTGTGTGTGTGTGTGTGTGTGTGTGTGTGTGTGTGTGTGTGTGCGTGCGCACGTTTGTGTGTTTGTGTGTGCGCGCGCGCGTGTGTGTGTGTGTGTGTGTGTGTGTGTGTGTGTGTGTGTGTGTGTTTGTGTGTGTTTGTTTGTGTGTGTTTGTGTGTGTGTGTGTTTGTGTTGAGCGTTATTTTGGGGCGAGGCTGTGCTTCCCCAATTCCTGCTTGTAGCCCTCGGCACATTAAAGTGATGGTTCGGAGTAGATTCACCCTGATGCCATTTGAACCGTGACATCCATCCAGTAGTCCACCCTAAGTGTTTTCTGGCTTGGGCGAACATTAGCAGAGTTACCGAGTTATTGTATGGTTATTTCGAATAGTTTGGCGGGCATGCACAGTATCTTCAAACTTACCCCACAAAAATCACATCCCATGACACCAAACTTCTACAGTATCTACAGTATCCAATCACATCATCATCATCATCATCATCATCATCATCATCATCATCATCATCCAATCACATCGTCGTCATCATCAGCATCATCATACAGTCACATCATCATCATCATCATGCACACGCCTTTATCATTTTCACTCAATTACTGGTCTTAATTTATCAAGGAATTACGGAAGCAATCATGGAACTACACAATGTTGGTTACACAAAATTCTTATTGGAATCATCAAATACAATACTGTTTATCAGTATTATTGTTGTTATTGATAATGGATTATAGTAATAATCAGATTTCAGATTGTCTTATACAATTTTTCCATATTTCCAAATATTATTAGCAAAATTAAAAAAAGGGCAGTGTGAAAAGTACAATGAGAAAGTGATTGCGGTAAGTCTCACCTACAGTATACCTTACAAAGGTGTCTGAGGTAGTAGACGTGTGCTTTCAAGTGGAGCTTAAACACATTTTGTCTTTGTGGATGTTTTCAGACTTTGCTGAAATCATTGTAGCCAAGCAGAGGAAGACTGGCCAGAGGTGCATGGTGGTCATCCTGAAATTCATTAGTGTTTGGAAGTAGGGTGCTCACATCCACAAGTAATCCAGGTGCCAGACAAAAAGTGGTAAGTAGTTTGATGTTTGAATTTTTGGAGTTAATACCCAGTGTGCGGACCGCTTCATCACATATCCTGAAATTCATCCAAATAATCCATTGTTTTCAGCTGGCCCCACTACAACTTTGGCAGAGAACCAGGATCAACTGCAGAGCCAGCGACATGAGGGGGGTGAACGAGGTGTTCTCCCAGGATGCCGAGGTCGTGAGCTGGGCAGAGGAAGAGCTGGAGGAAGCCTGACCATCACTCCGGTCCGCGCTAACCATGGGGGCGTCTATGGCCACGAAGTCAAGCTGTGTTGCGGTGCTGCAGCCTTCTGCACAGATGCAGCCACTGGCTGAACTGCTGCCCTCGTCACCTGAGGCGAGATAATATGATGCACATGCACACACACAGACACACACACACACACACACACACACACAGACACACACATACACACACACACACACACACACACATGCACACACACACATGCACGCACGCACACACGCCACACACAAGCACAGAGAGGAGTTAAGTAAACAGAAACACTCACACACAGTCTACAAGTCTATACCAAACAATGTCTGTAGCATTGTCTAAATTGCCAACTTAACATTTTTGTACTTCACGGTTTAAGTTATGGTTATTCAGGGTAATGTCTGCATGATGAACCTTGGGAAAATAAGCATTTCAATACAATGCCCCCTCAACCTGGAATGACCTTCAGAAACAGCTGGGACTAGACGTCTTCATTCCACTGTCTGATTTTAAGTCACGTATTGCGGACATCTTGCAGTATCAGTGTGAGTGTTTTTTCGGTTTTGTGGTTGAAAAAACAAAACAAAACCCTGCGTAGCTTGACTTATGTTCATCCTGTAAGTGTCTGCATTGGTCTATGCTTCTTGTTACAGTATGTCCTTCTTGTGTATTTTATTGATGAGCTCTGTTTGTCCTGCTTGCATGTTTTTGTTAAGTCCTGCGTATTTCTATATGGTTATGTCTTGCATGTTTTTATGTCTCAATCTTTTATGCTTTGCTGTCTGGATATGTTGTCTTTGTGACTTGTTTGTTTCTGTCTGTACTGTGTGTCGTATGGAGTGCGTTTTGCGTCTTTGCTGCTCTTTTGGCTAGGGCACACTTGAAAAAGAGGCAACTGCCTCAATGTGTTTTTACCCTAGTAAAATAAAGGAGAAATAAAAATGTGAATACACCATTTATTATAAATACACTGTAAAAAAAAGACCATTACAGTGTTTCATTGTGTGGACAGTGGCCATTGCAGTGATTCAAATGTGCTGTATGTAAACAGTGGTGTGCTTACTGGAATGGAAGTAGATGTCGTTACATAACTTCACATTTTCGTACTTCATGGTTTGAGTACTGTAATGGTCATTCTGGGAAAACACCATATAAAATAAATACTCTGTACTGTACTGTACTGTACTGTACTGTACTGTACTGTACTGTCTGTAAACAGTGCTGCTGTGCCTACTGGAGTCTTGGAAGTAGATGTCGTTGCCGTTGTAGGCGTTGCGTAGCTTGGTGGTCATCATGCGCAGCGTCATGATTTGCTGACGGATGAAGGTGTCGGGCCACGTGATGTCCACCTCCACCTCAGGATTATGCTGCTGATTCATCAAACCGTCTTTCACCAACTCAGGGAAATACCTGTGGAATATCAGACAGCCTGTTAAAAATTTAACAGCCCTTTTGAAATATAATAACATGGTGCTGCCTTGATGTATATTGAGAAAGAGAATGACGAAACATTTGTTCATGGTAATGATTCACAAACTTCTTGACCTTTCAATATCTTGCGATGCATCCGACGCATTCCCTATAAAGTTTTTAAGGATAGTATCCTCTTCATGCTGTCAAAATTCATAACGCCCACCTTTGATAAAATGTCCTCTAGTGCATACAGTATATAAGGCTGTGAATGTCTCTGCAACACTGAAAATAATGTCTTGGAGGCAGTTAAGTTCTGAACATAACAGTGCATGTTATGGTCTAGCATTAAATATTATGCAACATATTTTTCAATTATTGACTTTATATAATTTCCAGTATGTCGTGCTGAATAAAATTCCTCAAACGTATAGTCCCCCATGCTTGCACATACGCGAACATACACGCACGCACGCACGCACGCACGCACGCACGCACACACACACACACACACTGTACATGTCTACTATACATGTCAGTGAGCATCTAGGGCACAGTCAGAGTCAACACAAAGGCAGCAGTACCTCTGTAGAAGTGTCCACACTGCATGTCATTAAGTCATTTCACAAAGCACTGAGCGTCAGGAAGGACCTGCCTGCTTTCTTGAGAGTTTTAGAGAGGCCATAAACGGTGCTTGCATAATCAGAGGTGACAAGACTGTTATGCAGTGCTGTTCCCTGCTACTACTTCTGTCATCCCACTTCAGAATCAGAACCATTGAGTGGCTGGCTTGAGTGACGAGCGTGTTTATTTCCTACCTCCTCATCTTGTCTACTTGGTTGACCTCCTCCAACTGTTATTCCAAACTGAGGGAATGGGTTCCTGAACATTCCATAAAAAGAATGTGTTCTACAACAATGCCAGATTGCTATCCATGAGTTCGACGTAACGTTCCATTGGTACATCATGACATTTTTTGATGAAACTATCCTCGACTGTTCAATGGCAGTCTATGAGAGATTCTCATGGATGTACTGTACGTACTCACTGTATAGTCCATTGAGCCAAAAATGCTTTAGAACCTTCAATGTCAGAACATTCCGGTTACATTGGTGGAGTTAAGTGGGTGGGAGCTGGGAGTGGGATTGGAGCATGCTAGCATCACGACCTTCGACTGAACAGGCCTGAATAATGAAGGCAAAGCTGCCACCTGTGCCACCATCACAGTGATAAGAGTTAAAAAGCATGCTAAAGCAGCAGGTCAAAGTATTCCACATGATACGCAGCTACCTACAGTATACCGTACGTCCAAGACAAATGTCCCTCGAGGCCAATAAAAAGAGTCTTGACTTGACCCACTCTCCTTTACGCAGAAGGAGATTTGCAATATGACGAGGAGGCTCCTATTAATTGTCTAATTTTGGAAACCGGCATAACATGCACACTTACATTTTTTCTGCCATATATTTTGCAGTGAGAGTGAAAAACTGGATTTTAACAACAAAGACATCATTCTGAATGAGAAGAAACGCTCTGATGTACAATGTTATGTTCTACTGCGAGCAACACAACATGTTCTTTGTAAGTTCAAAGCAACAGCAGTCTTTAGCAGCAGGATTGTCCTCAGTCTGTCAGTATTATCCCTACAAGCTTTTACAGCTTTCTCCTGATACAAACCTGCTGTCAGTCCAGGAACACAAAGGCGTCCGAGCACGCAAACCTACAATTTCTCAACATCATCAACTATAACAAATAAAAAAACCCAGGGAGTAATCAACCAGTGCTCTCCCCCATCCTCCTCCATGACTGAGGTACCCTGAGCATGGTACCGTCCCACCGCACTGCTCCCCATGGGGCGCCACTGTCACTTTCACAAAATGGGATACACACCCTCTTGACACACTGTTGTTTGCCAACTTTAAAAAAAGCCATCTTACCTGCCCTTGGTGTGACTGTTCCCGCACTGCTCGGAGTCTGTGCTTACGACCCGTTCGTCTGAGCAGATGCCGGTGGGCAGGCTGGACCAAAACTTCTTGGCCTCCAACAGCTTCTGCTTGATGTCGACCACCTGCACACAAAGGTGAACGAGCAAGGAGGGAAAAACCATGAGAGGTTTGAGTGCATATGGTGGGCATTAACCCTTTATAGGGCAAGTGACTATATTTGATCACTTCCGATCACTTGCACACCTATTGCAAATGAAAAAAAACATGAGTGGGTTGATTGCATATGCTGGACATTGAAATGATACCCCCCCCCCCCTGTATATTACTTTATATGAATAGAACTCAACTACTGGCTTCCAAATCACTGGCAAATGTATTGGCTTCATCATTAAACTCTCGACTCCCCATTATGTCAAGTCACTGCCCTGAGAACAGCATTGTGGATTAAAGGTCAAGATACGTTCCACTTGTAGTTCCTGTAGCAAACAAAGAGAGGGGGAGAGAAAAAAATCAATTGCAGGCTTCCATGCGCACAGTTGAATTATAGGGGCTGTGATTTCTTTTGTCCAAAACCTTAAAGGCCAGAGAGGTATAACAAAGTAGACCATTCAGTGGCAGTATTTCAGGTCTTACCTGTGAAGAAAAGGTTTAATTAAAATATCTGAGATTATTCTTAACAGATAAAACAGTTTGAAAGGAATCTGCATCAACTCGTTACCAGTGACACATTCTCTGGAGTGTTTCTTGCACATGTATACAGTATGCCTTGGTGGCATTTAAAACTTGTCAAGTACCGTTCATGCTGTCAACAACAGACTCTCCTCTCTCAAACTTTCTTGTTAATCCTGACAGGAAAGTGTTACTTTATCGTTAACAATCCCCACATATTCCACATGTTTAAAACGTTTATCTACCAAATGCCTACATCATTTTACACAAGACTGTCAAGCACCATTGCCTAGAAAGCAACACCCCGTGAGGGGTGCCACAAAGACGGTCACAGAACAGAGTGCGAATTTCAACTTGTGAATTTCAACTTCAGTGTCCAATTTATTCTAACACAAGCACTGAGACAGATGTTTCACACGTCTCAAACTACAGACTGCATGTGGAAAACACAAGTTATTTGGAATAATGCAAATGAGTCAGGGCTAGGCGAAGGCTATGTACGTACCTAGGGCTGTGCAATATATCGTATTAATATCGTGATATCAATTGCTGTCAAACAATATAACATTTCATAGTATCGATATGAAACAATATTTTTGTCATTTGTCTATACTGCCAAAAGGTAGGTTACGCTGTGTGTGTGTGTGTGTGTGTGTGTGTGTGTGTGTGTGTGTGTGTGTGTGTGTGTGTGTGTGTGTGTGTGTGTGTGCGTGTGCGTGTGTGTGTGCATGTGTGAATATATTTTGAAACAATGATTATTGCGCACACACACACACACACACACACACACACACACACACACACACACACACACACACACACACACACACACACACACACACACACACAGGAAGAATATGTATAAGTTGTTTCTGCCTTTGATCCTTCTGACTTCTCTCTGGTTGCATGTCACTTTCAGGCTGACTGAGAACTGTGCCGGTGCCAGTTCCCGCACCTACACTCGAACCGTACAGCATGTCCATGCTGGAAACGTTAGTGTTTTCAAGAATCGGAAAGTTGGTTTGCGATGTGAACTGAAACATGCTTGATTTTTCTCCACAAAGTCTGGTGACAACTTGGACATCCGCAGGTTCATCCTGTTGGTAACACACAGGCATGTCTGGAAAATGTGTGTGGAAACGGACAACTGCACCGGTCTGTCAGCATTACAACAGCATGTGAGTGAGATTCCTTTGGATCTGATGTGTGAATTATTGATTGTATTTATTTATCCTCGCTGCCTTGCTTCACAAGATAAACAGATTGATGCTTATCAGTCGGCTATCTAGCACCAGCTTCTCTTTCCCCAGGACTTCTGATCCGCCACGCTGGAGATGAGAGACCAGATAACAGTCAGCTTTCTCTGCCTGTGTGTGTGTGTGTGTGTGTGTGTGTGTGTGTGTGTGTGTGTGTGTGTGTGTGTGTGTGTGTGTGTGTGTGTGTGTGTGTGTGTGTGTGTGTGGGTGTATGTGTGTGTAAGACTGAAAGATTGCACACAAAAGCATTGTTCATCAGCTAAGTGTTTTCTTTTGTTGTACTGTGAAACCTCAGCTCAGACAAGCTTCATCTATGATTCTCTATGTGTCATGCTGTTGTTCGGGAAAATGCAATGAGTGGAAAGATGATTGACAATACACAGGGTTCTGTGTGTGTGTGTGTGTGTGTGTGTGTGTGTGTGTGTGTGTGTGTGTGTGTGTGTGTGTGTGTGTGTGTGTGTGTGTGTGTGTGTGTGTGTGTGTGTGTTTGAGTTGAGCGTGTCACTGTGGGGTTGCCAGAGGTGGTGTTGGGGAGCTATCTGCTGCAACAGGAGCATCTCTGCTGGGTGCCCTGTCAACTCTGCTGACGTGTTAATCTGCACGCCACAGACGCCTTCCCACACATTAGCACACCCACAGGGAACAACCATCAGCCACCTCAGGATCACGATCACCAGGTGCCACAGGGGTGGGATTTTTCCTCCCAGAGACAGCCGCTCAAAATCAACCTGAGGCTCTGAACCTACACACACACACACACACACACACGCACGCGCACGCGCACGCGCACGCGCACACGCACACGCACACTCTCACACACACACACACACACACACACACACACACACACACACACACACACACACACACACACACACACACACACACACACACACACACACACACACACACACACACACACACACACACATTTAAGTGGTAGTTTTATTGGAGTACAAAAAATTCAAGCGTGCAAAATGTGGATATTATACTAACAGACAGTTTGTGGGCTGCCACAAATTACATTACATTACATTACATTACATTAGTATTTAGCAGACGCCTTTGTTATTAGTTATTAGTAATTAGTTATTTACAGTGTAACAGCCAAGCAGGATAATCTTGAATTAGAGAGGGAGGGATATACTGTATACATGTGAGGGATATACTGTAGGCCTAGAGCTATATGTGCATGAATTACATTTATAATGTGTCAATACAATACAGTGGTGGATTTAATATAGTGGCAAACCTGTTGTGTCGATCAACTGTTGCTGGCAAGGGCCTTTTGCGATGCTGGAAATGTATTCATATAAACAGACATTACAAACAGAAGGTATCAGTGGTGGAACAATTGCCCACAGGGCCCCAGGGCAAGACACTTATAGGGCCCCCATACGGCTTGCTAAGTTCAGAATAAGGGCCCCTAACTAAGCTAACTAGCTAAGACCGATACAGGAGGGCCCTGGGCCCCAGGAAAAATGCCCTGCTCGCCCTTCCTATAGCTCCACCCCTGTAAGGTACAGTATGTAAATTCCACTGCAAACCCCTGCTGCACGTGCCATTCTCAGAGTCTGCTATTTTGGCAGCTGGCACGTCACGGAATGTCACGTCTTTCTAGAAGAATCGGTCTGGGAAGAGTCGAGTGGCAGGAGACGACACTCCTTCAGGGAGCGGACGTGACAGGGTCATGTCAACATCTCCATCTTTCATATCTTTGCACACCACACTAACCCGCACTACTGCTGCACCCCATCCAACCCCCTACTACCCCTCCTCCTCGGGAGTTACCCTGAGACGCCTGCTTCATCCCTCTCCGAGACTGATGGGGGGCTGTCACAAGAACTCTCTGTTGTCACAAGAACTCTCTGGTGGAAGGCAGCATAGAGAGTGGCGGTGGGGGTGGGGGATTGTGTCACAAGAACTCTCTGGTGGAAGGCAGCATAGATGGTGGTGGTGGGGGTGGGGGATTGTGTCACAAGAACTCTCTAGTGTCACAAGAACTCCCTGTTGGAAGGCAGCATGTATAAATGACTCATTTAAGCATCAGCTAAGCATTTGTACCATCTGTACTTCCACTTCTTTAAGAGCTGACATGGTAACTTTTACACCAGACCAGGTTTTCTTTCTTGCACCTTGCCCTGGCGCCATGGGTTATTTTCACCTCTCCATGCTAATTTTAACGGGTAACAATAGACGAGTGTCAAGAGACACCTCCTTGTGCTGTGTTGGCAGCACAGAAAGTGTGTGATTCATGAAGAAGTGATAACAACACATGCAGAATAAAACTTTTCAAGATGACACAGAGAGAAAGACAAGGAACTAAATAGAAAGCCTTGGCACAGCAGAGTCACATAAAAATGTGGGTAGAGTCAGTGTTGATGTACTGTCTAAGCGTGCAGAGGTGAATGCCTCAAGGTAGGCAGCCACTTCAGTGACTACTATATGAACTGAATCAAGTACTCCATTGACAGCAGCACATTGTCATACCCCCTTCACAGCCTGGAGGATGGGGATGAGGGGAGATGTGGAGGAGCAGGGATGGCGATGAGGTAATTTAGTCATAGGAGACTTCAATCTCACACTTCACAGCAACTTGACTTAATCCATAAGAGGAGGATTCATTTTGGATTCTGAGGAGTAGTGGAAGATATCATTTGAAAAAGTGTCAAGCACTGGAGCCCTCTCCAGTTCCTTGCAAAGTGATAGAGCAAAGCCAAAAACTGTGCATTACATGTACTCACAAACACACATTTTACACATTGAATTCACACACACACGTACACAATGGGAGTTGGAGTTTCCCAATGGGCTTTCACTTTCACTTTTCACACATGCACCCGTCAATCTTTTTTATGCACCCAAAATAACATATACTTCAGACAGGGCTTTTTACCTCCTCCCAAGGAGGTTATGTTGAAATTCTTCAGCATTGCAGGATCAGGCAAATTTTGACATTCCACTTTCCTCAATAACAACTGAGTGCCATTTGATGGCTTAGGGATGGGAAGGATTACTGAACAAGTATCCATTAAGGAGTCAGTTAGAGAAAGCTGTCTAAACGAAACAGTCACCAGGGGCAATCGTTCCTAACAATCAATGGAATGTTCTGGTACAAAATCTGAATTAGATCAGCTGAATGCCGTGGGAAGCCTTGGCATACACAAGTCATTAGTCTCAAGAAAAACATGAGGGAAATAGTTCACATTTCATTCCCTTACTGGGTTACAGTAATTAGTCACATATACAGTATACCACATCAGGACCTAATCCAAGTCTTCCACTTGAGCAGAAAGTTCACTATTCACTATTAGCCCGGTAAGCACTGGCACAAACACAAGGGAAATAGTTCACTATTCATTCTTTTTTTTCTGGGCAGACATATCAGTGCGTGGTCTATTTAATGAATATAGCCTATTTTAGCACTGTTTTTTTTTTTTTTACAGCTGCCCAGCGCATTTCAAAGTGCCAAGTTTTCCACTTGAGCAGAGAGTACTGTACAGCACACACCAGCCCAACTTCCCCACCACCACCCCAGTGTTATACATCTCCTGGGTGACTACCCTCTTGGAAGCGATGTCAAACGGTCCTCTCGAATCACTGGAGCATAGAGAAGGGCTCACACTCTCACCGAAGCATATTAAGTGGGCACCACCACACCACACCCTCGAGGGCCAAGCAGTAGCCTTGCCTCCAGTCTGGTGGCTGGCTTCACTGAGGCTGCCCCCCCTGGCTCAGACACCCTTTGGCTCCAGCTGCAGATTAAAGGGTTGATGTTGCGAGGCCAGCTTTTGACTTTAAAGGGCCAACTCGCACCCTTGACATCTCGCCACTGCAATGCTGATGGTTCCTCTAACACACACAATCAAAAAAAAACACACGCACACACGCACACGCACATACACACACACACACACACACACACACACACACACACACACACACACACACACACACACGCACAATCGTCCAATCACCTCCGATCTTTACTGAGTCCCGTCCCAGGGGTCCTCCAAATCTGAGAGCAGCAACTCCGTCCGTAACATCTGTGGCTCCTTTGAAAAAAGGAGGAGTGACCTCTCTCATTAGTTCTGTTTGTTCTGCTCTCCACTCTCCACTTCTTGCCTGCCCACAAGACTAGCGGGAGAACACCGGGGCTGGAGTGGGGGAGCAATAGGGTCCCGGGCTAAGGCTGTAACGATATTGCATCGAACCGAGGGATCGCGGTACGCAGACCCACGAACCCCTATCGCGAACCTTCCTCGCAGAATCGCGATGCGCCCTTTTAAAGTTCTTACCCCTCAGTCTAGAAAACAGCAGGATACAGGCAACTGCTTGCATATGCGCTTAATGCTTGCATATGCTCTCAAAGACAATTAGAAATGGGGCGCACATGAGCGAGTAACACTTCCATTCTCCCCTCTCTCCTGTAAAATGTTCCGTCCAACCAGCACGTGCATTGGTTGTTAATCATTGCCGCCCACAGCAACCTCCGCGAGACAAAAAAACTTCGGCAAACGTCGGAAGGTAAAGCACAGAAATGAACAACAGACCAAGAAGGCTTTATCAAACGTGTGAAGATGTTTTTGTATTCATGCATGCGCCGATGTATGTTGAGTGGATATGGACGTTGAGCGGAGAGAGAGAGAAAGAGAGCGAGATGCTCCGCCTGACCAAATTTTAAATCGCTAAGCTCATAAGGGAGTGTCTGAAGTCGGGCGAACGTTTAGGTCGATGTCATGTGGATATTAGGCAGCATTATTTCCTCCCCACATTGACCGCCTGCCTAGCGAAAGCATGCTCCATTTCAGCCACTGCATCTATTCCCGCTCTTGACAAAATGTCAAATCACAAAACCAAACAATGGACAACGTGCGTGTTGCATACTGAGAACATAACTGAGGTTCATTTCGAGTTTTGTTTGTATAAACGTGTGCGCGCTGCTGCACGATCAAAACAGTTACAAAAATATTAAACATCAAAATTAAGTGTTGCATTTCTGTAAGTAACTTAATACAACATGTTTCCTGACGAAATATGACCAGTGTTGTTCTACTTCCTTGTCTTCAGACCGCCAGACGGCGTTTCTTACTGTGTGAATATCCTTGCGCTAGCCGCATCTTTGCCGAGAGTTTATATCAAAGTTGTCACCTCGTGACCGATGACGTGGCTCAAGTCTATAAATAGCCATGCCCACGTCAAACCTCGCTTTTCGCTTTCTCGCGCTTGCAGAGAGAACTTGTCCAGCCGTAATTAGGCGGACGCTGATTTACTCACGGAATAATTTGAATGACTGAATCGAATTGAAGTACTAAGGATACATTTTAAGGATTAACTTCTACACGAAACAGTTCACGGTAAGTTAAACGTGCTGCAGACCCCCTACACCGGTCGAGCACAGACAACGGCTAGTGAAGCTAGCATCAGTGTGCTAAAGTGTCACGAAACACCCGACACCGTGTGCACAAATCATATTGTACATACAAGCACCCAGTCCCCGGTGCAGTATTATTATCTGGTACATTTACTACGCATGATAAAGCGACCCATTTGGTAAGTATTTGATTTAACGGAACAGGATTCGCCTCCCCGGATGCTATTGCACTCCGAACAGCTAACTAGCACGCTACCCTTGCCCCGGTACAGCTAGAAATTGGCGCCCGTACCAGACGATTTTGCTACGGTTTAATAACTGCGCTCACACTCCAGCGCAGATAAAAACCGAACGAACAAAAGATAGAATTGCCCGACCCCCGGCATTTCATATCGCAACACAATATGAATAATAATAAAAAATGGCATTGGTATGGTGCACCTTATGTGGCACACCCATGGATGTGAACGATCCTCACGATAACTGCCCAACTTGTCTAGGGATCAAACATCTCAGAGAAGCCTTGACTGATCCATGTTTACACTGCAGTCAGCTTTCCATACAGCAACGGCAGGCACGCCTTGCTGGTCTTGAGGGTGAGACGGACTGTCTCCTTTCCAATACAGCCACTAAGAAGTCAACAACTGTCAAACGCAAAGCAGTATCTCATGCACCACAGAAAACCAAAATGCCCAAGCGCTCTGGTGCCTTGACACGCAGAGTGGATGCATTATCTGACAATGTGACACAGATCAGAGAGCTACTACTGAGCATGCAACCACAACTGCAGCCTCAGCCAATACAGAGTGTGCAGCCACAGCCACAGGCTCACACATCACAGCATGACTCTCACTCAAGTGATGAGGCCCCCCTACCTGCCTCACAACTTGACCCTTTCACTCAAACACTGCAGAGAGATGATGACACCCCTTCTCTGGCAGCCACCGATACTCTCTTTCCCATGGATATGGGTGATTTTTCACTGCCAGAGGATATTACAAATTTTGATTCCTCTGCTACAGAGAGCGGGAGGGAGTCAGATGATGGTACTGAGGCTTCTGGCATAAATGTCACCTTGCCAGGAGCTATTCGAATGGCTTTGTCGAAACTGAACATTGAACCTCTCTCTAGGGCCACGATGCAGACCAACCGCCTCTGTCGCTTGCCCATGCAGAGCAATGACCTGGCGATTCCGCCATGTGATGATTTCATTAAAATGTTCACTGAGGCGCTAAAGGAGGCAGGTACCAGCAGAATGGATAGAGCAACTAGGCTATTGGCGGCGATGGCGGAACCAAGCGCCACTGGCCTGGGACCCATGCCACCAGTGGAACCAGCTGTAGTTTCCCTGGTTGTCTCACCTGACGAGGCTCTACGCACAGACCCTCGATGTCCTAGCCCAGAATGCAGACGCACAGACAACTTGGTTTGCCGGGCATACAACACCCAAGCGACCATGGGCAGAGTTCTGAACACCATGGCACATGTTCTACTCGCTCTTCAGACTACAATTCAACCATCCTCAGATGCAGCCATGTCTGAATTGGTCGATACAGCGCTCCAGGGCATTGGAGCCCTGGCTAAACAATGTGGGAAGTCCATGGGCTTACTCCTCCAAGCCCGCAGACAAATTTGGGTGGCACAGTCCCCTCTTCCTGATGCCGCTAGAAATGTTTTACGGCAACTGCCCTTGGCTCCAGGTCAGCTATTTGGTCCAGCTGCACAGGAGGCCTTAAATCGACGCCAGCTTGCGTCTGAAACGCGATCCCAACATGTGAAGCCACGAACTGCCTTCAAGAAACCGCAGCCGGTGCCTCAACCTGCCTTTCGTGGAAATCCAACATATCGCAGACACTCACTGCCCTCCTTTCAACAGCCTCAACGGAGGTATGCAGAACACGGCTTTACCCCACACAGTGCACGTGGCAGGCCTTCTTCATCCTTTCCAAGGCAGGGCCGGGCTGCCCAAGGCCGCCCCCCCAAAGCTACACACCACACTCAGATGCGAGACTGAAGGTGTGCGGCCGGCGGCAAAGCGTTTCACCCCTCAACAACTGGATTACTGGCGTCTAACAACATCAAACCCATGGGTACTAGACACTCTCACAAATGGTTACCGTCTCCAGTTTCGCCGCCGGCCTCCCCTGAACTCTGGGCTACGCGCCACTTGTGTCAGAAGCCCAAAGCTCCGTTCAGCACTGCTTTCAGAGATACAATCCCTGCTAGACAAAAACGCCATCGAGGAGATAGACCCCAAAACACAACTAGGAGTATTCTCCACTTACTTCGTCGTACCAAAGAAAGATGGCGGCCTTCGGCCTATACTGGACCTCCGCCGCCTAAACACGTACCTGAAAGAACTGCCATTTCGCATGCTGCGGACGGCAGATGTACTCCATTCAATAGAACCAAAAGATTGGTTTGTCACAGTCGATTTGAGAGATGCATATTTCCATGTGCCAATTGCCCCACAACATCGTCTTTTTCTACGCTTCCACTTCGAGGGTCGCTCATTCCAATTCAAGGTGTTACCCTTTGGCCTATCCCTGGCCCCGCGGGTATTTACAAAATGCATGCGCGAGGCTCTTGCTCCACTTCTCCAGCAGGGCATGCGCGTCCTCCCTTACCTGGACGATTGGCTTCTCCTTGCTCAGTCTCCAGAGCAAGCCAAAGTGAACACTCGGAGACTACTCGACCATATCTCAGCTCTTGGCCTCTCGGTGAACTACGAGAAGAGCACATTGCAACCCATGCAGTCCGCAGACTTCATAGGTATCCACTTAAATTCAATCTCCCAACAAGCATGTTTAACTCAGGGAAGAATATGCAACATACTGGGACTTGTGAGGCGTGTCATGTCGAGTCGGACTATTCGCCATTGTCTGCTACTCCGCCTTGCGGGTATGCTAGCTGCTGCTACACCGCTGATACAGCTGGGGAGATTACATCTCAGACCTTTCCAGCGTTGGCTGAAGATGAGAAGACTTTCAGCCCAAACACAGAAAAATGTACTGGTGTCGATCACGCCCAAGGGCGCTGCTTCCTTGCGCCCGTGGGCGCTAAGACCGTTTCTTCTCCAAGGCGTACCCCTCGGGCCCCCTCCGGCAAGGAGAGAAGTCATCACCACAGATGCCAGCCAGTATGGCTGGGGAGGTGTGTGGAACCACAAAGGGGTACAAGGCATATGGCAGGACGAGCTTTGGGCCTTCCACATTAATTACTTGGAACTGCGAGCTGTCTGGCTGACATTACAACACTTCCAAAAACCACTGAAACGCAAACATGTCCTGGTGCGAACGGACAACACGTCGAC
Source organism: Engraulis encrasicolus (assembly GCF_034702125.1). NCBI lineage: Eukaryota > Metazoa > Chordata > Actinopteri > Clupeiformes > Engraulidae > Engraulis > Engraulis encrasicolus. Next base: position 45,993,118 of record NC_085868.1, read on the forward strand.
AGTTTATCATATCAACCATCAGGGAGGAGTGAGGTCACTAACTCTGAACAACCTCACTCGGAAGATATGGCTGTGGGCGAATGCTCACTTGCTTTCACTAAGAGCGATTCATGTGCCGGGGAAGGAAAACCAGGCAGCAGATGCGCTGTCTCGGGGGAAACCTCTCCTGGGGGAGTGGCGTCTGAACCCAGAAGTGGTCCAAATGATCTGGAACACATACGGGGAGGCAGAGGTGGACCTGTTTGCCACCAGAACCACAACTCATTGTCAGAGATGGTTTGCTCTACAGAACGAAGCAGGCTCTCTGGGGCAAGATGCTCTAGCTCACCAGTGGCCGAATCTAAAACTTTATGCATTCCCTCCTTTTCCTCTCTTGTGGCAGACGCTCCAAAGGATTCGACTGACCAACCAACCGGTCCTTCTGATTGCACCATACCGTGTTCACAGTCCCTGGTTTTACCTCCTCCAGGCACTGCTGACGGGGCCACCCCGCCCTCTACCTGTCAAGGCAGACCTGCTGACACACCTGGACGGCCAGCTGTGGCACGATCACCCCCAGAGGCTGAAACTGTGGGTTTGGCCCTTGGGAGCACACCTAACCTATTGGACTGTTCAGAAGGGGTCAGAGACACTATTTTAAATGCTCCTGCCCCATCTACACGCCTGTTGTACGGCTCCAGGTGGAAATACTTCTCAATATGGTGCTCAGAACGCAACCTTAACCCACTGGGTTGTTCTGTAAACAACATTTTGGAATTCCTCCAAGGCCTTCTGGTCACAGGCCGTTCAGTATCCACTCTCCGGGGATATGTGGCAACAATGTCAGCTTACAAGGGAAAAATAGATGGGATGACAGTGGGCACACATCATTTGATTATAGCCTTCTTGAAAGGTGCAAAGCGCCTTCATCCACCGCGTAAATGTGTCATTCCTCAATGGGACCTCAATCTTGTGCTGACGAGTGTATGCAGCCCTCCCTACGAACCCCTGGAAGCGACTGACATTAAGTGGTTGTCAATGAAAACAGCTTTCCTCATTGCAATAGCCTCTGCGAAAGGAGTTGGTGAATTACATGCCTTATCTGTCAGCCCACAGTGCCTTCAGTGGGGACCAGATCTCTCACATGTCACTCTGTGACCAAATCCCACATTTTTACCCAAGGTCCTTGGCTCTGATTTTGTGAACAAACCACTTACGTTGCCTTCGTTCAGTTTCTCAGACACAGCTCTGAACACGAGTCTATGCCCTGTTAGAGCACTATGGCAATATGTCACAGCTACCTCAGCCTGGCGCACTACTGATCAGCTGTTTGTGCGCTTCAGTGAGAAATGTAGAGGAGCTGCCCTGTCTAAGGACAGACTCTCTCACTGGATTACAGACACCATAACATATGCATACTCCTCCACTGGACGTGAGGTGCCACTTTCAGTTAAATGCCACTCCACCAGGTCTGTCTCTACCTCCTGGGCGGCCTTGCGTGGTGTTAGTTTGACAGACATTTGTTCAGCTGCGTCTTGGACGTCACCTTGTACATTCTCCAGATTTTACAGAGTTAATGTTGCTTCAAACTCTTGTGTTCAAGCTGTCTTGAGTACTGCCCCACCTGTTTACTCAACTTAAGTTCAGACCAGGGGCAGCTTTGGTTCATTACCTATGGGTGAGAGTTGGACTCTCCACTCTGTTGATGTCATCCACATTTGATGTTCAATAAAATGTTGTGATGAAGAAGCTACTGTTTATTGTGTGTTATTCCCTACAGTGTATTATTGGGATGATTGACACCATGTTATTGCTTAGGCCCTCGTGACAACTTGTTAATTAGTCTTCCACACAGTAAGAAACGCCGTCTGGCGGTCTGAAGACAAGGAAGTAGAACGCTGGTTACGTATGTAACCGTGGTTCTACGACTGGTGGAAGACCGCCAGACATGTAGGTCACTCAGGCCTCTGGTTCTGGCGAGAAAGGCTCCAAGCGAGGTTTGACGTGGGCATGGCTATTTATAGACTTGAGCCACGTCATCGGTCACGAGGTGACAACTTTGATATAAACTCTCGGCAAAGATGCGGCTAGCGCAAGGATATTCACACAGTAAGAAACGCCGTCTGGCGGTCTTCCACCAGTCGTAGAACCACGGTTACATACGTAACCAGCGTTTTCAGTTAGCCTGATGTTTGGATATTAATAGGATAATGTTTGATAATGTGAGACAGTTGTTATAGGCTACCTATACTGGAACCCTGACCCTTCTCTCTCCATCTCTGTCTCTCACACATGGTCAGCATCTCAGCATGATTATGATCTAAGCCTATTAGTAATAGCCTAAGCCTATTTTTCCTTGTTGAATTAATATCCCTTATTTCTCTGTGCTGTGCTTTGATGTGAACACCTGGGGAACAGGTTGCAGTGGTGGTGCATTATTTAGTAGACCTGCAAAATTAATGTAGGCAGGTAAATGCAAAAAGAAAGCATAGGCCTATATATAAATATAGCCTATAATTTATTTTCTTCTTATTTTTTAATAAAATCGTGGGGCGTATCGAACCGTGGGTCAAATATCGTGATACAAACCGAATCGTGGGTTGGGTGTATCGTTACAGCCTTAGCCCGGGCAATTTTGGTTTAAAGGGACACTGTGTGAGATTTTCAGTTGTTTATTTCCAGAATTCATGCTTCCCATTCATTAATGTTACCTTTTTCATGAATACGTTATGACTGAAAAAATTGCACTTTTCTTACATGAAAAGGGGGATCTTCTCCATGGTCCGCCATTTTGAATTTCCAGAAATAGCCATTTTCAGCAGCAAAAATGACTGTACTTGGACCATACTAGAAAATATTAGTTTATTACTATGGAAACTTTCATGTAAAGATCAAATTTGGCAATAGGCAGCCCAGTTTCAATTCGCAGCATAGTTGCAGTACCTTTTTTGACCATTTCCTGCACAGTGTCCCTTTAAAGGGGCCTCTCATAATTAGCGGCACAGAACTGACTCACCAGTGGGACCCTTGTGGGCCCCTATTTTCAGAAATGTAAAAAAATAAAATAAAAAGTTTTTTACATTTCTGAAAATAGGGGCCCACGAGGGTGTTGGGCACACCGGGAAAAGCCCTCTATGCCAGATGGCCAGTTTAGTCCTGGTTCTGTTTGTTCTCTCCACTCTGCCCACTTCTCGCCTGCCCACAAGACTAGGGGGAGAACACTAATGCAGTTGTTTCACGCTGGTGCAGATTAGAAGAACGGACAGGAGCGGAGTGGATTTGGCTAATTGGACTGAGGATTAAACAGCATGCTATTGCACTGTTTATGCAATTTTCATGTGAACATGCCCCTTGAGATTTCTTGGTGTTTTGCTCATATTTTTCATTTCCATGCACGTATTAATACAGTGAAGATTCCACTGTATCACATGTGTAGGCTATATTGCAACACAGTTTCAAACGCCATGCATCTACATGTCACGTCAGTCTTTCCTGTCAATACGTCCGTTTTTGATGAGAGTCTGAACAATACATGTCAATAATCTATGCTGCTCTGCGCGCCTTCCAAATTCATGGCAGGAGAATAAGTAATTTACAAGTGGATTAAAAATAACATGTCTCCTGGCTTTCGCGAACAGTGTTGCCAGATTGGGCAATTGGCCTGCTTGGGCTGGCAGTCTGCGGGTAAAAATAGGAAAAATAGGCCATTTGGCGTTTTTTTCTGCAGTTTTATGCCCGGAAATCAATGCAATTTGTTGAAATTGGGCGGAATGTAGCACTTCCTGGCAGTTTTTGAGTACCTTTTGGGCAGGATTTGTCCGACACATCTAGCAACACTGGTCCCGAAAAAGGGTGAGGATGGGGTTAAAAGTGTATGAGGTGGCGATGTATGTACAGTGAGAGGGAGAGACGGGAAAACGATGTCTTTGCACGTCTTAGGGGTCTTACCAGGGCCGGTTCTGGCTTATTTGGCGCCCTAGGCGAGTTTGAGTTCTGGCGCCCCCCCCCCCCCCCCCCCTTTTTTTTTTTATACCTTACAGAACACAAGAGTAATACCGGTAGTAAGCTTAACTAAATAGCATCAAGAACAATAACTGTTTTGCATCAAATGGATTTCTGGTTCTTTTGGACAGCCGACCAACACATCAGATTGAGTCGCATGAAAGTACCTTCTGTGTGGTGTCTTGGATGTAATGGTGGTGGTGCCCCCAACCCCAGATGAGAGGGAGGTTATCAATGTGTTTGAATTGTAAAATGGAATTGAAATGCCAGGAGAGTGGTACAGTACATTTGCATGTCAAATGCATGTGTAGACAATAGGCCTACCAAGGAGGTCTGCATTGATAGCCTATCTACACTACCTACAGCATCACAAAGCATGGCAGCATAACAATTTTAATAAGCTACACATTTGTGCTGTCTATGATTCCAAACCAATTTCATTTCTGTACTGGAAATAGTGGTGCATTTGTGAGTAGGAGAATGAGAAGGGGGCTATCTATGTGTTTGAACCGGAGGGACAGGGTGAGAGAAAGGGAGAAAAGCTGTCACGCTTTTGAATTTCATAATATACAAAATATAGTAAATAGCCTCACTTGTCTGCAATACTACATCACTCAGCATGAAAACATGCTGTGCATGGTTCTCTTACATGATTAATGTAGGCCTATGTGTCATTCTGGTCTGGAAACAATGTTTTTTTAAGCTTACAACAAGCAGGTAATTCATTCAAGTGGATGGAAGGAGATATGGCAGCTAAACTTGTTTTAAACATGGCACCAGTCTTACTTTACATTGCTGGTCAACCTAAGCAAGTATTATGATGTCAGGTGGGTGTTAGTGAGTAGGCTACTAACAGCTACTTTACTAGATTTCATTGCTTGGCATACTTGGCTAATGTTAGCATGCTAACTAGCGATTTCTCAGATCAAAAGCAAAGCTCTTTTCCCCTCTAATTCCAAACAGTAGCCTCATAACTATTAGGCTTTACATTACCACAAACGGTTGCTGATTAAACCACAAACTTCCAAAACACCCTCTGCAACTCCTGCATCATGCAATGACTGGTTTAATGAGAACATAACAATTCTCCACCCAGCAGAGCAGCATTGCTGTTCGCGCTTGCCCTCTGTCTCTCGAATGAGTCTCCAAATTCAAAATAGATCGCACGCTGTCACTCGTCCCGCCCCCTTTCTCAGGACTGTCTTTTTATTGGTTCACAGACTTCCCAGAAACAGTTGAAAGCGATATTACTATTGGCTGAGGGGCGCTTTGCCGTGAGGAGCGCTTTCGCCACGCTCTGTTGATTGCGACTTCATAAAAAAACCTCCGTATCGCAAAATTACGCATCGGAGAGCGCCATTTCGGCGCTCCTTCTTCACATTGCGCTCTAGGCGACCGCCTAGCCGGCCTATGCTTATAACCGGCCCTGGGTCTTACACACCAAGGCGGTAAAGCGTCGCGGAACGGCCGCGTTTTTTACCGGCGTCGGTGAAAATACATTGAAACCTATCTGTCCTTACACACCAACCGGCGGTAGTCGGGCGTCAGCGGCGCGGGAGCCGGCTCCGCGCCGCGCTGCATTTGGAAAATAGAACTCCAGCGTATTTTTCACGCCGGCAACCGGCGGTGTCTCATTCAAATGAATGGCAAAGTAGCACGCTAGCTTTAGCTGTGGGGAGGGTTTTGAACAGGACTGGCCGCGCACGCTGACGCTGTCAGTGTGCAAGGCAGAGAAAAGCACGCCGGCCAAAACTAAGCAGAAAGACCGCGTCCGTCCTGCGACCGTTCCGTTCCGCCTTGGTATGTTTTGGCCCTTATGAAGAGCAGGCATTTAACAGACGGCCCATGCACAGACAAGACGCTTCTTGTGTTGCAGAGTGACAATACAGTACACTGCATATAGAGTTTTACTACAGCATAGGGTAGGGTAGGATGGGATAAGATAGGATAGGGTATAACATATGGGTTAAAAAGAGTCTAGCATTCAAATAATAAAGTGAAGAAGTCTAAGATGTGTTAAAGATAATTGGCTTTTGCCCCGTCTGGCCTTTACATCAAAAGTAGGGTCAGGCCAAAGTTAAATTTGGATGCAAATCTCATTCGTACGTCACGGTAAGAGAAGCAAAATATGAGTCACAATGGTCATCTAAATCATGGGCGCAGATAGCGGGGGGGACGGGGGGGACATGACGTACCCAGATTTTCATTCACGTGGACCCGTCCCCCTCACTTTTATGGAGAAAATATCTGATTTCTGCCTTTGCATTTTGCAATGTGCGAAATAGCGCCTCCCTTGACCATTCACTTTCATATGTGGCAAAAAACGGCATTACACTCTATACACTTTGTCAGCTCACTGTGTCAGCTGACTCAACAGTGACACCAGGTAGCGACATAGAATCTCTATGCTTGTGATGGTGTGGTGAGGTAATGCATTGAAGTTAATGGCAGTAAATCTATTTTTTTATTGGCTAACAGCCACTGAAGTCCCAGATTTGAAGCGCCATAAGCTTTTTGCTTCTCACGGTGATTGGCTTTTGACAGGGCTAGGTTCAGGAAGTGGAGAAGAGCAGGCGTCATATTTACATTATATTTGTGGCTCAGACCAGTTGCTTTTGTTATTAAAGTTAATGTCGAAGACGGTCCCTTTCTTGCTAACTGTGATGTGGATTACAAAAACTGTGGAACGTGAACGATGGTGGTGGAACGCATGGATTAAAAATTGGGATAGCTGCTTTCAAGACAACGTTTTCAGGTAAGGTCACTATGGGTTCATATCCGCTGTGACGCTGTTTGTAGTTAACAGATGTGAATTGTTCAGAAGGGTTTTTTTTGTCTCTGTCGTGGACCTGTTTTCGAGTGAAAAGACAGCTTTGTAGGGCCATGCCATGCCAGCTGTCAATCAAAGCCAACGCAAGTAGCTCTCGTGGTGTCGGTCTCTTGTTTTGTAGCCTAGGCCTATGCTGTGAACATCGGACTTAATGTCTTTTTTACGGATTTTTGGAATGATGATTGCGGTGGTGTCTTTCTGTTGGATGCATTTACTGTGGATTGTTGTTAAACGGCGGTATCACAACGAAAACTTCTGGATTCCCATAGCAAAGCAAAATTGAAAAAGAGATCTCGTTTATGTCACATATATGTCTCCTAGACATAAATGAGCATTTATTAAGACCAAAGTGCTTTTCTCATTATTCTCAAATGTCTCTCCTGAGAAATAAGTCTCATAATGAGCATTGCGTGAGCATTGCATGAGCATTCTACCAGTTCTGAACACTTTCTCATATTGGTCTCCTTTCCAGATCTCAGCTAAGACAAAAATGAGACATGTTTGCTGCTCTCAAATATGTCTCAATCATATATCCTCACTAGCAAGATCTCTCAGTTATGTCTCTTAAAGCTATTTGACGTCTCAAATTAGTTTAACTGAAAAAAAACATCAGCAAATATAAAAATGAGAATAGCACAAGCTCTCAAATATGTCTCAATATGATACATATTTTAGCATACAGCCTAGAATCACTTTGAGTTTTTAGCCAACAACAACTTTAACTTAACATGTGATGTGCACAAACCTCATCTTTTGGAAAATGAAAATGTAGGCTATGTACTTTGAATAAAAGTCACCTCGCCTCCAATGAGCATGCGCGGCGGACTGCATGGAAACACTACTCAAATTTGAAATAAATTTAAAATATATGCACTTAACTAAAATGTAAATTGATTCTAAAAAGGGTAAATTACATAGTTATTTAGGAAATCGGTGCACTGCTTGCGTGTACATTTTTACTTGCGTGTACATTTTTTTTTTTTTTATTGCAATAAAGAGGATGACAAAGACATGACATAACAATAAGGCACACAAGGTCAAGTAAACATAGTAAATACGAACAATTTGGATACGAACAAACAAGTCTAATTAGAAACAAAAAAATAATAAAATAGACAATAAACAAACAAACAAGAGGAATAAATTAAAGAATATTCAAAAGTCTGTAATTTTTCTTATTGTTGACAAGCTTCAGAGAGTTGAGAAGAGAAGACATTTCTAAAATGAAAACTATAAAGAAGGGTTGCATTTTTTTCCACTTTTGTTTATGAATAAAAAACTTGGCATGTAAAAGGAAGAAATTCACTAAAAATTCAAAAGAAGGGTCATTTGAGTTTTCATAGTAAAAGAAAATGTCTTTAAGACTGAAAATATAAATGTCTTGCTGTGAAAAAAGATAAAAACTAAGGTCTGCAAGAAAGCGTTTCACTATGTTACAGTCAAAAAATAAATGTACAAGGGTTTCATCAACATTATTACAAAAAGAGCAATTTGAACTTAAGTCTGTGTATTTGGAAATAAATACATTTGTGGGGTAAATCTTATGGAGAATTTTGAAATGAGTTTCCTTTATTTTATTCGTAATGCAATATTTGTGAGGTAGTAACCAAGCCTTCTTCCAAATGATGTCTTGAACTAAAGGATTCCAAAAACATTTCCCTCTAGGAGTGATTCTGTCCCTTTGTTGAAGCGATTTACGTATATGTTTGTTGTCACATTTTTTATCAGTTATGTTAATGCCGTTCAATATGATTTCTGAGGAGAGTGGAGTAAAATTGGGTAAATTATATGATAGGTGACTTCTAATTAGAAGCGCTAACCCTTGAGGGATTGCCTTTATAACTGTTTGAAATTGACGAAAGGGTATAGGAAAAAGAAAGCGTGACAGAAACTGTTCATACGTCAAGAAAGTACCTGAATCATCAAATAGAGAGAAAATATCATAAATGCCATGTTCAAACCAATTAGGGTAAAATAAGGTTTTGCTTCTTACAGTGATATCAGAGTTGTTCCATATAAATACTTTATGGGGGGAGAAGTTATGGACAAAGCACATTCTCCAAGCAAGTAGGCATTGCTTATGGAAATTAGAAAGTTTAAGAGGTAGCTTAGAAGGGGAAAAGTTGCACTTAAGAATAAAAGAAAGACCACCTAATTTATTGAATATGTGATTAGGGATAAAGAACCAGAGTGAGTTGGGTTGTAAAAGGCATCTCCGAATCCATCCAGTCCTGAAGGAGCTAATTGTGTTGGAGAAGTCTAAAACATCTAGATCTCCATTAGCTTTACAATCTGCCAACACTTCCTTCTTTAACTTATGAGTTTTATTTCTCCAAATGAAATCCAGAAATAATTTGTTGATCTGTTTTATTGTTTTGTCTTTCAGAAATAAGGAAAGAGAGGGATAAACAAAATGAGAAAGACCATCTGCTTTAGAAAGCAACACTCTACCATATATACTAAGATCACGTTGTAACCAGGAATTAAATATGTTCTTGGCTTTTATTATTTTCCCTGCAAAATTTAAATCCTCTCTTATCTTGGTATCCTTAGTTATTTGTATACCTAAATATTTAACTGTTTGTTTTACTGGGATGTTATACAATACTGTATCATTGCAGACCTGTAGGGGTAATATTTCACATTTTGAAACATTCAACTTCAGGCCTGAAGCATCAGAAAACTGTTCCACAAGAGCCAGCGCATGAGGAAGTTGTAATTTATCTTGCAAAAACAAAATTGTGTCATCTGCCAATTGTGATATTTTAATTTCCCTTTCAAAAATGGTTAGGCCCTTTAAATCAGAATCATTAAGTATACTTAAAGCAAGAAGCTCTGTCACTAGCAGAAATAAAAATGGGGAAAGAGGACATCCTTGCCTTATTCCACGCTCAACATTAAATCTATGAGTAGTGCTGTGGTTAACTATTGCAGAGCTGTTTATGTCATAATAAAGCGTCTGTATAATATTAATAAAGGGTTGACCAAATCCAAATAGCTTGAGAGATTGAAAAATAAACTGATGCTCAATGGAGTCAAAGGCCTTGTAAAAGTCTAGCAGTAGCATGAGAGCTTCAGAATGTACCTCATCTGAGTAATCTAAAAGATCAAGTACCAATCTTATATTGTTTGTAATGTGGCGGTTTTTCATAAATCCAGATTGTGTCTCTGATATGATACCATCAAGGCCAGTTTTGAACCTTTTTGCAAAGACCAGTGCTAAAATTTTATAGTCGATTGTTAACAGAGATATCGGGCGCCAATTTTCAATGGAATGCACATCTTTCCCTGGTTTAGGAATTAGAGAAATAACTCCTTGCTTCATAGTTGACGTCATATGTTTTTGTTCAATACATTCTGTGAACATATAGAATAATGGGTTCTCAATGTATTCCCAAAAATGAACATAGAATTCTATAGATAAACCATCTATACCAGGGGCTTTACCTTTCTTCATAGAAAAGAGTGCTTTCCTTATCTCTGTTTTCGTTATGTCAGAGTCACAGAATGACATATAAGAGTCATCTATGGTTGGAATGTATCTCTCAACTTTTTTGATGAACACCTCTGCTGTACAGCCATTAAAATGGGAAGTGTATAATTCTTTATAGAAATTATAAACATGGTTTGAAATTTTAGTGGCATCATTACAGATTTTACCATTAACGTTAAGACAGTTTAGCATTTTCCTTTGACCATTCCTTTTCTCCAAAGCAAAAAAGTAAGTAGAGTTTTTCTCTCCCTCTTCCAGCCACTTGGCTCTAGACCGCACAAAGGCGCCTCTTGCTAGATTCAAATAAAGATCATCCAGTTGCAGACTGATTTTTTTTATTTCTAACTTTTCTTCTTCTGTATTATCTTCTTTGGATAATAAATTTAAGCGTTGCAATAATTCAGTTTCTAACTGATTCCTACTGGCCTTAATTAGTTTACATCGTTTTGAGGCAATGAGTCTAGTTTTGTATTTAAAAAATTCCCATTTTTGTTTGTATCCATCATTACAATCAGCAAATAGCTCTTTGATGAGTGTTTTAATAGAGTCATTGAATTCCTCATCAGATAATAAGGAATTATTAAATTTCCAGTATCCTCTTATTGCTGGTTTAGAATGTAGGTCACCAATCTTGAGAGTTATGAGTTTGTGATCTGTTAAAGGTGCAGCAGAGTGGGTGGTATCTATAACTAAAGACAAAGCAGACTGTGAGACTAAAAAAAAATCAATTCTTGATTTCAATGTCATAGTATTGTTAGACCAAGTGAAATCAACTAAATCTGGGTTAAAGAAACGCCAAGTATCAGTTAAAGATAGATCAGAAGTTAAGGACAATATTAAGTTATTTAAATAGGAACTTTGATTCAACTTGGGAGGAGATCTATCAATTGAACTGTCCATACATTCATTGTAATCTCCACCCAGAATTATTATTGAGTCTTTATATTTGTCATTGAGTGATTTAATTTTACTGGAGATCTCAGCAAAAAGAATTTTGTTAAGTTGACTAGAATTATATCCATAGATATTACCGATAATAAAGGTTTTCTTGTCGTAATTGGCAACAATTAAGACCCATCTACCTTCTAAGGAATGCATCATTTCCAAAACCTCTCCTTTAAATCTGTGTATGAGTATAGCAACACCTGCAGAGTGGCTGCTACCATGAGAATAGTAAGTCTTGTTCCCCCATTGTAATTTCCAAAATTTACCATCTTCTTCAAGTGAGTGTGTTTCTTGTAACAAAACAAAATCTGCTTCACTTCTCTTGCAAAATAAAAATAAAGCCTTTCTTTTCACATTTTCTCGTATTCCTCTAACATTTAAAGACACACAACACAAAGATTCAACCATGAAAACAAACTTAATAAACACTGATATGCAAGAACTTGCACAAAAACTCACCTACAAAAGGAGGTGGATAACAACTTTAACATATTCTGATGCACAATAAGCATCATCAGATAGCCTATTAAACTTAGGCCCTATTGAAATCGGACTGATTGCTTATTTTGTGTTTGCTTATTGAAAAACAAAGGATTTTTGTATTTTTTGGTATGGGCTAATATCTGCAAAAGAGAGAAAAAAATGCCCCAGATGTTACTAATAGGCCTAGGTCTACTGGGAAATATAAATTAGAGTAGGTCTAACCTACCATACAACTTAAAAAGGCAGGAGTAAATTGAGAGTCTATCATCTCTGAAGATAAATAAAAGCAAAGGAAGAATTGGCATGTTTAGGCCTACAGTTATTTTGGATAGCTAGAAATGGATCGGCCTAAGCCATTCAATCCACAGTGACCTCTGTATAGTCATATTTTTTACCGTCGATGAGAGCATGAGAGTCTTTGAAAGACGCCTTCTTGCCTTGACTTCTTGCTTTCTGGACTAAAGGCCACAACTTCTCTCGTGCCGCTCTATCTTCTGGTGGGACAGGCTCCGTGATTGACAGTTCGTTATTCTGAAGAAACTTGCACTTCTTCGACGCTTGCCAGATCGCGTCTCTCACCCTTCTGAATGAGAAGCGGATGATAATTGAGCGGCATTTCGCATCCGTTGGTGGCGGCCCGAGGCGGTGTACCACATCCACACCCGCGTTGAGGTCGTCAGCAGGAAGAAAGGTTGCCGCTTGCTGTAGAACCTCGATGACTCTCCGTCTGACATCTTCTCCAGCTTGTTCTTTCAAACCATGGAGTTTCAGAAAGGATCTCCAGCCGTAGCGTTGCGTTTCGATCAAAGCTTTTTTCAAAGCGGTGTTGTCTTTTTGCAGCATGTGCACTTCATTCTGCAGACGGGAAAGCTCCTTTTTGTTTTCACCAACCTCGGCAACGAGTTGCTTCACTGTAGTGGATAATTTGTCCAGTTCTTTTGAAGTAGCCTGAGTTGTTTTTTCAATCACTGACACCTTCTGGAAGGTAGCATCATGCTTGAGGGACAATTTGCTTATCGCAGCTAAAATGTCCTCGTTAACACTGTGTGATTCTTCTCTTTTAGATTTTTTGGACACCGGCTTCAATGGGGTATCCGGCAAGGGAATTAGTGCAATGTCTTCGGTTATTTTTGAATCGGAGTCGTCAAAGAATATCATGTCGTCTTGCTCACCAGCATGGATAGCATTGTCCGCTGCCATCTTCGGTGTCTTCGTCTTTACCTTTTTATTCTTCAATTTCTTTCCCATAAAGTTCAGTTATTGGAAAAAGCGTAGCCTAACACGAAATAAAACAAATGGCTTGCATCAATATTAGTTGTTATAAAGTTGTTATAACCACTTCCCTTGACGAGCTCAAACGAACACGCCTTCCTCCACTGACGCCATCTTGGCTCTCCTCTTTACTTGCGTGTACATTTTTACTTTACTTAATATGAGTGACGTACTTCCGGAAAAGCTACTAACGCGGGATTCTGAGGGCTTGAAGAAGAAGAAGGACTGGAAGATTCCTTCATTCTTCCTGAGAAGAAGAGCCATCAAAAGAACAACACTTTTCAGGAAGTTTTTCACTTGTCACGCGTACGCGACGAGAGGTAAGAACCCTGCCATATTTCAGTTAGTCTGTGACATTACGTGACAAATGTAAACGTATTTTGGTTTAGAAATTAACGGTGGTGGTGGCTAAGATATGAATGGCAGTTGGAAGGTGACTAACGGCAATGGCGTGTGTTAAAGCAACGGGCGGCGTCTGTTCACCAAGTACTGAAATGTCCTTCCAGGCGAACCATATTCATTTGACTACACTTTGGCTAATAGATGAAATGTTTGGGTATATGTCAACAGTCAGGCCTGGCTTAATTTAAACCGCAAATACAAATGTGACCAATGTGGAGGCGGCCATGCTAATTCTTAGCTAAACAGGTTCCCTCAGCCAGTTCAGTTCCCTCACGGGAAAAAGTTCCGTTTCTTCCCCCGAATTGCTTTTGCTTCGACAGTGCACTTGTGGTGGCCATACGGTGAACCCAATACAATGACCCGGGTTGTTTTATAACCATTAGGTTATACATTATGCATGGTGGTTATGAATTCACATGGTCAGGCTATTTGCCACCTGCTGCGTTGGGGGGGTCCGCCATTTTACGTATGCTACATGGAGTATGGGGCGGGTTTCGAAAATGTAATAGTTTTGGCGATTTCACTAAATGAAAGTTTCAACTTAAAGCTGGGCTTACACTGTGCGACTTTTGCCCCAATTTTGCCACGATTTGGCACTCGCACGACTTTTTGAGAGTCGGGCCGATTTCTTGCTCAATCGCAGGTCAATCGTGAGTCTCACATCGTGCAGTGTACATGGGGTAACGACAAGCGATTTCGCCTCACGATTGTGCAATCGCAGGGTCGCAAGAAAATCAAAACGGTTTGAAATTCTGGTCGTGGCTCGTGCGTAAATCGCACAGTTAAAGCAGTGCTACGACCCGATTTGACACTTCACTTGCACAAATTAATAGGGCCGTGCGATTCGCTGTTGAGCGCGACCTCATCTCCACCTCAGGTGCGCATGTTCCCTCCTCTGCAGACAGGGGAAACATGCCTGTCGCGTCTTACGGTGGAAGCTTTTCGCTCGCATTCGACTGTCGGCTCGTGTAGTGTGAGGACGTGAGTCGTGAGTTGTGAACTTTTAAACAGTGAAATTCCATCGTGCAGTGTGAGCAGAAGCTTAAGACCCACGAGTGAAAATATCGCACAGTGTATGCCCGGCTTAAATGAAACTACACGACACAATTTGAAACCATGCATTTCGGATTTGGGTGAACAGACGATTATTTTTCGAAAGCCGTACTCCATGTGGCGTTTCTAAAATGGCGAATGCTATCTGGGTGAAGCTAATGGTGGATGCTACCTAGGCAAGCTTGCAGCCCCTATCAACGTCGCGGGTGTAGCTGCTCTGAAACATATGTAGTTATTTTTATTCATCAAATTCTAGGTATTTATTGTGACTGGGAAAATTGTACTCAGCATACATGAAAAGGGGGATCTTCTCCATGGTTAATCATCAGTATTCTCTCTCTGTGTCTGTCTCTTTCAGGGAGTTTTGCATTTGTCCGGTGGGAGGACGGGTACACCGGAAAAATCGGCAACGTCCGCAATATTTTGTCATGTGATGAAGCACCTGTGCAGCTCAGCAATCTGAAGTCAGGTGATAAGGTCTTGGCTAAGTGGACTGATGGCAAATTCTATAAAGCAGTTGTAGAGTACATGTCATGTGAGCACTTGGCACCCCACCGCAGAGGCGATGATGAAGCCCAACCAGTCTATGCAGAGCTAACTCCGAGACAGCCTGGTCAGTTTTCATTTTTTAATAATTATAGTTCAATGTATGGTTTTGTTTCACCATACAACACCTCTGCTACATACGAGGGCTACCCATATGGCCATACTCTCAATAGCCCTCCATCCAACGGAGGCGTCCACATCCAGGGTCCATCACTCAGCAGCACTCCAATAACCGGAGGCGTCCAGGGTCCATCACTCAGTAGCACTCCGTCCAACGGAGGCGTCCACGTCCAGGGTCCATCACTCAGCAGCACTCCAACAACCGGAGGCGTCCAGGGTCCATCACTCAGCAGCACTCCAACAACCGGAGGCGTCCAGGGTCAATCACTCAGCAGCACTCCCAACAACCGGAGGCGTCCAGGGTCCATCACTCAGCAGCACTCCAACAACCGGAGGCGTCCAGGGTCCATCACTCAGCAGCACTCCAACAACCGGAGACGTCCACGTCCATCACTCAGTAGCACTCCGTCCAACGGAGGCGTCCACGTCCAGGGTCCATCACTCAGCAGCACTCCAACAACCGGAGGCGTCCAGGGTCCATCACTCAGCAGCACTCCAACAACCGGAGGCGTCCAGGGTCCATCACTCAGCAGCACTCCAACAACCGGAGACGTCCACGTACAGGGTTCATCACTCAGCAGCACTCCAACAACCGGAGGCGTCCAGGGTCCATCACGCCACTCGCCCGGAAGTGAAGGCCTTACACCGGGAAGTTGCTGGTCACCTTGTTCTGACTGTAAGGAGGAGGTGGAGGAACTGCTCCACGAGAGAAAAAAGATTCACGATGTTGTCTCAAGAATAGGTAAGTATTTTCTCATTGTGTTGCTATTTTTATGATCTTTGTTTGTTTATGAAAACCTACGGGATATCCTGTTTTAATGTGTTACATCCATTTTAAAGAGCAGCTACGTCTTTTCTATTTTGTCTCCAATGTGTCAGATCCAGACCAACTTAAACAGCTCCAGGCCCTCTGTGAGCTGCTGGCTAAGAATGTGGACGGCGCACCCACCACCGTGGGACAGCAGGAGCTCTTCCCAGGATGTGGGGTCCAGATTTCATCCTACAAGCTGGCTGCCATCACCCACGCGGCCAAGCCGAACTGCATGCGCCTCGTCCATGGCCTCTTTGACCATTTCTTCTCAGTCGCTGACTGTCGTAATGCTGTCCCATTTGGCCGTCCTGGAGGCTCTCAGGGGAAGAAAGTCCTTGACCGGACCAAGGTGGACGCAATACGAAGTAAGTTTAATTTAATTTACACTGACTTGGGAAGCCATTCATGACATCCCTGTGCAATTAGAATTTTAATAACACAAGTAAGTTTCCTTAAGCATTCATTAAGGATAAGAAATTGCATGTCCCCCCCCCGCCCCAAGTTCTAGACAATAACATGAGTCCTTGTTGGAACTTCTGAGGTGATATGAAAAGTTAATTTACAAAACAGTGCATCTCCATTTTTTAGATTGTTGGACATTTGACAATTGACATTTTGTATTTGCCATTCCATTGCATTGCAAAATGAGTTTTATATAGGTTGAAAAAGTATGTTCTCCAAACCTTTGAATGGCAATAATTCACACAGGTGATAAGACCTCTGAATAGTCATTTTCAACAGTAAAATGCAGAAGTCAAAAATGGTGGATGCACCATTTTGCAAATAAACTCTTGAAATGTTCAAGATGCACTGTGTAAGATTGTGGGCAGAGAGGGTATTGCAACTAAGCTGCTTATTGAAATAGCTGGCTATGGCCAGACTTGATCTTTTCAAGAATATTAATAAATAATAAACCAATATTTACTTGTATGACCAAAGGGCGGTAAGCTTTGAAGCTAAAAAATCCTGTTTCTTGAAATTAAAAATGGCAGACCATGGAGAAGATTATTAGAATTTAATAATCGTGGTAAGTATTTGTTAAAAAGGTATTTGTGAATGGACAGTATGAATTCTGGAAATTGACTACTGATAATATGAGTAAATAAAGAGTAAATGGGGAAATCACTTGTATATGATTGTGAATTGTGTATTTTCAACAATGGGCTCTCTTTTTGAAATCAGGGTAGCGGGCATATGCCTATCAAATGTATGAATTAATGGTGTGGCTGTCCTTTAAACGTGAAATGAACAATGGTGGTGTGTTTCTACCAAATACTAATTACGGTACAAATAATGTTCTTGTCTTCCAGCGTATGTCCTGAGATGTGCCACGCTGCCTGGTTGGGAACCAGTGGAGGAGTCAAAATTGAAAAAGGCGTTTCTTAACAAATGTAGGGCCAGAGCAGGTGCTCCTACTATGCAATAGCCTGGCCACAAACTCCGAAATGTTTCTTACAAAGTCTTTGGGTGCGAGCAAACAGCAAAGTTCATGTTAAGCAAAAAAAAAAGCCGCACTCCTGGATGAAGTTTTTGCAGTTTTAATACTGGGTTAGCATGGCAGACAGACGTTTCTGCCTAACAGGGTTAAGTACAATGCTGGTTCCCGCCCACCACCAACATGTAATATGGTAGTGTGATACTTTTTTAAGTACATTTAAAAGTATCACTGGTAACACTTTGCTTTCTATTAATATTACACATTGCTTTCTATTGCACTGTTAAAAAGTACATTGTTGGCTTAGGTCACTTCTCTGAGGTAGTGTTTGAAGCTCCTGTGCAGCTGAGCAATCTGAAATCGGGAGATCCTGTTTTGGCTAAATGGACGGATGGCAAATTCTATAAAGCCATGGTAGAGTACATGTCACTTGAGCGTCTATGTCCAAGGTCCATCACTCAGTAGCACTCTAGTCTATTACACAGACCTAACTCAGAGACAGCCACCTGTGTTACCAGTGATACTTTTAAAATGTACTTTGTGAAATCACACTATGATAACATTTTGGTTAAGTATAATGCCCTTTCAAAAAGTACAATGCTGGTTCCCCCTCTTGGTGATTTGCTGAAATTGTTGAAGTTGCTTTGTCCTGACAGTCTGAACACTGACTGCTTAAACAGTATACAAAAGTTTAAAAACTTTTTTTTTCTCCCAATCTGCAACGTCTCCCATTTCAGTACATAAATACTGCAATAATTGTTTTGGGTCGTTAGACAGTGGAATGACGGATGAATGTGGCGCTTGTGGTACCAGTCAATCTGAAGAGAACTCCTCATCCTTCATAGAGATTCCAATTGAAGATCAAATAAGATCATTGTTTCTCAAGCCAGGTTTTCAGGACAAACTTAATTTTAGATTTAGCAGGAAGAGGACTGATCCCAAAAACATAGAAGATATATATGATGGAGAAGTCTACAAACACCTTGTAGATGGGGGTGGTCCTCTTAGTGATCCTAATGCAATCTCACTTATGTGGAATACAGATGGGGTGCCTATTTTCAAATCTTCCAAATTTTCAGTGTGGCCCTTTTATTGTATCATTAATGAATTGAACTTTCTGGAACGCACAAAAAGACAGAACATGATATTTGCTGAACTTTGGTACGTGAATTCAAAACCATCCATGGTTACATTTTTAAAGTGATACTGTCCCATTTTTGGAAATGGGATCATATTACACCTCCCCTTGAGTTAAATAATTGAGTTTTACCTTTCTCCCATACTTCCTGCCATTCTCTGTGTATGGCAGTGCAAAGTTTACCTCCATGCTAGCAGTTAACATTGAGTCCTATTAGACCAGTTAGCCGCCAATTGGTCTAATAGGACTCAATGTTAACTGCTAGTATGGAGGTAAAATTTGCACTTCCATACTCAGAGAACGGTTGAAAGTACAAGAGAAAGGTAAAACTCAATTATTCAACTCAAGGGGAGGTGTAATATGAGCCTATTTCCAAAAATGGGACAGTAACACTTTAAGACCACTAAGTGACACATTGAGTCAACTTGCAGACAATGGCATTCTTGTGCAACCTGCAGGATTGTCTTCCGAACCCTTTGTTTGTAAGGTGCTCACCATTGCTGGAACATGCGACTTACCTGCTAAGGCATTAGTCCTCAATTCAGTGCAGTACAATGGGAAATTTGGATGCCATAAATGTGAGCAGCCAGGGCAGACTGTGAGAACGGGGGTAAGGGGTCATGTCCATGCATTTCCATACCAACATGGGGATCCAAAAGGGCAACTACGTACAAATGAAAAGTTTGCTCTTGATATGAAAATTGCAAGTGAGACTAAAACAATGGTTAAAGGTGTGAAGGGTCCCTGTTGGCTTAATAAACTTAAATGTTATGACCTTATCAAAGGCACTGCCATTGATTACTACATGCACTCAAAGTGGAAACATGAATGAGTCCATAATGGACCGAGAGTCCTGACACTATATCGGCTAGGTGCACCAGAAGATGTACATTCGCAGTTTCGTAGTCCTTCTTGGAGTTATGCGCCTTTTGATGGTTCTGTGGTTTTCTAAAGAGTTTTCTCGTGAGCCCTTCAGCATGGCAAGAAATGCTAAAGAAATTGACAGGCGCTTTCAAGATATATCTCCTCCATCCTCAACTAGATATCCTCGATCGGTGGCATCGCTTAGAATGTTTTTTAAAGCATCAGAATATCGAGATATTTTGATCTTCTATGGACCTGTTGTCTTCCGTGGAATTCTTGCAACAATGTACTACAATCACTTCCTTCTACTAAGTGAAGCCATTTTTGTTTTGTTAATGGAATCCATTCTAGTAAAGTTGATTACTGTAACAGTCTTTTTACTGGCCTCCCCAATAAGACCATTAAACAGCTTCAACTTGTACAAAATGCAGCTGCAAGGGTTCTTACAAAGACAAGGAAGTTCGACCACATTACTCCAATTTTAAGATCGCTGCATTGGCTCCCAGTAAGCTACAGAATTGATTTTAAGGCAATGCTACTTGTGTTTAAATCATTAAATGGAATGGGACCCACATATCTACTGGATATGTTTCAGCTGTATGCACCAACCAGGTCACTAAGGTCAACGGAGAAGAATTTGCTGGTGATTCCAAAAGTCAAAACAAAGTGTGGAGAGGCAGCCTTTAGATTCTATGCTTCAAAGCTTTGGAACCAGCTTCCAGATGACGTAGAAAATGCACCCACTATTGATAGCTTTAAATCTAGACTCAAGACAAAGCTGTTCTCAGATGCTTTCCCCTAGCTTAAATTACATATCATTCTTTTTTATTATTATTCTTTTTATTTTTATGTTTATTTAATTTGTTTTATTTTATTTTATTATTATTTTTACCTTATGTTTTATCTTAATGTTTTAAATGTTTTTTGACTCTAATTCATTTCCTTCTTTCTTCCCTGTTTCCTTTCATTTACATTTGTTAACTTTGTGTAGCACATTGAGTTGAGTTGCACCTGTGTATGAAATGCACTAAATAAATAAACTTGCCTTGTCTTGCCTTACCTTTTGATACCTCTGTCAATTTCAAATACCATAGACTACATCCTCACTTTTGGGAATGTATGGAACTACTGTCACTCAATAGCCTGCAGCAATGCCATACTGAGAAAGACAAGGAGCCTCTATGTCTGTAGTGAATCACATCAGAATGACAGTCACTCGTGCTGCACTCACAGTGATGGGTCCATGCCAAGACTACAAACACAACACTGGAGCAACAACCCCACAGAGGTTCTCTCCCACACAGGCCATTAGCTGTGTTCCCTGGAGTTGGCTGGCCAATTTTAAGGACACGTTTATCTGTTAAAATGCTAGCATTACACCCGAAAGCAAGTGTGTGAGAGAATTATGTGATCCTCATTAAAATTTGATACAGCTTGATTCAGGACTCTGAGCTTTAAGTAGACCGAGTCAAGAACACATTCATACTGTACATTTATATTCACATTAGGCTGCATTCGTGCACAGACACACACAGGCACATGTGTGCGCAGAAACACACACAAATAAGTGAGAGAGAGAGGGAGAGAGAGAGAGAGAGAGAGAGAGAGAGAGAGAGAGAGAGATTTGGCTCATGGGTGCTCTGTTTCTACTTCATACCCCTGCAGGGGAAGTTGGCAGGTGAGCAGAGCGGAGGACGGTGGTCCATTAACGCAGCACGCAGAGCGGAGGAGAAGATAGCTGAGGAGGAGAGGAGAGGAGAGGAGGAGAGGAGAGGAGAGGATAGCTGAGGAGGAGAGAAGGGGAGAGGAGGAGAGGATAGCTGAGGTGGAGAGGAGAGGAGGGCGCAGCCCATCAGCAGGCCCTGGATGGGAATGGAATCCACAGCTTGAAGTGGACCCATCTCCCTTTCCATCTCTCTCTCTCTCTCTCTCTCTCTCTCTCTCTCTCTCTCTCTCTCTGTCTCTCTCTCTCTCTCTCTCTCTCTCTCTCTCTCTCTCTCTCTCTCTCTCTCTCTCTCTCTCTCTCTCTCTCTCCGCCTCCCTCAATCTCAAAGGTTTTCTCGAGGGCCTGTCACTGACAAATAGAATGAGACACAACTGCGTACTTCCTTGGCCCTTCACTTTCACGAGGCCCTTGAGAGTGTTGCAATAAGTCAACATGAGAAATGCACAAAAATGGAAAAGTATCAGGGGTTTTGAGTCATGCCAAAGAAATGAATAATGTTTAGCCTGAAAATATTGAGTTAGTGATGGGGATAATTTGTTAATGTACATGATGATATACCGGTATTAAATATTCCTGACTAGGACTTGGCTGTTTCTCTCATAAACGATTCAGCAGATGGAGCCTTTTCACTTCCTCCCTCCCCCTCCTTTTCCCCTTTTCAACTAAGAAGAAATACACACTCACACAAGAGTGTCTTGAAATGGTTTCAGAACACTGGCTTCACATAGTATACTGCATACACAAATGTATCCAACATAAAGAAAATCGTTGTGAAAAATCATAATATCTCTTGATTTATTCCCCCTCATCATAATCATAAAAATATACATGTAAAAAGCCCCAGGAGAGAGATGATCTCCTTTGACTTCAGTCATTAAACACTGATGTTCCATTTTGCTTCTGCTCTTCTTGTTCATAATCTACTGTTTTCTGTGAAGCACTAATGAGGGACTGACCTTTTTGACCCCAATCAACACTATTCAAGACAATCCAAAGCACTGGACAATAATATTACAATCCACACAGGGATGGGGGAAGCTGGAAAAACATGGAGGATGCTGTATGCAGGGACTGAGAGAGAGAGTGAGGAAAAAATTACGGTGGGGGAAAACAAAGTGAAACAGAGAGAGGGGTAAGAAGGTTAAGATAAGAACAATACTTCAAATAAGAGCATGAAAGAGAGTTTGAATGAGAAAGGCAATGAGCGAGAGAACGTGCCAAAAGGTGTGTGTGTGTGTGTGTGTGGGGGGGGGGGGTAAAGAAAGTAGAAGAACTGGAGAAGATGAGAGAGAGAGAGAGAGAGAGAGAGAGAGAGAGGTGGGGGGAGGAAAAGATGATGGGGGGGGAAAGAAGTGAAACAAAGAGAGGGCTACGTGCTAAGCTAAGAACAGGAGAGAGATCATAAAAACGAGTTTGAATGAGATGGGGTAGAAAAGAAGACAGGCTGAACGTGATGAGAGAATGTGTCAGAGTCTGGGGTGGTAGTGTGGTTAGTAAAAATAGAGGAATGGGAGAAGATGGCGGGGGTTTGAATTCACAAGACAGATGATGGAGCTGAGGGAAGAGGAGAGGAGAGGATGGGAAGGAAAGCTTACGCTCTGTTGCATTGTCCTCCAGACAATCCTCTGGGAAGCAGCAGCAAAACAGAGAAAAGAGGGAGAGAGAGAGAGAGAGAGAGAGAGAGAGAGAGAGAGAGAGAGAGAGAGAGAGAGAGAGAGAGAGAGAGAGAGAGAGAGAGAGAGAGAGAGAGAGAGAGAGAGAAGGCAGCTTGCCTTGGGGTGAACATGATCTCCATGCACAACAGAGTATAGCTGAGGCATTATTACATTTCATTTCAGAAAGCACTATGGCAGGTACGCTCAATCTTTTCCACACATACTGTAGACTGTGATACCAAAATAGGAAAATTCTGAGATATATGAATAAAGTAAAAGTAGAAGTTCTGTTACAGATTGCAACCCTAGTTGTATGATATTACAAGGTTGTAGCTATGTAATATCATACAACAAGTGTTAGTTAGTTCTTCTACTTGTTCTTTATACATCTCTGGTAAAATGAATCATCTTACCAGAGATATTCTATAGAGATATGCCAACATAATAGGTTTCTATGGGCACCTAACGCGACCAGGTTCCGGTCTGCCTAAAGGGGCGTGTCATACTGCTCCTACAATGAATAGAACAGTCCTTAGGTCTGCCTACACTGTAAAAAATGCCCGTTGAAATTACGGCAAAAAACTGTCAAATTGCAACAGTCAGTGACCATAAAATGTAAAACAGTTTGTCTCTGTACTAAATACGGCAAGCTACTATTAAGTCAAAAAGCACTACATGACTTTATTTTTGACAGGTGTCATATGTAGAAAATACTGGACTGTTCTCTGTAAACGAAAATATTGGAAAAGTCGTCAAGAAACCATACATAACTTTATTTTTCACTGGTGTCTTATGTAGAAAATACTTCACTGAAAAGGAAATATTTGAAAATACTGTTAAGTGAAGATGAAGTAGTCAAGAAACGGTACATGACTTTATTTTTCACTGGCGTCGTATGTACACAGCAAATTTGTCAGAGTTAGATTGATTAGACTGGTTAGACTGGTGTTCAGCCAAAATCTAAACACCAAGAGTTGCAGCAAGACTACACAGTGTTATTTGACTCCTCTGGATCGGAGTTGTTGAGCTAAGAGAGCTAGAGAGTTAATGTTTAATTCCCCAGAGAGTTATGAAAACCATGCCTCCTCAAATGTCAAATGTTTTGGCAACATGAGCAGCCATTTTTTGTTTTGTTTTGAGTCCCCTATAAGTGAACCAAACTCAATCCTCTGTAAGTGAACCAAATTTTGAACCAACAGACAAAGAACTCTGTTCTGCTTTTCTTCACATTGTGTATACTACAAAAAGTAGGTGCTCTCTCTGGTCGTGCTAGGCTTTTTGAGTCCTCTTTTTGTGATTGCACTTGTTCCAGGTGCAACTTGTCAAACCACTGATAGGCTGGTTGTAACAGGCAGAGTTTGATGTCAACATGCTATTTGATTAGTAGCCATCAATTAAATTAGATTACAACCCTCTGCATGTGTTCTAGTTCATCCTGCGCAAAATTTCCCTTATTGGACTTTGAGGCTTTGCCATCAGAGTTTTAGATTGAGAGGCAAATTCACAAAGTAAAGCTCTATAAAATTCAGAATATCCTTATTTACATTCCTCCTACCCAACAGAAAGCAATGGAGGTTATAATGAATTAAATATTAATTACTCCACAGAAAACAGATTGCCTGTCTGCTTGGCTCCAGGTGCCTCCACGTTGTAGATTTGACAACAGTGAAGCTGGCAACTGAATAAACTGTGCAACAGTTAAGGACTTTTTGCAATAATTCACAGTAACTTATATATTTCTCCGGTAACAGCCTACAGTTTAGCCTCATTTAATGTGTAAAATATACCTATAGGCTAGCATCATTTGAAAAACTCTACCTGGGACAGTAATCCCTTGATTCAGTCTCTTAGAAGTATACTAGTCTATTTGAAACTGTCATTCTACTTCATCCAAATCAATCTGTCAATCAATTCCTGACCTCACCTGAGTGCTAAGGGCTGTCATGCAATGATTAACTTACTGCCTGCACCTGCGAAATGCCTCATCACTCGGGTCACATGGTTCACTTGAACATGTATTTAAACCGGGACTGTTGCATTGTACTGCTCACTGGTTGGTAGCTAGCTAGCTAGCTGGCTGACTGGCTGTAAGGCCGGCCGGCCGACCGGCCTGCCCTCACCTGGCCTGACCTGGCCGGCCCGGCTAGCAGGTCACGTTGTAAGGGTGGCTGTATGGCTGGCTAACTAGCTTGTTTGTTAGCGTGCTTGCCCCGCTAGCTGTGGCCTTCATTTTACTCAAGGTTATTTTCAGGCCTTTCTCACCTATCATGTGAAATTTATGGGAATTCCACTTAAATGCAACACGTATAAACTTTGAATCCTACGCCTGAGCAACACAATTGTGCTGCTGGTTTAGCAATAAATTCTGTGGAATGAATAGAGATTCACCTTAAAAACAAATGCTTTATACTGTAAATTGAACAGTCATACCGTCAAGGCATAAATAATTTCTGTTGTTTTAACAGAAATTGACTGTAAAATAGGCAAATGAATGCTGTGGAATGGTTAGTATTTCACTTAAACAACAGGGTTGCATTGTTAATTATACAGCTGTATACCATGAGCCTACATGAGTGTCACTGTTATTTAAACAGTAACTCCCCTTTATTGTAACATCTTGAAAATGTTGATTCTACAAGTCTTAATTTACCTTACCGTAAATCCATATACAAGATCTCTGTGTTTTATACGGTGAAAAAATGGCAACCACAGCTGCCAGTTTTTCACCGTAATTTTGACAAGATTTTTTTTACAGTGTAGGTTTGCCTAAGGGGGGCCATAATAGAACCAGGAAACAATGGGCCAATGGAACCTCTCTCTCTCTACTCTCTCTGATCTTTACATCTCCCTACATCGCTGCCCCAAACATTTAATTTGGCTTTCATTTGGCGTTTCGTTTAAATTTCTTTCTTTCTTCCATTTTCATCATCTTCACATAGGCCTACAGCCCATCAATTAGTGTATCAAGCAGAGACCCAATCAACATGGAAATGTGCACAATCAATCGTTTACATTAGTGGTCCAGGGGTTTGGGTGTTGAGAAAGGGCAGTAAGCATGGTATAAATATGATTATGAAGCATACGCTTTTCTTGATAATTTTTGCAAAGATTGCCACTCTGCTTTTCCGACGACCTTTTGGATCATGTTATTGCTTATTCTCTATGATTTAATTATGCTGAATATTTACATTTCTTCCTTATGTTGATGACTTGGCATACATATTTTTTTCATTATTCTGCATTCAAGGTTAACACACTATCAGTACTACTACCAGATACCAGTAACATCACTCACCACAAGATACCATCCTACATGGAGGGGGTACATATGGAACCAGTTTACTGTATGTGAGTCCACGTGTACTTGTTTTGTCTTTGTCTATTGCATGTGCTTAATTCTTTCTGTCTGTATTGTCTCTTTCTTTCACTTTCATATCACTGGCCTATTTACACCTACACATATACATGCTGAAATCATTCAATCTTACATACACATAGGTATGTATGATATGTTAATATTTGCAAAGAGTACTTACATTTATTCAATTATACAATGACTAATCTAAAAACACACACACACACCCTTACCAGGCGGTCCAGGCTGGTGCCAGCAGCAGTCGTGGGTCGCTCATCTGGGCTGTGGGGTCGAAAGCGGGCATTGAGTCTTTAATTCCTCTGGCAGACTGACCCGAACCAGCTGGCTTGGGGTGCGGGTGCCCACATCCCTGGAAAACCTGGAATTAAGGGGATGCATAGTATAGTGAGAAACAAGCAACATACCATTTTAATTTTGGTTGAAAAAAACAATATACCAACAGAGGGTTTAAAGGATTTTGTGACAATTAAAAAGAGTTGGTGAACAAATTTTAATGCAAAAATCAGCTCATCAGTGAACAGGGTCAGGTTTCTATGATAGCCTCCTTACAGTTTTGCCCCCTGCCAAAAGTAATTGTGCTTTTCTGATTAGGCAGAAATATAATGACCCAAACAAAACAGCATGTTCCCCACTAATAAAGTGACAACCCAAATTCAATTTGAAAGCTACTGAGCTGCCCCGATCTTCATGACGTTGACTATGGCTGGATTGGCCATTGGGCATACTGGGCATTTGCCCGGTGGACTGTTGATGATTTGGGCCTGGACCTCCCCTCGAGGTAGTAGTATCAGTCCTCATGCCGATACAGCTGACCTCTCAGAGTACCGTTTTGGCTGTTGTGGTTAAACTAGCTCGTAATAGATGACAGAAAATGTTTTTTTTGTTAAATGTCACAAGCTTCATTGTTTTTCTCAATGACTGGCGGACCGGACTTAGCTGAAAACGCCCTGCCTGTTTTTTTTGCCCCAGACCAAACCTGGCGTTGACGTCTGAACAGTGCCAGAGCTACTGCTTGAACACTGTTCTTAACACTGCCCTACTCTGCATACTGACTATCTTCTGTCCTCATTGTACTGTTCCTGTCATCATTTTTTTGTTCTTGTCTGTAAATCCAACATTCAATCTGGAGATGACAGAGTTCTTATATATCATCCTGACAAGAGCGGGTCTTTCTCAGCAGTGCTTTCTGCATGTTCAAAACATGCACTTAGTTAGTATAGCAGTAAGTTTCTGACTGTTTTAAGCCATTTTCCAATCCTGTCCCAGTCCCTCTCCATCTGTCATTTTTGCCACGCATCTGTTGTGTGTGTGTGTGCACGCATGGGGGCCGCTAGGGGGGGTGGGGGCGGGTGGTACAGATTCTAAGGGCCCAAGCACTGATATGAGCCCTTAAGGGGGCCCAAGCACTGAGAGGGGCCCTTAAGGGGGCCCAAAATTCGAATCTTTCATGGGTCCCAACATTTCTGGCAGCGCCCCTGTGTGCATGCACAAGTGTGTACAGTATGTGTCTGCGTGCATAATGTACGTACGAGAGATGTGCATCTCTCTCTCTCTCTCTCTCCGTTAAATTTTTTTTACTCTGCCGGTTTGTCCTATTTGTATTTCCCTTGCAAATAAGCTTCCCAACTGTCTCCTTCTCTGTCCCTAAAATAGCTGTGATTTGAAAATCAACAGGACTCAGAATCTACTCTGTCAAAGACTATTACAGAAAACTGTATTTGTATGGTAGGCCTGAACTACTGCTGTCTGTATATTCAAATCATTTTGCACATTTTTGGGCCCTATGCAAAATACTGACATAGCCCCCCCTTTAATTATTTTTGCTGGAATTTAACATGGTGGTCTGACTGTTGTGGGCCTCCTGGGGCCCCAGGAAATTTCCTAGTCTGTCTATTGGTAAAAACGTCTCTGATTCCAATGGAAGAGAATTACAAGGTCAAGAAATATGTGATTTGAATAACGCCATGACGCATTTGATATATGCTGCATTTTCAGTTTAAGAGCAAGCTCTGACAACTGAAGGACTCAAGCACCCAAATGTACAGTCTCTCCCTTTGGGGGCTCTAGTTCTTGGGACAGCCTTGACACTCTGTCAGATCATGTAAGATGCCTCCATACATTTTGTGACATACGTCCTGTTTCTCCCCCATTATGGCACTGTAAAAGATGTATGAGTACTTTCAAAGAATTTTCTACATGTATGAGAGTACTTTCAAAGAAGCCAAATCGACTCATCCAGACTCCCACTCATTAATATGAAATAAACACGGTGACGTCACGTCTGGCCATTGGCTGTATGGGCAGTTTCTATGGGACTACCATGAAAGAGGCATGGAGGCCATGAGCAAAACACACACCACACAACAGCCCTGATGAATTACATACAGTACATGGCATGAGCAAGTCAACATCACTTATCACAGCTTGCTTTGCCGTATCCGTGGTCTCTGGTTTAGTTTGAATTCAATACAACATCGTTCAGGCAGACACCTGAGACACTTAAGGCACTCAGAAACCCTTGAGCAAGAACTCAAGCAACACTGGGAATGAAAATTTTCCAACAAAATATAAAATATTGCAAGAGCTTGTTACAGAGCCCTGTGTTGTTCTGGGCCAGACGAAGTCGACTAGATGACAACCTGGGGAAAGTTGATTAAGTCATGCCCCACACACTATAGCATCTCCTGAGAATCCTATTTTGTCATTCACCTCAAAGATCCCCTTTTACTTAGGCCTACAACTTCAAGAATACTGAAAGAAGGCCCTGCCGTGGCCTAATGGTAGGGCACTGGGTTACTACACCGGCGACCTGGATTCGATTCCGGACCGGGTCATTTGGCAAACCTTCCCTGTCTCTCTTTCCCCACTCATTTCCCATCCCTCTGTAACTTTCCTGTCACAATAAAGGCATAAAAAGCCAAGAAGAAATGTGCCAATAAAATATCCCCAACCCACTTAGCCTGATCGGTTGATTGCCTCATTTTTTTTTTTTAAGTTTCACTTCACTTTTGCTGCAAACTTTCTTTTTATTCAGTGCAACTGAAGAAAATAAACTCAGTTTACCTTGAAGCAAAACCCAATAGACCTCCACCCCAAATGATCTTAATAGCCAGAATCAATACAAGAGATAGTTGGTTCGGCCGTGCCACAGGTTCATCATGAAAACGACGTGTTATTAATTTGCGCTAGCACAGAGCCTATTACTCCGGATAGGATTGTGGTATTGATCGGACACAACCTGGTGAAAGAGGAGGGGTAGAAGAGTATTTGATCTTTTCATTAGCCCCTGTCTGGTCGTGAAGTGAAGCAGAGAGATTACACAGTCTGCAGGTGCTCTAGGAAAGGTAGGCTATGCAGCCCCCCGTGTTTTACAGACCAGGGGCTGAGAGAGAAAGGAAGGACACAAGTGTCAATTAGAGGGCCAGAGATTACTGTACCGTGCTGCCAAGGTCTGTGTTGGTAAATAAACATCCGGTAACACTTTACTTGACTCTGGCATCATACATATGACATAACAATGTCATAACAGTGTCATGAACAAGTCATAAACATAATGCCAATGTCATAAACGTTTTATGACCATGAAAAGTTGACATTGTTAGGCCTGTCTTTGTCATAACCGAAATTCACTTAAAGACAAAGTCATACAATGTTTATGACATTGATATAATTTTTCTGACACATTCATGAAAGCATTATGACAATGTTATGACATCGTTATGTCACACGTATGACGCCGGCGTCAAGTAAAGTGTTACCAAACATCCACAGGGCAGACAGCGCGAAAGAAATGGCACATGCACTATTACAAATATCAAAATTTTTGTAACAGTTCAAAGATCCATACACAGCTTCTAGGTGCTAAACGCAGGAGTCTTCAATACTTCAAATTAAAAAGAAAGAAGTTTACCGCACACTTTATTGCACACTTATTTGACTTTTTGCTCGTCTATTCAGAGCGAACAATGCGTTTCGCCTCTGTGCGTCATCAGGTTCGCTCAGGAATTACCTGAGATCTAAATAGGTGTGCGGATCACATTTTTTGTGTTGGAAGGCTGCTCAAATAAGCAACTCAAAGCAGGAATTTTTGAAACCAACTCTGTACAACAATAGCCTGTCCTGTGCTGTTCTGACAGTGCAACCTCAAATTACTTACCGTATTACTGTATCATTCAAGCCAACAAGACATGTTTGCTTTGTGAAAGTGTACAGGGGGATACATAGTCATACTGTGCAGACTTGGGGTAAAGCATAGACGTACTGTCAGCGGGGGGCATATTCCTCATAGTCGTCCTGCGTGCGAATGCAGGAAAAGGGCGTGGTGTTTTTTTTTCCCGCTGAGAATTCAATGACCTCAATTCACCTCCATGACAACAGGGGGCGAACTAACTCATTCAGATGAGCCCAGTCCCTAGAATGAATCACAAAGCTAGCCAGCTGGCTATCTAAAACGTAATATTCCACTAGTAGCCTACTTCTAAAAGTTGGGGCATAATTAGATGGTACAACATCAGTTTCTTTTTAGTCAAGTATTACATGAGATTAAATGCCAAACAAACTGCGTTTTAAATAGACAATAGACAGTCTGAATGGCCATTCACACCTGGGGCCTAGTAGTAGCTAGCCAGCTAAATCAGTCATTACAAACTCAAAGCTAGTTGACTAGCCACCTGAAACGTAATTCTACCACTAACAAAGATGCTTCTTGCTATCAATTTA
Source organism: Engraulis encrasicolus (assembly GCF_034702125.1). Taxonomy (NCBI): domain Eukaryota; kingdom Metazoa; phylum Chordata; class Actinopteri; order Clupeiformes; family Engraulidae; genus Engraulis; species Engraulis encrasicolus. The sequence goes on from NC_085868.1 coordinate 46,023,967, forward strand.
AAAAGTTGTGGCGTAATTAGACATTAATGTTAGCATACAAGATTCTCTCTTTATTCATGTTTTACAGTTCAGGTGGTTAAAATGCCAAACAAAAGCCGTTTTTAAATACAATAGATACATCTAATGGCCATATTAACAGCTAGCTTGGCAACTGTCAGCCAAACCCATTCAAAGTCTACAGGACATTAGCGAACCCTGTTTTAGGAGCTACTGTAGCTGCCACACTACAAACGAACAAAGAGGCTTCTTTGCTACTACCACACTACAAACTTATAATTTTCAGGATGGCCTTTTATCGATACTTTTAATTGATTTTTTGGGGAGTTGTACTACTGAAATAAAACACTGTTTCTCTTCTCCCTGTCAAGTAAACTCCAGTGAATTCCTGCCAAGTCAACCGCATCGTGTTTTTCCTTTTCCTTATTCAAACCGCCGCGGTAGGGTAGACGAATAGAACACCACTGACCTATCAGGGCCAAGTACTCACTGAACTGCTGCAAGCACATTGACCAATCACAGTGCAAGAGCATAGCGTCAGCTCACGGACATTTCAGCCTGGGAGAACCATGCGTGAACCGCAGCCAGGGGTTGTTTTATTGCTGCACAGGGGGGCGTGGTGGCTACTTGTCTGTGCTGCACCTCCGTGGAGGTGCTACTCTGAATCCCCCTTACCCTGCACTACACTGAAGTACTTCACTGTTACCCTTTTAACAATTTGAGACATTATATGATGTCACATATTGTGACTGTAGCTTAATGCAATTTGAAATCCATGCCTTTTTCTGCGATAAAGATTTATTCCTCAATAATCACAAGACCTGTTTGACCTTTATTAGTCAATTCTTTTAATGAAATCCACATGCAAATATCTTTACTTGTACTGTATAATAGGGCTGCACAATTAATCGTATCATGGCCCGACATTTAAAAATCGCGGCCATGACGATTAAATCGTGATTGCTCAGGGGGCAATATAGTGACCTGCCTTTGGGTGTCCTTGAAGCCACAGCATGTTGACAGGCTGGTACTTCTGGCTAAAATTAACCCCTTAGCGCAGCACTATGGTTCTTTGTAATGTCATAGCAATGCTGTTATGATGTAGTTAAGCATTTTCAGCAAGTGAATAGGGTCGCCGGCGACCCCGGCTACAGTAAGAGGCTACAGCCAGAGGATGATTGAGGATGCTGGATTATAAAGTGAGGTGTGTCATTCATGAACGAGCTCTTTTGAACGGCTCCCTGAAGTGAACGATGGGAACCGGATCACAGCTGGGGGAGCCACTCGACCGTTATTTCGTTCATTTTTCATTCATTTTAAGCATGTGACTTCGACCAGAGTAATTAAATTTGGGTAAAAACACAATTGTTTGCCTTAAAGAGTGGCAAAAACGGTATTTAGAAGCAGGAGAATAATCAGTTGTTATTTGGACAAAATTTCCTTGAGGTGGAGTCAAAATATTACATTCTAAACACTAAGGCTGTAACGATACACCCAAACCACGATTCGGTTTGTATCACGATATATGACCCACGGTTCGATACGCCCCACGATATTATTATTTTTAAAGGGAAAAAAATAAGAAGAAAATAAATTATAGGCTATATTTATATATAGGCCTAGGCCTATGCTTTCTTTTTTGCATTTACCTGCCTACATTAATTTTGTAGGTCTACTAAATGATGTTGCAGATATAGGCCTACCACTGCAACCTGTTCCCCAGGTGTTCACAAAGCACAGCACGGAGAAATAAGGGATATTAATTCAACAAGGAAAAATAGGCTTATTACTAATAGGCTTAGATCATAATCATGCTGAGATGCTGACCATGTGTGAGAGACAGAGATGGAGAGAGAAGGGTCAGGGTTCCAGTATAGGTAGCCTATAACAACTGTCTCACATTATCAAACATTATCCAATTAATATCCAAACATTAGGCTAACTGAAAACAACACTGGTCATATTTCGTCAGGAAACATGTTGTATTAAGTTACTTACAGAAATGCAACACTTAGGCCTAATTTTGATGTTTAATATTTTTGTAACTGTTTTGATCGTGCAGCAGCGCGCACACGTTTATACAAACAAAACTCGAAATGAACCTCAGTTATGTTCTCAGTATGCAACACGCACGTTGTCCTTTGTTTGGTTTTGTGATTTGACATTTTGTCAAGAGCGGAAATAGATGCAGTGGCTGAAATGGAGCATGTTTTCGCTAGGCAGGCGGTCAATGTGGGGAGGAAATAATGCTGATAATATCCACACAGCGACCTAAACGTTCGCCTAAACTTCAGACACTCCCTTATGAGCGTAGAGCTCTAGCGATTTAAAATTTGGTCAGGCGGAGCATCTCGCTCTCTCGCTCTCTTTCTCTCTCTCTCTCTCCGCTCAACGTCTATCTCCACTCAACATACATCGGCGCATGCATGAGTCAAACACATCTTCACACGTTTGATAAAGCCTTCTTGGTCTGTTGTTCATTTCTGTGCTTTACCTTCCGACGTTTGCCTAAGTGTTTTGTCTCGCGGAGGTTGCTGTGGGCGGCAATGAATAACAACCAATGCACGTGCTGGTTGGACGGAACATTTTACAGGAGAGAGGGGAGAAGTGTTACTCGCTCATGTGCGACCCATTTCTAATTGTCTTTGAGCGCATATGCAAGCATTAAGCGAATATGCAAGCATTTGCCTGTATCCTGCTGTTTTCTAGACTGAGGGGTAACAACTTTAAAAAGGCGCATCGCGATTCTGCGAGGAAAGTTCGCGATAGGGGTTCGTGGGTCTGCGTACCGCGATCCCTCGGTTCGATGCAATATCGTTACAGCCTTAATTCTTAACACTGAATAAGTAATTTAAAAAAGAGTCAAAAGAGCCAGTTTTTTGAACGGCTCTTTGAAAGGAACGAGCCACTAAGATCCGGATCCCGAAAAAGAGCCATAAATCCCATCTCTAATTATAAAGTAGACTTAGAGGTTACTTTCTCTTTAAATGTGTAAAATTGGTATTCGAGGGAAAACCACACGATGAAAGAGAAGGTCATGGATTAATTATGATGTTTCATTGGGCTCCCTCCCCACTCATTTCTCTTGTGTGTCAAAGAAGGAAGAACCGACATCACAATATTATTTTCGAAACGCTGTTCACTAAGGTCAACCTGTGATGAAGGGCGCATAGACATCACTTCCCTCCCATATTCCTTAACCCAGTATGTTAAATGTGCAATCTTAAATGTTATATTGTTATTTATAGGCCTACTCTATCACTTATTGTTAGCCTACTGGTTTATCACTGGCCCATGTCCCTCATCAATGTTAAATACTTATTATTTATTACTTCATCACTTTACTGTTATTGATCCATCACTGTTACTTCTCCTGTCTTTAACTTTGATGTCAGTCTGTAAATGTCAGTCCTGTGTATGTGTATGTCTATGTCTTTTCACGGTTTCCATGTATGACCTTTGCATATGAAGAAGCTGACAATAAAAGTTGACTTGACTTGGCTTGTTAAACAAAACCATTGCCCAAAGGCTGCCTCCATTTCCTTGCTTAGGCTCTGGATTGACGTTATTTCCTCCTTGGTGAACCAACAAGCCTCCAAAAGCAAGGCTCATCACCAATTTCTTATATATATAATATTTGCTTCCACCACTGAAGTGGATTTTTCGAGTCAACAGCGGATATGCGGCTCCAAAGGAAGTCCGCCAAGAAACAAATTCCTCAGGCAAACTCTGGTTTATGAGGTTTGAACAAGCTATTTTCACATCTCCTGACTCATTTGCCACTGCGAAGCAATAAACCTGTGATGCGCTGAGGGAGAGTGGTAAACAGCAGGGTCTGTGTGGGTTATTTGTGACATGTGTTTGTGGGAGTTGTTTGGTACTTGAGGTCAACACTCGCTCATCATGCCAAATGGTAATAAATTAATTAAAGTGAAAATTGGGTATTTGAACTTTCTGGTATACAAGAAAAAGAGAAACCATGATATTAAAAGCATTTGATTCGCTAATTATCCTTGTGTTGTTGACAGAAACGGCCTGTGGTGGAAAACCTCTCCTGTGAACAAAGTCTGTTATTACTAAGTCTAGACACTGACATTTTGTTAAACGAGCTTCTGAGAAGTCTGATGGGGTACAGAGAGTGAGTGAGAAATTGTGTTGTATTAAATGTAAAGGCTGGAAGGCGTTGTAAAACTAGCGCTCTGTCTTAACTACACAGGAGGTGTCAAGATAGTCTCTTTATGGGAAGTCTGAAGCCAAACAGGGATCTTGTTCTGTCCTATCGGCTACGGCTGGACCTCACCAGAGTCAAGGCTACAGTGGCTCAATTAGTTGCTGCTGAAATTCAATATGCATTAATGCAAACGGCCGTCTCTGGACAGGGACCGTGTGAGGCAGTCAAAGATACCTGATCTTAATGAACCTCAATAGCGCAGAAACAAAACTCGCACTTCATTTACATACGTATGTGTAACTGAAAAACAAAATGTTTTGCAGGGATGAATGTGAATTATTTCCAACTGGGAAATGAAAATAAAAATAATTATAACAAAAAGGTAAGGTAACAAAAAGGGCTTCAGACAGGGATAGTGAGAGACAGTCCAAGATATCCGATCGTCATGAGCCTCCACTGCACAGAAACAAACCTCACAATTCATTAACATTCGTGAGAAAAGTAAAAACCATAAGGTGTTGCTTGGATGACTGTGAATTACCATATTACCAACTGGGAAACATTCTTCAAGAAAAGAAAACAGCAAAGAAAAAAAAACAAAGATCTCTTTAAAGAGGAAGGCACTAGGGTAGATGAGGCGCTCCTTCTCTGTGGCAGCTGTGACAATGACTTCAAGGAGTTGAAGCTCAAACAGAAGTGGAAGCTACAGTATGTGGAAATGAATGGAAATGAATCAACGAGGCTGCAATTTGATGCAACTTAACACAGTGGAAGCTTTTATCCACATACAGTAGTTGCTATCTACTGCTTTTTTTTCACCATGTGAATTGACAGCATCTTGCTGTAAAAACAGTGATGCTACATGTTTTCACACAATTGAAGAAGATATGATATACTATGTGGTCTGTCGTTATCCATGGGGAAATATTTTGCATTTAAGTTTCTCACAGGGATAGACACGGCTATCTACTCTCATAGTGTTAAAATATTTCAAAGCACACTTTAAGCTCCACAATTTACAAAAGAGAAGACACGCTGTGGAGAAGACAAAAAAAAACCCTTTGTTTAAGATCTATTTTGAGTGAAAGAGACTGACTGTGTGTCAGGTCCATATAACATGATGGCATGACTCCAATAGTGTAGAGAGTCACTGTAGGTCCACTGGGGAACATGGTCTTGAAGAAACTACAGGAGTGAAATGACAAACTACAAAAGAAGGACAAACTACAAAAGAAGAAACTTCAGGAGGAAGTTACAAACCACAGGAGGAGGATTTACAAACCACAGCAAGAAAATAAAAATAAACAACTATTACGGTATTATAAAATGGCCAACTGTAAGTTCCAGGGCTGTAGATATACATGCATGCGACCAGTAATTATGCAAAGACAGCACCATTTTTTGTTGCTGTTTTGTTGTGGCTGGGGTGTGGGGAGCTGCCTTGGGGAATTGTTTGAAATGGGCGAAAATTTTGACAATATGTAGCTTCAGGACATGAATAACTCAAAAGCTCTTTAAATATGCATCATCCTAACACCTTCAGAGATTTGGAAAATAAGTCCATGGCAAAGAAACAGAGAGAGAGAGAGAGAGAGAGAGAGAGAGAGAGAGAGAGAGAGAGAGAGAGAGAGAGAAAGTGATCGACAGGAAAAGAGGGGCAAATAGAGATATGGTCAAAATTCCTTTGTCAAAAAATTCCATTAATAAAGAAACCATTTAAAAGCTTGCCTACACTACTTGCTTACAAAATAATTTCTCAAGACCAAGTGACCAACAAGTGACATCCACTGTCAATGTGCGATAGTGAGCAAGGGTGTTTTTCACTCAAGCCTGTAAACAAATTCCCTGCCGAAAATCCCCTATGCTTTACACAGTGCCTAATTTGCCCCATTTCTCGGTGACACATACTTATCTCCGAGCAGGGGAAAACAACCATGGAGAATTAAGTTGGAGAGATATTCCCAAACCCAATCCATCACAGCTACAGTGTGCATCAACTCAGGAGAAGCAAGAAGTGTCTTGTTTGCTGCACATGAAAAAAAGAGACTCCAAGCCTTTCTGTGAGTCATGAGACTCGGGCAGAATGTGAGCAAGACAAACTCATCTTCCACAGCACTCACAATACTTAAGTAGGAGTCATACCCCCCTGACAACCACACTAAACAACCTTGTCTTGTGTGGGTCTGGTAAACACTAAGCAGCCTCGTCTTGTGTGCCTGCACATCTGCAAGGTGGGGAAAAGGAAAGCACTGTGGAGAATTTGGCAGAGAATTGGAACATCTTTTGTAAGGGAAGAAAGAGGTAAGGGAAAAAAAAAGATTTCTCATTCTCTTGACTGTGGCTTTGTGACAGACGGGAGTGGAGCACAGTATCAAGTTTTCACCTGCCAGCGCTGTCCCTGGCACCGTCAGTGACTCGATCATCTCAAGGAAGCACCATTCACAAATACACAATGTAGAAACGCCTTTGCCTGGAGTGAAAAGTAGAGATGCACAGGATCCAAGTTCCGGTTCCGGATCCGGCAGGATAATAGGGTTTTTCAGACTATCCGGATCCAACAGGATCTTAAGCAGTGGATCCGGTATCCGGCAGTTACCTAAAAATCAGGATATGGGGCCTCTCTACTTTTTACGTAGCCTAGGCTTTTCAGTCAGTCTTTCACAACCCCAAGTGAAAGCCCTTTGGAAGCGGCCGTTGAAGGCAGTGTGGCAGTAAGCCAATGAGTCTTAAAAATAGTTTGCGCCAACGTAATAAAAAGGGCCCACGTGTGCGAGTTGGCTATGTGTTTCAACCCTTTCGTAGGATCCGGTATCCGGTTCTGGATCTAGCAGGATCTTAAGCAGTGGATCATCCGGCAGGATCCTAAAAATCAGGATCCGGTGCATCTCTAGTGAAAAGCCACAGACTCCAAGGTGACTATCAGACACAAGTGACAAGATGAGAGACAATCGACTCTTGACACCCAAATGCAAACACCCCAATAAGCAAACCTGTTTCAGCAGGGCTGGAGTGGGGGATAAATAGGGCGCGGGCACTTTTGGTTTAAAGGGGCGCCTCATAATAAGTAGCGCAGAACAGACTCACCGGTGGGCCCCGCAACCTTGTGCATAATGCAAAATGCATTTACATTTCTGAAAATAGGGGCCCACGACGGTGCAGGGCCCACCAGGAAAAGCCTGCTATGCCAGAGGGCCAGCCCTGTGTTTTAGACAGCGTGACGAATGGACTGATGGAGAAATGTATGGAGTCTCTGCATGCTAAAGCAGGTTATCAGAATCCGAATTAATGTTATGATTAAAGGAGTGACAAATTTGTCACATTCTACATAATGTGAAGGGGCTGAGGCCAACTGAACAGAATAATGTGTATATCATTGAAAAGAGTATAATTTACTTAAGAAGTTTTAATGAATCACAAGGTTGTGGCGAGATCCCTTTACACAGAGAGATGAGCCGTGCAATTAAAAAGAAATGAGCAAATAAAATCAATGAGATCACTTACACTGTGGTGACATCGGACTCAACAAAGGACGACATGCTCCTACATCTTAGGGTCTAGGTACTGAGGTGAACTCAATTATAAATGCGTCAAATTCATATCAGAGCGCAGCAAAAAACCATCCTTCTGTGAATATTATGCATGAGACAACTTTGATTAGATTTATTTAATAAAAATAACACTCATGAGGCGCCATTGAACTTGAAAGCACTGTGGACAGCTTTCAAACCCTGATATTACTAGAAATATCAAACTAAGAGTTTTCCAACTAGTGCCTTTGAATTGGAGTCAGGTAGCACCAAACATGGCTACACACCATATCCCTACACTTCCTGTGCACAGGAACCCAGACTTGATTTATTCAAGACAGTTGGCGTATGTGCAGTCTGTAACTGCACTCTTTTGATACTTTCTACTGTGTGTGACCTTAGTCCCATAGGAGCAGCCCTGTCGCTCACTGGAATCTGAGAATGACCAGTGTCAGGATTTTCCGTCTCATCTCCCTCCGTGCCCTTTCTCTTCTGAAATTCTGTACAGCTGTGCACTGCACACAGTATCCAAATGCCGGCCGATGGCCACTAATGTTCCCCTGAATATTATATTATCATCTCCGACAGCTCTGAGCCCCGAAGGCCTTGGCTACAGCTCTGCCCTACAAAGCAAAAAGGCAGTAACTGCATTGCAAAATGACTAACTATAACTTTAATGCCATATATATATCAAAGTCTACAGATAAATAAAATGATTGATTTGGAAAAAGGGTGGTAATATAAAGTAACAAAACTGTCACATTTCAGTAATATCCCAAAAACCACTTATACTGGATTGCAGCATCATTTTAAAGTCAACTGACTCAGTTTTGAGCTCTGTGCAGTTACTGCCTTTTTGCTTTGTAGGGCAGTGCTCTACTTCCAGTAGCCATGTAATGCAACGCTGGGCACACTGAGAGACTGTGCTGTGAGCTGGGGGAGGAGATTGTCACTAAAGACTAAAGTCAAGAAAAGTGATTCAAGGAAAGAATATTCTCAGAGTCAACCTCAGTACATAATGGCACTAGCACAGGTGAGAATCACTGACACATGTAAGAACTGGGACATCCTAGTGCTAGTATGCCCTCTCCCTGGCTTGACTGGGGGTTCTTTGGCCACACTGGGGGTTTGTGAATACACATTATAAAAAATTATGAGGAACCACCATTCTATATACTCTCAATGTCAGAAACAGATGGAGGTGGGGCAGCAAAGGAAAACGTCTTGCCCATTATCTACAGTATGCACATTATCTTATTAATGCAAAAATGTGCCAGCACTTAAAACGCCAAATGAAATAAGCAAGGGTGTAGCGGTGGTTCCTCGGTGGGAGTGTATACATATAAAGGAGCAACATAGGCCGCGTCTGACACTGAGGTGAACTCCATTATTAATACGTCAAATTCATATCAGAGTGCATGCAACGTTGGGCACACTGTGAGACTGCTGGGGAAGGAGATTGTCACTGATACTAATATAAACTCAAGCAAAGTGATTCAAGGAAAGGACATTCTCAGCCGTCTACAATACATAATGACAGAGGTGGGAACTGGGAAGTATAATGTAGCCTATAATCATGTGCTGAGTCATTTCAATAGTCTCTCCCAGCAAACAACATGGGCTATATAAAAGTGCTATATAAACCATAATTAATCGTGGGTTTGGTATAAAGTGGTAAAAATGTTTGGTTTTTCACCTAGGGCACATCTTGACATTTCTATCACCTCAGTTCAGATGCCTAATGTATGACAGCTCAATAATTCACTCATTCACATACTTATTAATTTGCTACTCTACTTAGGCTATACATACTCTCATTTCCTACTTAACAGTAAATGGTTGAAAGCTATCGTAAAGATGTTTGATATGGAACTACAATATTGTATGCTGTCTGTGTTGTCTTTGGTCCTGGATGTGCATTTCATAGTTCTGAAGTAAATATGGGAGGATGCTGCCTTGGTTGTTTTGGTTCTACAGTTGAATTAGACCCCAGGGAGCAATGGATGATGTAGTCTGTAATCCAAAAGTTGTTTATCGCTCATCTTCATGAATTCATCAGTGATTTATGGGTAGTGTCATGAATTGTTAACGTTACGTAAGCACTGTGTTTTGGCACAGGGTTTACATGCTTTTCTTCCCTTGTGTTTTTATCTCGAATACACATTTTTACTACATGACACAAGACTCAAAGTTTGTAATGTGATAATGGATTCGGGGTGGTACTCCTCTGGTAAGTCATGAAAATTTTATCAGGGAATAATTAAGATGTACATTTTGAAGATAATTTTACTGTTTTAAAGGGTTTCATTGTCCTCTTTCAACTTCTGTTCATGATTGCATCTGGCCCTTGTTAGAATAAGCAGAGTATCAATACAAAATCAGAAGGTGATTTTTCAGCACAAATGTCAACATCATCATTTGCAGCCAAGGTGGTGCTCCAGCTGAAACAATCAAACCCAGACTCGGGAGTGATGATATTTAGAAACAAATTGAACTTGCAATCGTCTGTTCAAATAGGGAAAAGACCAGAGAAAAACAAATGGATTCTCCTCAAGAATTAATTGACCTGCAAGACCAGAAAGAGAAGTCAATATCTTTTTGTTGCTGCACCCCATGTTGATTGAAAATGTGAAGCTCCCCAAATGAGTCTGAAATGTCAACACTTGAGAAGACAGAGCATCATGTCAGCTCACTCTTCTTCCCAATATGTGAGGTAAAAAAAACATACATAAGGAAGTAGTTTGAAAAAAAAATGTTGAAAGATTTCATATTCAGATTTACTGGAAATCCATTGTTTCATTAGCCTGACAAGCCAGACTAAATGTGAGATTTAAGGATCGACCGATATATCGGGCCGATATTTGCGTTTATTAAGTGTATCGGTATCGGCCGATACGCAGGCGGTTTTGGCCGATACGCCCACCCCGAGATTTTGACAACAGACGGGCAGCTCTGTGTTGCTGGCAGACCCGCAATGCGCGCTGCCGCGTCACCTCCCCCTCTCATTGAGTACAGTAAACAGCCTTGCAGGCTGCCACAAAGTTGTAGACTTTCAGACGCATAATATTTTAATGTGGACACTGAATGACATGGCTTGTGCATGTAATAGGCCTAAAGGGAGAATGTTTCAGCTCCATCCATTTTCTGTACTGATTTTAATTCCCTGGTTCATTGTCCAGTCAATAATCACCACCATTCGCCATCCTATACCTACCGTTGTAACTGTCTACCGGCATATGTTTCAGTGTCTAATTTCCACAGCCTTTCAAAATGCGCATTTCATACCGTCATTCATTCATCAACTTAAATCTGTTTTAGCGACATCTAATAGGCCTAGGTAGCAAACACCACTTGCAAACTGGCTTAATTAAAATATTGTAAACCATTTCTGTAGCATTTAACCAACCAACGTTGGTTAACTAGCCTACATGTTTTTATTTCCCTGGTTCATTGTTCGGTCATTTATCACCCCCAGTTGCCATAACCCTTACCTAGTGTAGCGTTGTAACGAGTGCCTTCCAGCATGTTTCAGTGTACATTTCCACCGCGATTCAAAACGCGCATTTCGTAGCGTCATTCATTTATCAACTTCCATCTGTTTAGCGATCTCCAATGAGTAACAAACATCACTTGCAAACTGGCTATTTCAATTCATAGAAGTTTATTTGGTTAGAAATACTGTGTAGAACAATTCTGTAACATTTCACTGACCAGGTCACCGGCATGCTGCCACTTCCTTGTTCAGCAACAAGTGAATGTTCCAATCTGTGTAAAATAGAGTGGTGTGCGCCGTTTGGCGGACCAAACCATTTAGAAAAGGGGTGTTTTTACTGGTGGGATTATTTGTATTTTATAATATGAAAATAAGAACATGGTTTTACTTGTCTATGTGTTTTGTTTGCATTTCTTTGGTTTGTTATTCTGGGCTTTTGTTTGTTAGTTGATTTGATTTGTTTTGTGAAAGGCCCTACACCTATACAGGTGAAAACATAGGCATTATTTAAACCCATAATAATCTTGGGGTCATCCCCAACATTTTTCAAATTTACAGGCAAGCTCTATGCTATTGTACCACTGTCAAGCCACAGTCCTTTGAATTTTTAATGCCTTAGGCCTATGTACATGACAGTTATTTTCCTGTTATTCATGTTATGGTGTGATGAAAAGGTGATGGGATAGGATTTTTTTTTTTTAAATGATACAGTACTGATTTTTGTCATTTTTAACACTTTTTAACAATATCGGCATCGGCGTATCGGGTATCGGAAATCGGGTATCGGCCAAGGGTGATGGAAAAAATATCGGTATCGCATCGGCCATTAAAAAACCTGTATCGGTCGACCCCTAGTGAGATTAAATGTGAATATTTAGTCTGGCCCCGATGAATGACACATCGGAAGATTGTTGATGGAAACAACCAGTTGTTTTTCAAACTGTGTCTGTGCCTATTGGCCAACACTTTGCCGTCACTCCCTCAAAACCCTTTCCACTTTGCATCCAAAGATTCTAATCAAATCAAAACAACTCTCCTGCATTGTAATTGGTCAGCCAGATTCAGGGCATTGTCCGAGGCTAGACCCACTTGCAGGCAAAAATAATTTTGGCCGCTGGCGGGTGGGGCTAGATTACTAGGCTATTGTTTCATGCCTTTTTAACGAGCTAGAACACAGACCACCAAAACTGGAACCCCCCCCCGAGAAACTCTCCATTGACACAGGCCCCAGGGAGCTATAGGGGCCAACAAGATACAGTAAGTGACATATACTGTATCAGGTGCTTAAATGAATAGCTGTCATTGCCTCACTACGAAAGTAGCTATAAGAAATACCCACCTGTAACAAAATCTGGAATGCCAACACTAATGATGCTTAATGAGTACAAGTAGCCATCTTTCGCTACAACATGGTCTGTGCTTCCATAGGGTATTCATATGAATGTGTGCACTTACATACATAAACATCGCAAACTGTGTATACAGCATAAGGTAGGTGTGGGCATTGAAAAAGTATGTAGGCCTATATAGGATATACATTTCACACTATATAGTCTTATAGTCCTATATTGTCTGTCTAATGCCATCTTATGAATAAATAGTTCAATTGGCATGACTGAGCAGCATTTTTTGTTGTTGTATAGGAGACTGCATCGTGCTCTCTTGCTCTCGTGCCTCACATAGAGCTCAAGTGCTGTACTGGCAAACGCCACCGTCAGCCCTGCCTGCTTCAGGAGTAAAGCTGTTTAGAGCAGTTGGGATCAAAGAAAGGTGTTCTGACACATGCAATTGAGCATCAGACGCTCCCTCACAGGGGGCTTTGAAGATGCTGTACTGAATATGTCATCTCGACATGCCATCGCCATCAAAACGGCTTATGTACTAGCAATTTGTTCCCAGCATGCAACAAGTGCGTGCAACGTACCAGATCTAAAAAATAAAAAAAAAAGACACCCACCCCACCTCACAAACATTCCATGTCTGGGTAGACCTCCCCACATCATATTCCTCTGTCCTGGAAAATGTGTGTGTTTTATTATTCACAGACATTATTTAATTTTGTGCCATTTGGGCTTTTGATTGTCTGGATCGTCTCACATTTACGTCACAGCATATTTAATTCAGTATCTTTCCAAAGCTTAGGAGACCTGCAGGAAATGCACAGCTGTGATAAATGGTTTTGGTTGCTGCATTGTGTCCCAGAATGTGGCAATATGTAGACCATTTGTTATCCAAGCTGTGTGTCTTTTCTCTCCCATTAACAGCTGTAGGCTACTTCAAAGACAAGCGTGTCATTTATTCTCAACAAAAAGCATCAGAAAACACAAAATCATGGGGCATTTTGTTTACATTTGTCAAACTGATTTTAAAGCTGTTGCCTTTTGTATGTCTTTCAAAGTCTCATATTTGTGCTTGGCTACTATGGGTCCTCTAATGCATTCATAAATACACTCAGACCTAGTCCACTAGTGAAACAAAACAAACCGGGCAATTTACATGTTGATGTCCAATGCAGCAATGGACAACACAGTGAAGGCTATGAATGAAGCCAATTCTTTCAGCACATACCTAAATACTCTCACACGTATTCCACGAGATGAAGACAAGAGACTAAAAGGCCAATGTCTTGATAACATACATACAAACACACTGTATGTGCACACGCAGGCAAAGACACACGGACCAGTGAAAATGCACACCCTGTAGATGCTGAAGGTCCATGACCATCCAGTGCTGGGGTATTGAAAAATCGGTAACACTTTATAATAATGTTCTTTAGTAAAGACTCAGTAAATAATTAACTAATGATGAATAAAACATTAACAAATGTTTTTATTATTAACTAAGTTTTATTAATGCTTTATAAAATATCTACAAATGATATATTCAAGATTTTACACACCTTATAACAGAGTATTTTATTCATTTACAAGCAACTTGTAAATGTTTGATAAATATAAAATATTAACATAGCATTTCCTAGTCATTTATATGCATTTGTTTACATTTCCTAGTCATTTACAAACGTTTGTTAATGTTTTGTTCATCAATAGTTAATTATTTATTAAGTCTTTATAATGTTTTTTTGCATCCATTATTCTAAAGTGTTACCTAAAANTCCCCTCTCCACATTAATTTAGAACTAGCAGGAATACAATCCATGCCCTGCGGCAGACCCGCCTGCACCACACAGCAGCCACAGCTACTTTATTTAAGACTCCACAAGCTCAGTGTGGAGAGAAGCAATGACTGACTCACTGACTGCACTCACAGTCATCCCATCAAAGATCAAATGGCATGCACTCCTTCAAAAGCAATACAAGTTTAGGTTGTTTACCACTCTATCAGCTATTTCACAACAAAGACAAGACAGAGCTACTTCTGCCCATACTCCTTGTGTATTGAGCAGTCTCATTGATGGACAGGCTATGTTTATGTACAGAATGACACTGTTAATCAATTTGCTGTCATTTATGGTGTCATACACTCACAAATGGTATGTAATCATCAGTCAATATTGTGCATAAGCTACGTACAGAAGGTTGGATATGTTTGACCCACAACCAGTTAATAAACAGAGATTCTAAATTCTCACCTCCTCTAGAGTTCAACCATTGATCTGCATACTTATGTACAGCGAACTTCCGCAGAGCGGCAAAAGAGCAAGTGTTTCATCACATCAACCACGCTGACATACAGTAAACACAACCTTTGGCTGTGTGCCTGTGTCTGTGTGCGTGCATGCATGTGTGCATGCGTAAGCATGTGCGTGTGTGTGTGTGTGAGTATAATTCAGATACGCTGTGTTTCTAATTTTACCCATGGCTAACTGAGCTGCACTCCAGTAATCACATTATATTGCTTTTTTATAATGGATTCGATCTTCTGGGTGTAAGTACAGTCTAAAATTCACATCACCGCCTACTGCTCTCTGAAACTATTTATTACATTCGTCCCGCACACCATATCTGTTGGGATGTTCAGTTCAGATTCGTCAGATCACTGGCACATCAAAAACAATACATGACAAACCTTAAAATGACACGAGACACAGCCACATAAGCATGCGCTCCATAATAGCCACTTTAACACCATTCAGACGTAATACTCTTGGCATGACGGTATGCATATCCACACCGCAGTTTGAACATAATCCAAAGCTATGATGAAAGTGAAAGCTGTGAAGTGAAAGCCCATTGGGAAACTCCAACTCCCATTGGCATTGTGACACAGCACACCACAGCACACAAGTGAACACTGCACACAACGAAATTGCATGCATGCCTCACCCGTGCAAGGGGGCAGCCCTCAATGGCGCCCCTAGGGAGCAGTACGGCGGGTCGGTACCATGCTCAGGGTACCTCACTCATGAAGGAGGATGGGGGAGAGCACTGGCTGATTATTCCCCCCACCAACCTGGCGGGTCGGGAGCTGAACCGGCAATCTTGGGGCTACAAGTCTGACGCCCTAACCGCTTACCCATGACTGCCCTTATTACCTACTTCCTATTATGACGGGTAAGTGGAAACCAATATGACAGGGAAGTCTGGACACTTCAAACATCTCACGTAACAAAGTCAAAGAAAGCGAGAGAGAGCGAGAGAGACAGAGAACTCAATAAGTCGTGACAGCTTTAATACAATGCAATCCTAACAATGCTTGAGGAGGACGTTCCCTCTCTCACCATTACAGCCTTCGAATTTAATCAGAGAAAATTAACTTATTGTGTGAAGTGGACAGTGAAGACATGTGGCAAGAGGCACCATCATGAGGAGTGGATATGAGCCAAAAGCCAAGCGGTGTTAATAGTACTGGTGGTAGTGAGCACAGGGGCGTAGCAGCACATTTTGGGCCCTATGTACAATCAGCTCCAATGAACCCCCCCAGCCTTATATCTTCATGAATGTGACTGTGTGTGGGACCCTAGTGTCCTTCCAAGTGTATCAGCCTAATTAGTCAAGCCCAGTGATTGGATACTTTTTGGGGAACTCTACAGAATATCCAATCACTGGGTGTGACTAATAAAGAGTATCCAATCACTGGGCCTGGCTAATTAGGCTGATACACTTGGAAGGACACTGGCCTACACTGTAAAACCTTATAAGTTGAGTTTACTTACAAAAACCCAGAAAAGTGGTTGCCCTAGAAAAACTAAGTAATTATGAATGATTAAACTTACAATCTTTTGTGACCTCAACTGTTGTATATACTCATTATATGTAAAAGTTTAAGTTAAATGTACTTAAGTCCAAATTGATTAAACCTACCATCTTCCACAGTAGTAACTGTTATCTATAGTTATTGTATGCAAAATTCCCAGTTTAATGTACTAAATTCCCAGTCGATTAAACTTACCATCATTCGTAAGATTAACTGTAATGAATTATTTTATTTAAAATTTGCAGTTAAATGTATTAAATTTTAAGTTGATCAAACTGAAAGTCTTCTGTAATATCAAATGTTTCGTATAGTTATTTCACATAAAATATGAAGTTACATTCACAAAATTGTAACCAATTAGCTAGATAAGTACACAGTAAAAAATATTCCCGTGATGTCACAGGGAATTACTGGCTACTAATTGCATTCATTTCACAGTAGTTTACTGTGGCCATCCTCACAGTTTACTGTGATCTTCTCAAAGTAGTTTACTGTGGCCACACCACAGTTAGTTACTGTCACCCTACCCACACTACCATGATCCCGCCCCTCCATTCATCACCACAAAAGAGGTAGCTACCATGTTATTGTGGCACCTCCCATTCCTCACCATGACTGAGACAACTGTGGCATGGAACCAGTCCATCACACTGCTCTCTTGTATTAATAGACCAAACTATCCATAACCACTGAGAAATTCAAGTTTCTGCAGTATGTGCAATATTATTACCATTTAATTATTGTAATCTCCTGGATGATCGTACATTAACCAGTGTGCATAGAATACTCTAGTTGAGCATAATTAGACAATCCTGAAATGTCAAGTAAGCAACACACCAAAAAGGATACCTGCTACCACAATACTCACTACCAACTAAATACCTAGCCAGCCAACAAACCAGTCCACCAGCCAACCAAAAGAGTCAGTTGTCAGCTAGCCAGCCAAAGAGCCGGCTAACCAACTAACACTCAGTTAGTCAGCCAACTAACCAACAAACAAGTCAGTTGTATGGCTAGCCAGCTAACAAACCAGCCATACAGTCAACCAAAAGAGTCAGTTAGCCAGCCAACCAGCTGGCCAACAAACAGTCAGTTGGTCGGTCAGTTAGCTCACTAACCAACAAGCCGGACAGAGAGCCAGCGAACCAGTCATTTAGGCAAGCAACTCAAGCACTGTGACAGTCTGAGTTTTTATAGAGGTGAAAGTTAACCATGTGACCAGAGTAATCAGGCATGTGGCAGCTGCAGGTAGTAATTCAATGAACTTGTAACAGTCCTATGTACTCAAGTGAGGGCAGGTACTAATTGACAGGTTGATTGGGCACTACCATTGTTCCTGGTTGATGGTAGGCAATGTCAATTATGTCATGCAGCATTTGACCAAAATGTGCAATGGCACTTCACAAGATAGCCTAATTTTACTAGGTGGCAATATTCTGATTTAAAATTGGATGCTGCAGCGTGGCCATATTGTCAGTTGAAATTTGAAACGATCTGTTAACATGAAACACACTGCAGGAATACATTCAACTGCCCACATCTGGGTAGAGGCCAGTTGGTGCAGCCTGAAGAAAAAGAGGCGGGGTCATAACCAAAACTTATGAATTTAATCCATTCAACTAAAACATATTCATCTGAACAACTATTTCCTCAAATAAGTTGTCAATACTCAGTATTCTTCAGAAATGTCATCAAACTTCTATTTTTTAGTGCATTTTAATTAGTCTTGGTAAGTACATTTGATGTCTGGGTTTAGGTTTTGAGAAAGACCCTATATGTACATGAGCTCCTGGGTGAGCAGATGATGAACTTTTGAGAGAAAGCAAAACTGGGAAACTCCAACTCCCATGGTCATTGTGACAGCACTCCACAGCATACAAGTGTTTGCTGCACACAATGAAATTGCATTTATGCTTCACCCGTCAAGAAGCAGCCCCCAATGGCACCCCAAGGGAGCAGTGCAGGGGACGGTACCATGCTCAGGGTACCTCAGTCATGGAGGAGGATGGGGGAGAGCACCGGTTAATTACTCCCCCCACCAACCTGGCAGCTCGGGAGTCGAACTGGAAACCTTTGGGATACAAGTCTGACGCCTTAACCACTTACCGCTTACTTGATATTTAGCTTGATGATTTTGATAGGGTGATGAGGAATGAATTGCTAAACCCAGCCAGCCACTTGCCTTAGACTGGATGAGAGAAAGAGCCTGTGATATAATACAGAAATAGTTTTTGAATTTGTTATTGGTTGTGGTGGACTGTGTGTTTCTGCTGGGGATGCCTTTGTAATTGACTTTGTCAGTGTCAATAAATCTGTTAGGAGAAATATAGTAACATCTACAGTAAAATCTATTGTTCTGGCCTTTCAAAAAGTAATTTGTGCAGTCTCATATTGAAGTCTCATTGGCCTGGAATAGGGATGAAGAAACATTTGAAATGGTTACCTGCCATATGAATCATCAGGCTACAGAAAATTTGACCAAAAGTAAGACAAATGGAATATAAAGTAGAGTGATTTAAATCGATGGGATATCGGCATTGGGTGGGTCCAACAATACACAGGCCTTTGGCGATCAAAATATACCTACTATAAAGCAGCATGAGAATTACACAAACATTCATACACTCACAATCCTATCCAAAGAGAAAGGGAAATAACTTCCGGTGGCAGTATAATGACGCCAGGTGTCTGCTGTATCTTAATGTTTTGGGTACCATGGCCAACTGTGGTTTGGGGTACAGTGCAATATGCAGACTTGTGTCCTCCACTTGTGCTTATGGCCTTGCACCAGGAAATAATATGTCGTGATGACATCACTGACAACAGCATTATATTTCAAAATCTCACAAAAACTCATTTGTAAAGTCATTTTTTCATTTCCAAACTGCATGGTGAATGAAGAATAGTCCCCCAAAAATGATTGTGTCTAGGCTGAATGCTGGTAAACTTGATTGTTTTCTCCATGGAGGCAGGGCCAGGAAGTGGGGCAAGGCCACAAGCACAAGTGGAGAACGGGAGTCCGCGTATTGGACAGCAGCCCAGGTGTCCTCCTGTGTGTGGCTGCTTCTCACACAAAATGAGTAATGAGTAACACAGGAACAATCCAACCTCCATTTGCCATGCTCCAGTGACACACATCCCAGTCTATTGGCATAGTTTATTGCTGTGCTGCCCGTTTAGCGGGTGTTTAGCAAATTCAGCTCTTGCCACGGTGTCTTTCAAGGACACGTGTAGGACAGCGGGTTGAGTTTCGAGGGGCGGGCTAACTGTTTCATGAGAATCCAGGGTGGGTTGGTGCCAAGAATCAGAATGTGTGCTGTCTGCTGCAAAATAATATTCCCAGATCCTTCTTCTTCCCATCAACAACTAGGGCAACACCTACCCTGTGTCAGTCAGACTTAGTAGTTTAGTCACCAGAGGGGGGTCACGCGCACCCCCTGTACTTGTTGTCGAAACCTATTTTTTTTAGACTCCTCCATACGTTTAATTTACAATAAGACATGTTAGCATTGCTGCAAATTCTCCCATGGGTGTTTTTCAGGCGTCATCTTGGAAACTGCAATAGCGATTTACACAATTCTGACATTTGACTATTCACATAACTTTTGAACCAGACATGGTACAAAGAAAAATGAGACCACTTTTCCATATAAGTATAGCATGGGGAATTGATTGGAAGTGTCAGTAGGTTCATAAAAATATGTTTAGACTACTTTCTAAGTGAAAAATAACTCAAATGTATCAAATATTCTAGAAATTCGGACATTTGGAACTAGTGTGTAGAGGGCCAGTGCTATTTTTCATAAGCCTGTCATTTAACAAAAACGCATTTAACAAAATCGTGTCCCACATCTCCTCTTTCGTCCTCTCTCGCTCTCTGTCCAAGTCTCTAACCAAAGGCCTTCCTGAATATGGAAGGACTTCAGGTGTTTCGACGGAAAGCAGATCAGAGGAACTATCATGGCTTGCTGAGAGGGTTGTCAGAAAACGGACTGCTCAGCTGACACAGACCACAAAAAGGGGAGCTTGAGTCTAGCCCACACAGAGGCTGACACTTTCTGGATCAGCAGCACATGTCCCCCGGCCAGAACCGACAGACATGGCGTCAGCTCTACGCTCCAGGTCCCGGCCCTCTCTGCAGAGCATGGTTGGTGATTGAGGCTGTGATTTACCGTGACAAACGCTCAGCTAAAAGCCAGTCTAAGCTACCACCGTGCCACGCTGGTGTCACATCAGAGCCGCGACTCACCAGCTTTCTCCTGTTCCTGCCCCCCAGCTGGTTAAAAACATACTGTACAGATCTGGAAAACTCTTTCACCCAAACACACACACACACACACACGTACACACACACACACACACACACACACACACACACACACACACATACACACACACACACACACACACACACACACACCCCTGCATCCTGAGAGAGAGAGAGAGAGAGAGAGAGACAGACAGAGACAGAGACAGAGAGAGAGAGAGAGAGAGAGAGAGAGAGAGAGAGAGAGAGAGAGAGAGAGAGAGAGAGAGAGAGATGTGACTGTACACTCTGACATCACTAGACTGCCAGTACCCCAAACTGCCGTCTGCTGGATAAATACCTCCTGGATAAATACACCCGAGGGATCAAAGCACTGGAAAGCCCACTGCCGCCCCCATGCACCCTTTTAACCTGCAGGGTCTCCAGTCCAGCATAAATGTCAGGGGTGGATTAGGGCCATTCGGGGTGCCAGGAAAACCCCAGGATGTAATGACACTACGTGGGTGATGACAAGTATTGGCAAAGGACGCGCTCAACTTCTTGGAAAAACGAAAGTCTTTGGGTGCGAGATAAAAAGCGTACCACGCATTGATGAAGGCTTGTTAGCCGAAACGCGTTTGCTTTTTGGACATGGTGGTAATATAAATAAATAATGAGACGCAGTTTGTGAGTGCGGATTTTTCTTCCTTAAACTACATGGGTGATGACAACCTCCCCCCAAGCCCCCTTGTTAAATAAAGACGTGCCCCCCTCCGTCTCCCGTTCTTTTTTCAGGACAGGTTTTGGCTCTTGGCCCAAGAAGTGCTGGACAGACATGTTGCAAGCATATTGCTAAGAAGCATGGGCAGAGGGAATTTGTAAATCAGGTCATTGTGGTTATTCAGTAACTGCTAATTGGAATGTGCTACTTAGCTTTGACTTAGGGGAAATATGGATCTATATTAAATATAAACGGCCTGACGAAACGTTTGCTGTGTTACTATAATGGTTGCAATGTAGCTGATGTCAGTGGCACATTTTCTGCACAGCATTGTGAATGACTGACACAGGTGAATGACACAGTGTCAAAATATAGATTCCAACATAGTATTCATAGATCTGAAACTCCTATGCACAGCCAGGTTCCAGGTGCTGGTGAAGTTCAGTCTTCAGTAATCCGCAGTAAAAAAAAAAAAAAAAAAAAAAGAGGGATCACCGCACACTGGTGGACTTAGTTTTGCTGCTTTTTATTTAGCTGAAGAACACGTTTCACCTTGCGCTTCGTCATGTTCAATTTCGGAAATTGAACCTGTCTAAGCGCAAGGCGAAATGCATTGTTCACCTAATTAAAAAGCAGCAATACTAAGTCCCGGGTGTGCGGTGATCCCTCTTTTTTACTATAGATTCCAACATATCAGCAAAAAAAAAAATCTGACAATGCCCGAAACAGATTGGGACTTTTCACATTTTCCTCCTCGATTGTGACCACAGTTGTTGTCAGGTTTAGCTGACTCTGGTCCAAAGGAGAGTGTGTGAGTTTCCGACAGGACAGGATGCCACCAGCGCAGAGATCATTGATAATACAATACATCCACTGGGCCTCACCAGACTTTACTTCAGCCCATATCAAGCTGTGGTTGCTCAGTTTGTCTTGGACACTAGACGCAGAGAAGATGAATCTACTATGAGCTGAAATATGTATGATCTAATCTAATCTAATATGCACAGACAATGGCCATTCAAAATGCACTGTTTTATATTAAAAAGTGGAAATGATGTTCAGATAGGCCTACATTAAGAACCTCCAGCCCAGAGATCATACTACTGATGGGGACAGATGTGTTGATTTCTGATGGTAAAGCCTGAATGAAATTGGAAGTGTATGTGTGACTACAGAAGGATGTGCATAATAACAAACTTTACTCAACGGTACATTTGTACTCTTCATATTAAAATAGGACAGTCTTACCCTCCTTGGTACCCTTCCTGGCTAGAGATAACAGACAGCTTAACATTAGTTTAAAAATACAGTGTAGAAAATAAATACTAATAGCATGCCAGACAGAGCCATCGATGGCACTGGTTATTGCGATTGGTGGCTAGTGAAAGTGGGTAGTTGACGTGACGCGTCAATTTTGATGTCACAGGCTCTTAAAATTAAAGGGACACTGTGTGAGATATTTAGTTGTTTATTTCCAGAATTCATGCTACCCATTCACTAATGTTACCTTTTCATGAATACTTACCACCACCATCAAATTCTAAGTATTCATTATGACTGGGAAAAAAATAACTTTTCATACATGAAAAGGGGGATGTTCTCCATGCTCCGCCATTTTGAATTTCCAAAAATAGCCATTTTTAGCTGCAAATGGACATTCTAATTTCCCAGAAATGAACCCCCATTGAAAGTCAATGGAATGTTCTCTCTGGTGATTTAGAATGTCCATAACCACCAAAATACCTAAGCGTGGTATAGAAATGTATGGGGTATAATGAAGAGGGAAGTGTGGGTCACCAGATCAAAGAACAAAAAACAGCTGACAGCTAAGCATCAAGCATATCTGGGCTTCCATAACCCTCATGCAATGCACTGCCATTGACTTCAATGTTAAACATAGTCAGGTCAGCAGTCTAATCCATGACGGTGGTTTTGAGTAATGAACCAGGCTGAGATTTTTTAAAGCCTAAGGACGCTTTTACCAGTGTTTAGAGTTAATTCGTTGATTCAGATGATTAGGTTAATAGCTTGTTTAGACAACCTTTTCGTGATATGCAATTTTTTTTTAGATTGGAATTTTGGGTTTTCATGAGCTGTATGCCAAAAATCATCAATATTAAAACAATACAAGACCTGCAATATTTCAGTTGGTGTGCAATGAATCTAAAACATATGGAAGTTTTTTTATCATTACATTATGGGGAAAAAATGAACTTTAACACAATATGCTAATTATTTGAGAAGGACCTGTAATTGCTGCATTACGTAGACGTATACTTTTTTCCCTCATAAACAATGTTTTGTGAAAAAATATTTTTTTGCTGCCTATCTGTCATCTACCCCAGTACTTTGTTACATTAGACCCTATTCCACTTTCAGTGTTTCATTTCCCCCTCATGACAAGAGAGTTCCTGTATAAGGTTACAGCAGTTATGTACAAGTATGGATGAGATCTAGAGAAACTAGAGAGCCACACAACAAATCCACTGGGCCTCACCTGACCTCACTTCAGCCCATATCAAGCTGTGGTTGCTCAGTTTGTCTTAGACACTAGACGCAGAGAAGATGAATCTATGAGCTGAAATAAGTATGATCTGATTCTCAATGACAATGGCTATCCAAGGAGTGTTGCTTTATTTTAAGAGGTGAAAATCGTTCACAGTAGGCACAGGGGGATATGTTTTTTATCTTTGCTGGTTGGTTTGTTCATTTGTTAGTGACCAAAACAGACCAAAACCAGCCTTTTAAATAATTCACAGTCTGTGATTATCATTTTATGCCTCAGAAGTAGTCACTATAATCCTGGGTGACAGAGATTTTTCACGTCTTAATTCTGTGAAAATATCGTTCAGAGCAGTACTTTGTAGCCCCATAATGCACACTGCACGCTGTAATGATCATTGATTATCACCTGGTCAGCAGACGGAACGTCTTCAGATTGGCTGAGCAGGTGTCCATTATTCCCTGAGAACAGGACACCTATGATGTCATGTGAGCGTGCAGTGCAGGCGTCAAACTTAGATGCGCATAGAATGCTGACAGCCCATTGAAGTGAGCTGATGGAATCCAGACTCCCCAACTCTGGAACTTTGGAACTCTGTCACGGTGGTCTAATTGGTCTTCGTGCACACAAAATGAGGGAAGAAAAATGTTGGCAACTACAACCACTTATGCGATGTTCACACATACATTCTGAGAGCATGAGTGCAGTGATAACATTGTTTCAAAAGAAATGCATGTTTTTTCTGTTCACAAGCACCACTCCACTAACACACTAAGTGCGATGGTAGTTGTACAGTAATCACACAGCAGCAAACTTGAACAGTAATGGTATGAATATGAAATGTTAAAAGCGTGGAAAGCTTTCAAATGAGTGCACCATGCAGCTCACAAGACGGTAAACCCCATGCATCAAGGGATATTCTGACCAACTACATTTTCTTGTTGCCAAGCTGGGGGAGAAATAGGGCCACTTTTGGCTTAAAGGGGCCCCTCAAAATTAGCGGCGCAGAACTGACTCGCCAGTGGGCCCTGCCCCCTCGTGGGCCCCTATTTTCAGACATGTAAAACGATATATAAAAAAGAAATGTATGAAAGGGGTACTGGGCCCACCTGGAAATGCCTGCTACGGCAGATGGCCAGTCCAGCCCTGCGTGTTGCTTGGTCTGAACCTGCTAGCTGGAGGGTGCTAAATATTGCATGTTTGGCAAGTGTTTTTAAACTGACCTGTTGGAAGTGTATTTTACACGAAGGAGGACTTTTCTTGTCAGATAAATCTTTCCTCTCTGATTCACACTTTCCCTGCATGCTGCTCTTCCGACCAATAGTAATTCATGATTGATAATGTTTGATAAAGTTTCAAATGACTCAAGGGCACTGGGCACTCGGAGCTAATAAGATTATTTCAACCATGACCATGTCGTGGGGTGACCACAGCCCGCTATAAAAGACGTTAAGAAAGGCTACAGCACAACAGCAGTGGGTTGCAGGAGAGATTGCTTCTCACTGCATGGCCAATTTAGGAATGGAAGAGGACAGCTAAGAGGGAACCTCAGGCATCCTTTGTTTAATTGGAGGCTGACAGGTGCAGCATGGCCATTTCACATGCACCTGTCCTGTCTCACATGGCCCTGGAGGTAATTCTTCACATGCACCTGTCTCATATGCCCCTGTAGATAATTCGTTTCTTTGAACATCACAGTAGTTGAAAGGGGGTGAAAGAGAGCCTGCTTACCAGGGAAAGTTGCGCAACACACCAACTGCAACATCTGTGAAGTGCAATGTGGAGCAAAATCTCACAGATGCTCTTTTCACTTCATTCCTCGTCAGAAAGTGGGGTCAGTGGCAGACTGAGTTGTTTCTGCCTTTGCAAGAGGGTGGTCATTTGGGTCAGGTAAGACGGCTCTATGTCGAGTATAATTATGTTTGTCAATTGAACACCACAACAGTCGAAATGAAGAAAAGAGAGCACCAGGGGAAAAAATACACCACCTGCAACATCTGCAATGAAGTGCAATGTGGAGAAAGTCTCACAGCTGGCCTGTTCACCTCTAGTTTGCAATTGTGGTTAGTGACGGCACACTGAATCATTTTTTGTTTTTGCAAAGACATCATTTGGGTCAAGTAAGACAGCACGTGTGTCAAGTGAAAAGTATGATCACAGGAAACATTAGTCATATACTACAAACTGCCATATACAAGCTGTTTCAAATATGCTCAAATAAAAATGAATGTAACCAGATGTTGTGTTTTTTTACTCAGTCAGGGCTGCCACATTTTTTTTTTTTTTTTTTTAAGCTTTTCTAGTCCAAGCTGTCAGAGATATATTATTCCTTCTAAGTTGAATGGTAGGGCATCTAAGGTCTAATGTATTATTATTATTATTATCATCATTATTATTAGCCATATTAGTTGCCAATAGCCATGTAACTTATGTCATACACAATATGGAATTTCGTCTGTTGTTTACAAATCAATCAATCAAGTCCCCATATACGTAAACTAGGGCTCAACCTTCCTATATGGAAAGCCAAAGAAAACAAAAAATAGATGGGACAGTGCAAACTGCAAAGGTGTGAAAAATTGTGTCTTGCAGTATACAGCCCATGACATCAGCGTTCACATTCTTCAGGGCATTCTGGGAAGGTGTGTCAAGACATTCAATAACAAGGCCTGCAGGTCCTGCCTGTAGACTGTCACCATGCAAAACAATGAAGGAAACATTAGTAATGACTATTCACACAACCTTACCCAGAGGTAAACAGGTCATACAGAATATCACAAAGTATATCTCTCCAAGGCCACAGGACATAAATATAATGATCTTGAATGTAAAATGAAAACGAATGAAAACATTTAATCATTACTATTTGATGTATCACTCAAAATTAGTTTTGCAGAACAGCAGGATGCATATATGCAGTCTAACTACAGCCCAGCAGTATATACATGAGACGGACAAATGTGATGCGATCTGGGAAAACCCGTCGGATGTCGCGCTGGCCCTTTCTCAGGAAACAGCGAAAATAGGTCGGGAAACAGTGTTTTCCTGAAATCGGTTCGATTAAATTGTTTGTGTTTAACATCTTGTCTATCATCTCGGAAAATATTATGTCTGAAATCGCTGTTTAAATGTTTTAAAATGAAGATTAAATGGCCCGCTGTGTGGTGAGAAGGGAGCAGCCGTAGGCAGTCCTGCCACGCGCCAACGTGCGACTACGTTCTTGTAGTCGCAGGGGCTGCTGCGAGTTAGGAAAACAAAGCACCGCAGGAGTTTATAGACTTGAAAGGCTCAGAATTTGGACGTTGTGTAGTCGGGCCACTCATTGTCAGCGCACCTGAACGCCTTTCCCCCCCCCCCCCCCCCCCCCCCACCCCCTGTCTCGATGAAGCAGATTGATTTCCCTCAAGTTATAGGTCTAAAGAAAGAAGAACAACATTTTAATGAACAACACAAAAACATAGCGACATCTTCTCGTCCGTGATCGGAACCCGTCGAGCCTCGTGCTTGTCAAGTCCCGTCATAATGTGGGCCTCTTGCAGACTTTTATATGCGTACAACTGCGATTAGTCTACTAAACGGCACTGGAATGTAGAGTTCATTTTTTTTATTGAGCGCTCACAGGCCAAACCTAAAACAAAAAGCGCCCACCACGGATATATCTATCCGAAAGGTTTCATCTTTTTTTTTTATTTTTTACTGCGCTGGTAGTCCGACTTGTCATAAGCAACTGCTGAATTGGAAGATGTGGATTGATGCCAAGACATGGTTTTAGGTTTCTGTAATTAAGGTTTAAAGAAGCCTCATCGGATCATCTCAGATGGGAAGATTAAAAATGCTTTTATTTAGAACCGTGCCCAATGTATGTGTATCATTACAAACGTTCAACATCCCCGATTCCAGTGTCAATCTGAGATATCGTGACGTTAAAACCTAATTCATGCCATTCCTTTCCCGCGACGCACCATTACAGAGGAATAAAAACCTTCTCCTCATCTATTTTTGTGCAGCGTGCTGCAGAGGGTCAAAAGTGCTCTTGTAGCTACTATTACCAGGCCTAGCGCAATCTTTTTCCGCACTTAGGCTATGCCTACACACGTTGTCCATAATAGCCTACGCCTCTGCGGAATTGACCGTGTGTCGTCGATTTGGTAGAAATAGATTAATCTTTGATAACGGTCCTAACAATTAAAAGCGCCACTGGATCATCTCAGATTTTGAAAAATAATAAACCTATGCCTATGCATTTTATGTCATGACTACCTAATGGTTTCTTCAGTTAACACACTTCACAAGTCCAATTTTCTAAAAGTCAACTGAGATGCTCCGTCATTTCACGCCAAGCGTGAGATAGTGAAGAAGATAAGCGCGAAAAAACCTTTCTCTTCTATAATGCTGAGCTGCCCTGCTCAGTGTAAAAAAACCACAAGCGGTCTCGACCGTCTTGTAGCCTACAAGTAATGCCGAGCTATTTTTTTTTTTTTTTGCGTGGGAGCTTGCGTTTTGAAGCGTGCAAAAACCATGTTTACCTCCAAGCAGGAGCGCTCAATGCACTTTTCCCAGACACTGATGGTTTCCCATGTTTGCATTTCTGATACATTTTGCTGATAAATGTTTCGCTTCATACCCTAAAACAGTTACGAAAGTACAAACACGTCATTCATTCTTTCCTGACCCAAAAAGTTGGCAGTAAATTACGAATGCTTACATTAACAATACAAGTAGAATCAATAGACCCAATTTAATCTTGAAATTTATATTCTAGCACACAGGCCTCTATGTATTAGTCCCTACCCTACAGTTACCCAGCAATTTGGGGTCTCAGGGAAACAAAAAAAAAAAAACATGAAGACCCATAGCCGTATTAGCCTAATGAAAAGTAATGAAAATGACTTGTTTTTACAGAACCGATTTTGAAATCGAACATTCATAGAGGTAAGGAAATGTATTTAGATGAGATAGCCTTCCTTTTTTTTTACTATAAAATAAGAATAATAATAATAAATAAAAATAATAATAAATCGAAATAAATAATAATCCTGGAAA